>NW_026526666.1:88351197-88678697 GCF_024362965.1 Panthera pardus | reverse complement strand
CACAGTTTGTGGTTCAAGCCCTGCGTCGGGCTCCGTGCTGACAGCTCGGAGCCTGGAGCCTGCTTCGGATTCTGCGTCTCCCTCTCTCTCTGCCCCTCCCCTGCTCATGCTCTGTCTCTCTCTGTCTCAAAAATAAATAAAAACATTTTTAAAAAATTAAAAAAAAAAGAATGGAGGAGGGGCAGAGGGAGAGGGAGAGAGAGAATCCTAAGCAGGCTCCACACTGTCAGTGCAGAGTCCAGCTGGAGGCTCGAACTCACGAACCATGAGATCATGACCTGAGCCCAAACCAGGAGTCAGATGCTTAACCGACTGAACCACCCAGATGCTCCGACAGACTTTGATCTTAAGGGAAATGAAATAAGCAAGGATTGCACGTCGACTGCCTGCCAGCATTATGCTATCTACACATATTTCCTTACTCCTCACAACAGCCGGATCAAGTAGGTACTATAATTGCCCCCATCTTACAGATGAGGCGATCGAGGCTCAGGAGAAGGGAAGTGACTTACCCAAGGTCATGCGGTGATAATGGGCAGAGCTGGATCCGAGCCCAGACTATGTGCCTTCAGAGGTCACACTGACCCTGAGTAATTCAGCACAGGTTAGCAGGTCCCCTAGAAACTACTCTCAAAGTGTATGGCTTTTGTCAGTTGACTTCTGTTTGCCTTATGAGCCTGTAAATTCCTGGAAGCAGGGTCTGTGTCTTACTCCTCTTTGTATCTCTGATACTCCCAAAGCGTGCCTTGGAAACAGACATTTCCTGACGGACGAGCAGACGAGTGGATGGATGAGTGGCTAGACGGACCGACGGGAGGACAGATGGACAGGTGGATGAACCAATGAGCGGATGAACAAAAGAGTCCCCAGATGAAGGGCTTGCACCCCAAACATTCCTCTTCAATAGCTCCCTGCCCCCTTCCCCAGGGACAGCCCGGCTCAGAGCAGAAGACGGAGGGAGACAAGTGGGGGGAAAAATACACCCCACGTGACCACCAAGCCTCTTTCAAAGTGTCATCGTGGTGGACACGACAGATTCCAGCCTCAATAGTCATGCCGGCCTGTTGGATGCCTCCATGGTGAGCAGACTTCCCAGGTACCCATTAAGCATGGGACTAGAGCCTGATTCACGCTTCAGCCTTTCCTCCCCCTTTCCCTCCACCAGCACTCACTGCCCCACCCCAATTCTCGGCCATAAGGAGAGAGCCCCCCCCCCCCCATCAGATTCTGTTACCAGAGCCACCAAAGCCCCAGAGAGGGAGAGAGGCCCTGAGGCTGGCTTTGGGCCAGGAAGTGGGTCAAAGGCCACTGCCTCATTATCAAAATAGTAGCGAACCCGTCGTCATCACCGCGCTGAGCTGATAACATCTCTGCCTCCCCACGATAGATAGATGTCATAGATATCCCGGGAGGAAGGGAGGGGACAGGGTGGCATGAATATCTCCAGCCCACACTCACTTGGGAGGGATGAAGGAGATGATGCATTCAAAGCACTTCACGGGGATGTGGCCCATAGTAAGCGCTCAATAAATGGAAACCACGATCGTTCGTGCTACCAATGATCGTTAAAGATAATTCACTGCCATTGAGGAAGCACTTCGCTCTGGCTACGTCTGGAATGGTAGCCCGTGGTTTTGATCTCGCGGCCCTGGCACACCCCATGGGAAATGCTGTGTTTATTTGCAGGCATTTCGGCTGCGGTCCTCGAGTGTTCAGGTGTGAAGTCAGGGGCGCCAGCGAGTTTCTTCAAGCCACTTACACTTCCAGGGCCTCCGTTTCCCAAACGTAAAACGCCCTACCTGTGGATGAGTAAATGAGGACTGGCATCCCTACGCTTGGTGTCGAACGAGAATCCTGAGAATAAGGACACAAGTCCAAATCCCCGTATTTCCGGCAAACAACTCGGGCAGGTCTGACGCAGCGGACCCCAAAACTGCTTCGGGGAACGTGGAGTTAAGATTTGTAAACAAGGAGGGGCGCCTGGGTGGCTCAACCTTCGGCTCGGGTCATGATCTCACGGTTCGTGGGTTCGAGGCCCACGTCGGGCTCTGTGCTGACAGCTCGAAGCCTGGAGCCTGCTTCGGATTCTGTGTCTCCCTCTCTCTCTGGTCCTCCCCGCTCATGCTCTGTCTCTCTCTCTCTCTCTCTCTCAAAAATAAAATAAACATTAAAAAAAATTTGTAAACAAGCTTAGCAGTTCTTGGCAGTCGTAAGTGCTCGGTAAAGAACTTGCTGTTACCAGCGGCCTCTGAGCTGTCCCAGAGCTCTCCACTCCCCACCTCTTACATCTGTCGACTTCCTTCAGAATTAAGTCTGAGCCCCTCCAGTGCTCGGCCACGTCTCCTGCTGCAACCCTGGTGCGGGCCACCTACATTCCTGCGATTGGTTTCCTCTCTTCCACACTTGGATCCCCAGAGTCTAGTCCCCACCAAGCGGCCACGCGGATCCTGTTTCTCCAACAGCTAAATCGGATCATGACACTGAAAGCAAAATGCAAACTGCTCCCCGTGATCTGTAAGATCTGGCTCCTGCCTGTCTCTCCAAATAGAGCTTGATCTTTCACTCCGTGGCCAGCCACACTAGCCTCCTTTGCTGTTCCTAAAACAGACCAAATTTGTTTCCACCCCAGGACCTTTGCACCTGCTGTTTCCTCTACTGGATCTAGTCCAAGGGTGGCTGTTCTCATCACGAAGGCCCCAGTTCAAGGGTTACCTCCTCAAAGAAGGCTTTTATGACCCCTCTCAAATGTTGCCCCCCGACATATTGCATTGTGTTTTTCATAGCACGATCAGAAGTGAACGTTTTATTTTTGGCCTGAAAACTCCATTGAGGGGGAGACTTTGTCTCTTTTGTTCATTTCTGTATGTTCAGTGTCTACAGAAAGTACCTAGAAATATTTGTGGATACCATAAATATTTTGCTGAAAGAACGAAGTTATTATTACTGTTTGGTGAGCATATTAACATGTCTGTGGTAGGCGAAGGCAAAAGAGGGGTTTCAAAACAGAATGACATCTCCCTTTTCTAAAATTTTATTTCAAAAAGCACACACGCACACACACTACACACTACACACCTAAATGAATATATACACATCTATAAGGGATTTATCAATTTTTTGTAAGTTTATTTATTAACTTATTTAATTTTCAGTAATCTCTACACCCAATGTGGGGCTCGAAATCATGAGCCCGGGATCAGGAGTCGTGTGCTCTTTCAACTGAGCCAGCCAAGCGCCCCATGGGATACATCAAAATGTTGAGTTTTTTTGTTTACAGTCAAAACGCTTTTATTTTAAAATTAGAAATAACCTACGAAACACTTTCTATTTTGAAAAAAAAAAGTTAAAAACGTTTTTTAGGGGTGCCTGCGTAGCTCAGTCCATTAAGTGTCCAACTCTTGATTTCGGTTCAGGTCATCATCCCACGGTTGGTTCGTGAGTTTGACCTCCGCGTCGGGCTCTGGCCTGCTTGGGATTCTCTTTCTCTCTCCCTTTCTCTCTGCCCTTTCTGCTCTCTCAAAATAAATAAGTGAACTTTAGGGGCGCCTGGTTAAGCGTCCAACTTCCGCTCAGGTCATGATCTCACGGTACATGGGTTTGAGCCCTGTGTTGGGCTCTGTGCTGACCGCTCGGAGCCCGGAGCCTGTTTCGGATTCTGTGTCTCCCTCTCTCTCTGCTCCTCCCCTGCTCATGCTCTGCCTCTCTCTCTCAAAAATAAATATTAAAAAAATTTTTTTAATAGACAAGAAAGTGATGTTGGTGAGATGTAGGGGCATGGGTTTGGGGGACAGATCGCCTAGGGCTTGAACCCTGCCTCCTAGCACTTTTAGCTGTGTAACAGGTTTCTTAGTCGCTCTGTGCCTCAGTTTCCTCATCTAGAAAATGAGAACTCACACCTACCTCTTATTGGGGTTGTGGAGATTAATGGGATCATCAGTGTGAACCTGCCAGTCCCAATACCTGGCTCTATTGAGAAGGTCTAGTTCTCTGGGGCCCAGTCCAGAAGCCATGATGGAGGCTTCCTCCTCCATAAAACAGGGAATAATCATAATATCTACTCCATTGGGTGGCTCTAGTGACCTTTTAAAAATGTTTATTTGGGCGCCTGAGTGGCTCAGTTGATTGAGTGTCCGACTTCGGCTCAGGTCATGATCTCACGGTCCGTGAGTTCGAGCTCCGCGTCCGGCTCTGTGCTGACAGCTCAGAGCCTGGAGCCTGCTTCGGATTCTGTGTCTCCCTCTCTCTCTGCCCCTCCCCTGCTCATGCTCTGTCTCTCTCTCTGCCAAAAAATATTTATTTATAATAAATATTTATTTATTTTTGACAGAGAGAGAGCTAGCTGGGGAGGGGCAGAGGGAGAGAGAGAGAGAGAGAGAGAGGGAAAGAGAGAAAGAATCTTAAGCAGGCTGCATGCTCAGCATGGAGCCGGACACGGAGTTCCATCCATGACCCTGAGATCGTGACTTGAGCCGAAATCAAGAGTCAGACGCTTAACCGAATGAGCCCCCCAGGCGCCCCAGTTCTAATGACTTAAGACAATAAGGGATGCACAGTGCTCCACAGGGCGCATCCTTGGTGCTTAGTAAACGTTAGGCATCATCATCACCTCTGTGGTGCTAAGAAAAGGGTAGGAAGAGTAGAGGTTCTCCAGGGTCATTGCGTCCGGATTCTGGGACAAGTTTTCCCAATCTCAGTCTCCTCATCTGAGAAATGGAATCATAATAGTACAAATGGGAGAAAGTATGTAACGCCTTGGCACATTGCCCTGCAGTCAAGCCCTCAGTGCTACACTCTCCAACGCGTTTACCGAGTGCCCGCTCGGTCCTAAGCACCTGCCCCCGGGGGCAGGGGTTGGGCTGATTCTGTATCTGAGGGTCCTTGGCTGACAAACCACCTGATCCCTGGCTGTCAACGCTGTACAGTAGAACGACCTACTGTCCCCAGGAAAGCCAGCCGGGCGGGTGGAACGGCATCTGGCTCGGGGCTCGGGAATGAGCACGTCTTGATGATCCCGCGTTTGGCAGACAAGTTTAGAAAGCGGAGGCCCACCTTCGGGGCAGGGCCTGGCCTACGGCCAGAGGAAGCCCTCGGTCTTGCCGGCGCCCTGAGCATTCCCTGCTCTGGGCCTCCACAGGGCTTTCTTCGTGCGGTGACGGCGCAGATGACTGCTTCTGGGCGGCACGTTAGCCGCCAAAGGGCTGCCCCCGACTTAGCAGCTGGGGAGGCTCTGCTGGGCTGAGCCAGCCGCTGCCCCACAGCCCTGGACACTCCCCACCCTGCGCTGGCCAACCCCCAGGACGCCAGTGCGCTGGCCCAGAAGGCCTGGGGAGAGAGGAACCAGAGCCACGGTGGGGCTGGGAAGCCCCAGATCCCCTGAGGTCTCCAGGCTAAGAGTTTCAAGTTTGTCTGTTCCTCACAGCAACCCTTCCAGGCAGGGATTATTAGCTCCGCTTTGTAGATCGGAAACCGGCTCCCGAGAGGTTGATAATGGGTGGCCCGAGGGTCCCCAGCCCCGCTCAATCCCTTCTGGCTGCCCAGCGTGAGCCCCCCGGAGGTGTGGCCAGAAGGGGACGAGTGACAGTGCTGAAGCCGCTGTTTGACATCACTCAGCATTTAGCGAGCCCGGACTGCGTGATGGACTATGTGATGTGCGCAATGCGCATGCGTTGTCTCACTCTGTCCCGACCTCACGCCCTATTATTAGGCCTCTTGCAGACGCGCAAAACGGAGACCCATGAAGTTTATTTGCCCCAGAGCGCACAGCTGGTAAGTGGCAGGATCAGAGTTTGGACCCAAATTTCTCTGTCCCCCAAGCCAGGATCTTTCCTTTCCATTTCACACGCTCCTCTGTGTGGCACAGACCCCGGGAAAACGAGTTTCAGAGTCAGGGATGGTGGCGGCACTGATTGAGGATGGGAGAGAGGGGTTCGGGGAAGAGGGGAAGAATGAAGGCCAGAGGAAGCAAGACAAATGGAGGAATCACGACCCTGTGTTGATTAAGGCAGGTTGGTAACATTGCAAGCCTTTTTAAATCTCTTTAAAGTACAGGGGCGCCTGGGTGGCTCAGTCAGTTAAGCCTCTGACTTCCGCTCAGGTTGTGAGTTCGAGCCCCTGCATCAGGCTCTGTGCTGACAGCTCAGCGCCTGGAGCCTGCTTTGCTCTGCCCCTGCCCCGCTTGTGCGCGCGCTCTCTCTTTCAAAGATAAATTAACATGAAAAAAAAAAATTACACGAAAACTCATTAAAGTGTAATATACCTGTAGTCAGAAAAAAGTAATAAACATTCCGGAAAAGTGTAGGAATCGTGAAGTTTCACACACCGAGCATTGCCATCAGCACCTCAGTGAGGAAGCAGGACCTCTCCAGCGACCCCCCCTCGCGCCCCCTGCACTGACCACTGTCCTGACTCCTCATCAGCGGGTCACGTCTGTTTTGTTTTGAATGAAATCACGCGCATTCTTCCGTGTCTGGTTTCTTTCATGCAACATCATGTTTGTGTCTAGCAACTGTATTCTTCAACATTTTCTTTGGAACATTTTCAAACATACAGCAAAGTTGAAAGGCTTTTCCAGTGAACTCCCACAAATCTACTACCCAGGCCCTACTGTGAACATTTTATTACACTCGCTTTCCTTTCATATCAAGCCATCTCTCTATCCATTCATTACTATGTCTATTTTATTACGCATTTCAAAGTAAATTGCAGACATCGGTCCACTTCCCCTAAGTACGTCAGCTTGCATGTTATTAAGGGGTTTAATATTTGTTCACGTTGTCTGGTGCAAAATTCAGATACGACAAAATGCACACATCTTGAGCACACAGTAAATTGTGATAAACGCACGCACACGGGTCACCCCCCAACCCTGTCGGGTTATAGAACATTCCCGTCACCCCCAAAACTTCCCTTGTGCCCCCTCCCAGTCAGTACTCCCCTCACCCTGCGCCCGTGGGCAACTACTGTCCTGATATTTTTCTACGCTATATTAGTTTTGCCTGTTCTAGAACTTCACATAAATGGAATCATGCAACATTATACCCGTTTGTGTAAGGCGTCTTTCTCTCAGTGTAATGTTTTCGAGATTTATCCAGGTTGTTATACCTACTGGTAATTTGTTCTTTCTATACCACAGTTTATTTAACCCTTCTCCTAGTGATGGCCACCAGGGCTCCTTCTTCTGGAAAAGACGCTGTAAACACCCTTCTATAAGCCTCTTTGTGCAAGTACTCTTACTCGAGTAAGAGTACTGATAATACCTGCACTAAGGCGTGGAAGTCTTAAGTATTGGGTCACAGGGTAGGTATATGTTTTGTGTTACAGAAAACTGACGGGCTCTTTGCCAAAGTGGGTTTTATCAATTCATATTATCACCAGCGATGAATGAGAGACCCAGTTCCTTCACAGCCTTGTCAACATTTGGTGTTGGCGTCTCTTCACTGCTTCTGGCAGGTACTTTGCATTTCCATGAAAAGGCATCCCTCCCTTCAGGTGGATACAGCTCCTTGCCCAGGCTCACAGCCTAGCAAGCAGAGTACATGCTCTCTTGTGCAGACCACAACCTGCCCAACTGTACATGGCAACCCTGCTTCAGGTCTTCCCGTCCAATGAGCACAATGAATAAGAGCCAACCGTTGGAGCGCCATCTTTATTTTAAAGAAAAATAGCATTCACAGTGGTTGAGATTGGCCTCTGCAGTCAGTCCGGCTGGACTCACACCTCGGCCTCACCACACACCAGCCGGGTGATGATAGACAGATTACTTAACGTTTATAACTCGTTCTCTCTAACCTACTCACAGGTTTGTTGTGAAGATTAATGAGATGAGACACACGAGCTGCTTAGCACAGGGGCACCTGGGTCGTTCAGTCGGTTAAGCATCCGACTCTTGATTTCGGGTCAGGTCATGATCTCACGGTTGGTGAGTTCAAGCCCGCATCAGGCTCCGTGCTAATGGTACAGAACCTGCTTGGGCTTCTCTCTCTCTCTCTCTCTCTCTCTCTCTCTCTCTGCCCTTCCCCTGCTTGTGTGCACGCTCTCTCTCAAAATAAATTTAAAAATTTGGTGGGGGGGAATTTTCAATTAGCAACAATCGTGCCTCAGATAAACCTCATTGGCTACGACACTGCCACTGTGCAGTGCTGAAATTTAAAAATTAAGAAGAAAATATGCTCAGCACAGTGCCTGGCACCCAGGAAACACTAGCAAATGTTAGTTCTTTTGTTATTTTTACGTCCGATCCGAAAAGCTACGTCCGTGCTTATTGGAGAAAAGTTAGAAAGTCAATAAAAGTAGAAAGAAGTTTGAAGTCATCACGACGTCGCCAGCAGCCAAAGATAACCAATATTAATGCTTGCTGCATTTTTTTCTAGCCCTTCTTCTACAGAATCTTTTTAAACACACAGTTGGCATCATACTCTATCCGCAGCGTCATATCCTCTTTCTTAGAATTGACTCTTCATCGTTAGCGCCTTCCCCTGTCCTCGCGGATTCTTCGAAGATTCTGCTCTGAAAGGCTGAGTGATGCTCCGGCAACAGTCGTGCCGCATCTGGAACGTGTATCCATGTGCAAGGAGATGCAACAGTGGGTTCAGGAGCAACCACCCTTAGACAACAGCCTTCATGTCCTTGACCACGTGTGGTGTTGCCTTAGGATGGTTTTAAAGCCGTCGATAAATGTTGCCGGATTGGAGCCACGATGCAAAAACACCCTTTTGCCTATGTCCAGACATAGCAGGATGAGACGGTAAAAAGTTGCGAAGAAAACAAGTGAGACAAGCCACGAATGCGAAAGAGAGCAAGCAAAAGCCCCTCCCTGGTCCCCTTTTCATCCCACTGGTAAACAGCAGTCACTTTGATGTACATGCTTCTGGCCCTTTCTTCCATAGGTACGTAACCACAGACACACTGATCCAGGGCTAGCCAGGGGTCCGGGAGCCTGCCCAAACCTGGGTCCGGTCCTGACTGCCGTGCGTGACCGCGTGGGACCCCGGGCAAGTTACACCTAGCCTTGCCACGTGCCCCGTTTTAGAAGGTCTCGGGCAGTTGTTTCTGCAGTGAGTTTTCTAATGTCTCCAGCACCTCCCCCCCACCCCCCCACCCATCCTCCATCAACCTCCGAACGGATACGGAAGATTGGGTGAAAGCCCATTCCTGAAGCCGGGTGGGGGTCCCCTTTGCCCTTTGGACCAGACATTCCTGCTGAGCCGCTTCTCGAAGGCCCCTGGACCACAGGCAAGGTTGGCACCCCTGACGCTTGAAGCAGGGGGACGTGGATTCACCTGGGCAGATGGGGGATTGCACAAGTTGCCTACACGGATGCCTCCCGCCTGGCTCCTCAACGCTCACCCAGGTGGGTGTGGCTACGTGGGGACAGGTGGGACCTCACTTACCACTTGGGGGCCCCAATCATGGTCATCCTGTCCCCGTCAGGGAGCATGGAGAATGCCATCTAACGCTTTCTCAAAAGTGACATCGCCTTCTCCAGCCCAGGGTGTTGTCAAGCTATGGCTGTCACCACGGGACAGGAGGGCATCTCACAGAACATTTAAATAAATGTGGAACAGGCCGCAGTGAGTGACCCCCGCCCCGCTTAGGCCTTCCCCAGGCATTGTCAGATGCGCCTTCTGTGTGCACCGCCCCCCGCCCCCACCCGCACCCCCTGCTTCTGTCTGTCACCTCTTGGTGCTGACCTCATTCAATCGCGTGGGGAAAATCAACTGTGTGATTAACGAAAATTGCAAGACACGCTCAGCTTTACCTGGAAACTCTCCAGAGAGCTGCTTCCTCCAGGAGCGGGGAACTGGGCCACATGTTCACTTTATTTACTTCCCTACACATATCTGGCCCACTTTGCACGGTGATTCATTTCAGGAGAGGTGGATCAGATAGGGCAGCACCCAACGCGGAAGCCGGCTGGGAACGGATGCTTGAGTCCCGGAATTGCCTTCCCGGTAACCTCGGAAGCGGGCTCTCCTCTTTCCCACTCACACTCGCCCTCTCTCCTACCTGACGAGGCTCCTCGCCAGAAATCCCGAGCCTTTTGCCCATTTGCCACAGGAAAAGGGGACTGGCCTTTCGGAGGGGCGGGTGACTCAGGTGGAGTCCCCAGGGAGACCCCGCGGGCTCAGAGTGCCACTGTGCAGCCCTAGCAGGTTGAGGACCTCCTGAGGACCCGGTTTCCTCATCTGCAAAATAAGATGCTTCCTCTCGGGGTGCTACCAGTTTCAGCGAAATCACATTGTGGGGAAGCTTGCCTCTGGGCCTTCGCACACGCTGTTCCTTCTTCCGGAGACACGGTTCTTGTCACTCCACCCCAGTCCCAGCCCCTCCGCCTGACGGACACCAACGATACTTTTGGACATAGTTTACACGTTATTTCTTCACCCCCAGTCTAGCCTGCGCCCAGAAATACAGTCTTTTGCGCTCTTCTTTCCGCCTCAGCTTAAGTACCTCTGGACTCTTTTTTAACGCCTGCCTCCTCGGCCAGGACCGGGAGCTTCACAGGGCAAGGCTGGGTCTGCGTGGCTCGCCCCCCACCCCCGCACCCCCACCCCGGTCCCTGGCTCCTCGACACAGGTCTGACCCATCGCTGGCCCTCAGGAAACACCAACGTCCCTTTCAGAATCAGGAAGCAGCCGGCAGCTCTAAAGCCTCCCATGCCTACGTGGGAGGCCCTTAGACTTGGCATCTTGCGGATCAAGGCCGGGCCAAGGCCAAGGGGACTGTGGCAGAAGCCTTGACGTTCGCTGGGGTGCCTTGCAGCTCTGGGCCCGTGGCCGAGCTCCCCCTAGAACTCGGGGTTCAGTCAGTTCCCTGATTGTGCGGTCAGATTAGGGGCGGGCAGGCCCGGGCAGGCCTCCTCTGAAGCGCAGGCCGCCGGGACGGGCAAACCCAGGGCCTCGCCCACGCAGCCCTGCACGCTGAGCGCACACAGGCTGCTACATGCCCGGCGAGACGCGGCGGGCTGCTCGCCCCACACAGTCACAACCTGTCTCCATTTTGAGGGCAAGGGAAGCCCCTGAGGTACAGTGTGGCCCCTTGAGCCCCCCACACCAAAGACACACCGGGTAGACACACACGCTGACAGATGCCCCTGTGCGCCCACCCTCCACTCAGAGAAAACTGGGGGGGCCGGGCCCAGCCCTCTGCTGTGGGTTTTCACGGGCCCAAACAGTCCTGGGTTTACGAGCTGAGGAGGGTGGTAATCCTGATAAGCATGGCCCCGTGCCACAGGAAGCTGCTCGTCTGTGTGCCCTGGGGAGCTACATTGAGTGTGAGAATCATGCCAACGGTAGCCGCCACCGAGGCTGGCTTTTGTCAAAGGCTCGCTGTGTGCCAGGCACTGCGTTAGGCCCTTGGGACACGGCGAGGAGATGAGCCAGACCTAAGAAGTTCTGCCCTCGCGCAGCCGATGGCTGGAGAGGACAGACGGTAAATGGGATACCTGGCGTGGCTTCCAGCGGGTTGGAAGGCGGCCGGTGCTGTGGAAGGAGAAGAAAATAGGAAAGAAGTGTGGGGCTGGGCGGGGGATCTCTGAGCTGCTGCACGGCGGTGATCAGGAAAGGCCTCCTGGAGAAGGGGACCGGGGATCATCTCGCGTCATCTTGTTAACAAGCTCTTGGAGTCATTATACTCGCCATCCCCATTTTATGGATGAGGGAACTGAGGCTCCGAGGGTGTCCCTGATATCCAGGCGCTAACCTGCCGTGAGACCCTGTCCCCTTGCCCCCTTGCGTGGTGGCCCCAGCCTGCCAGGCCCCTGCGGGACCCTGGGCTGTGCTCAGAACCCCACCTGCTGGGTTGGCCCAAAGAGAGCAGCTGCTGAGTGTCCTAGGGCCCGGCACTCCTGCCCGGCAGACCTGTTTGGGCTGGACAGCCCAGCCCCTGAAAAAGTTCTTTTGTGTTTTATCAAAGGGCCTCACAGAGGGTTAAACGCCCTCACATTAGTGCTAATTTGGGGCTGACTGTCCTATTCAGCCAGTGACAAAGCCAGGTGTTTGCACAAGGGCCTGAGGAATGGGACCACACGCACTGCCAGGAGCACGGCTCTGTGCCCTCCGCCCCCTGCCCTCCCAGGCACCTGTTTCTGTCCCAGTAAGTAACCGGAGCTCTGTTTCTGGCTCTGCCCCACATCTGCACCAGCCTTCGCCCAGCTCTCCCAGTGGAAGAGACCTCTGGGAAGGACTGGGAGCCCCACCTACCAAAGGGCCCAGGGACCTTGATTTGGCTGCAACCCCCTCATTGGCACGAACAAAAATGTTTGTAATAGGGGCGCCTGGGTGGCTCAGTCGGTTAAGTGGCCGACTTCAGCTCAGGTCATGATCTCGCGGTCCGTGAGTTCGAGCCCTGCGTCGAGCTCTCTGCCGACAGCTCAGAGCCTGGAGCCTGTTTCAGATTCTGTGTCTCCCTCTCTCTCTGCCCCTCCCCCGTTCATGCTCTGTCTCTCTCTGTCTCAAAAATAAATAAACTTAAAAAAAAATGTGTGTAATAATGAAAAATGAAGACACCCTAAATGACCATCTAAGGGAGAAATAGCTTAATAAATGAGAGAATACACCACAGATCTTTAGAACGAGTGAGGCAGGTATGTAGGGACCAAAACACAGAAAGTAGCACACAGCCTGTTGTTATATGAGAAAGGGAAATTGCACAATTAAATAGACAGTAGTCTCCCATGTAGGTTAATTGAAAAACAACCCAAAAGAGGGCCACATGTCTTTGGATATGGTTGTAAACATATATATGAGTCTGATTTAAGGATTTAGAAATCAGTTCACTTTGGTCAGAAAAATCATAAAACATTAAAAAAATTTTTTTTAATTTTTTAACGTTTATTTTTGAGAGAGAGTAGGGGAGGGGCAGAGAGAGAGAGGGAGACCCAGAATCTGAAGCAGGCTCCAGGCTCCGAGCCATCTGCACAGAGCCTGACGTGGGGCTCGAACTCACGAACTGTGAGATCGTGACCGGAGCCGAAGTCAAGACGCTCAACCGACCGAGCCACCCAGGCACCCCTGAAATGTTTTTTTTTTTTTTAAGAGTCTGGAAACAAAACATCAAACTATGAACGGGGAGGGGTATGGATGGGGAAATAAAAATGGACTTTCAATGTTTCATTGAATTTTCTTCTGAATTGTTGACAAGTTTTTAAAGAATGAGACTACATGTATACATATGTATTTCTGTATGTATATGTCTCTGGGGGCTGGGGCTGGGGAGAGAAGCACGTTTGACAAAGAACTCCCATTTTGTTATATACAGTGGCTTCTCATCATTTGTGATAATTCTGTTCTGTAAAGTCCCTACTGCTCCCAGGGGAAATACAGGCGAACGCTCCTGCAAGCCTCTGATCACGTTTCCATCAACTGATCAACCTGTAACCTTGTTTGACATGTTTCTGTTTAAATGCACCTTATTTAACATAATTGCTGATTTCTTCACATTGACCTCACAGCCTCTCTCTCCCTCTCTCTCTCTCCTGTTCTCTCTCTCCGCCCCTCCCCCACCCACGCATGTGCGCACCCTCTTTCTCTCTCAAAATAAATAAATAAAACTCAACAAAACAAAACAAAACAAAAACAAACCCGAAACAAGAAGGTGGAGCGTCACCGTGTTTATCGTCAACTGGGAATGTGTGTGTTGGGCAGTTCGTATCCCCCCCCCCCCCCCCCCACTGGATGCGTGTCCAAAAACGACCACAAAGGTGCCTCAGGTGCTGACTTGGGGATTGCGAATAAATCTTGGCAAGCTGGCTACTCCACAAACACAGACTCTGCGAATAATGAGGGTCAACCGTCCGTTCTTCAGCCTTCTTCCCACCGCAAGCTCCGGGTACCCGTGTCAGGCCGCTGGGGGGGCTGCGTGACCTTGGCTATGTCAGTATCTGAGCTCGGTGTTCTCTCTGTACCAACGCGGTGCCTGACAACTTTTTGGTAGGTCTTCAAAATTCGAAAGACAACCACCGTTGTTACCCTCACCCCTGCGTCTGTGCCCTGCGGGGAGGGGGACGTTCACCTGAGGTTTGGAGAAGTTTGTCTGCCTCAGAGCATCGGGCTCACATCTTTGGCACGCACGCTCTTTGTCCCAACCTTCCCCTCCCTGGCTGTCCCGCCAAACCCAGACGACCATCTGAATGTCGAAAGTTGCAGTCACTAGTATGACTTCATGATACCGGGACAAATCAGGATGGTTCCCCTTTGAAGTGGTGCCTTCGCCTGTCCTCTCTTATCACCTCCGGTGTGGCGGTGTGGCCCTGGGGCTCCGCTCGCTCCTTGGGATTCCCCTGAGACGCTCAGCCCAGATCCCACCGGGTGATGGTTTAACGGTCCAGATACTCGGGCCCCGGGGCCAGAAGAGCCGCTCACCCTGGGCAGTCAGTACTCCTCGGGCTCAGCACGGGGCCCGGCAGAGATGGGCCTGTGATCGGCGAGCCGGGCAAAGCCGGGCGCCCTGTGAACGCCGAGTGGAAGAAATAGGGACCGGGAGTGAACAGAACTTCCCACCACAAAACTCTCCCAGCACGAGCAGAAGGCAGTGAGCCCGTGGAGAATAGATCCAAAGTACAGCTTGTCATCAGCGTGTGCTTCGTAAGTGGTATCCAATGTTACTGATATTTTTGGCTCAATCTAGTGTCTCTCAAATCCTAAATGGCCCCCGATACATTTTGCACTCTAATAAAACTACGAATAAAAAGCCTGGGAGCAGAGCGGGGATTGCAATTTTTCATTTAAAAATTAAAGCTGAGCCTGGGTGGCTCCGTGGGTTAGGCGTCAGGCTCGTCCTTTCAGCTCAGGTCACGATCTCACCGCTGATGAGATCGAGCCCCGCTTCTGGCTCTGCGCTGACCTCGTGGAGCCTGCTTGGGATTCTCTCTCTCCCTCTCTCCCTGCTCCTACCCCGCCCCTCTCTCTCTCTCTCAAAAATAAATATATAAACATTCAAAAAGATTTATACAGGGGCGCCTGGGTGGCTCAGTCGGTTGAGCAACCGACTTCAGGTCATGATCTCGTGGTTGGTGAGTTTGAGCCCCACATCGGGAAGCCTGCTTCAGATTCTGTGTCTCCCTCTCTCTCTCCCCCTCCCCCGCTGTCTCTCTCTCTCTCTCTCTCTCTCTCTCTCTCAAAAATAAATAAGCATTAGAAAAATTAAAAAAAGATTTATCCAAAAAAAGAAACTTTTAATATTGAAGAGATTAAACACAGTAATGGGGGAAAAAAGAAGGAAGCAGCGAACAGAGTTAGCGTCCCTTATGTACTTGCGAAGAGGGACAGGAAAGGAGGAAGCAGCATGCCTGACAACTAAATAACCAAACAATCCAGTGAAATGACACCTGAATCGGACGGAGACATCGGAGCCCTCCTCCTCTGACCACCGCTGGAAAGGGCAAGCAGTGAAATGAGCCAGGGGATATGTCACAGGCACTCGCACGACAGGTGCAATTGCTAGGCGATCGGTTCTGTGCCGTGTCTTTTGAGTGTGTTAACCAGTTTAAGCTCCACGCCAGTCCTAGAAGTATTACTGACCCCGTCGTACAGAGGGGCAGACTGAGGCTCCAAAGAAGCAAAGCGGATCACCCAAGGTCACAGGGCCGGTTAGCAGGGCGATTGAACTTGAATCCACACGGCTGGCTCTAGACCCTGCCCTCCTAGCCACTACGGGCCACTGTCCCTCTGGGCTGTGAGTGTTCTTGTCCCTCAGAGGCACTTCCAGGTGGTGGACATCCCATAGGGTGATGATAACACGAGGCTTGTCGGGACCACGCCCAGATTCCGCCGCCCAGATCACTGGGTCCGGACTCCCCTTGCTTGCCTCTTTCCCATTTCTCTGCCGCCTGTTCCAACAGACCTTTCCAGTCTTATCTCCTTCCCCTTCTTCCCCTTTCCACCGACTCGACTCGGTGCCCCAGCCCAGCCCAGCCCAGCTGCTCCCTGTTCTCTAGTCACACCCCGCGCATTCCTGTGTCCAGGCCCTTCCCGTTGCTGTTCCTTCCTCAGCCCAGAATGTGTTCTCCCACCCCTGTCCACTGGAGTCCTCCCCACGTCCCAAGTCAAACTTTGGGGCCACCTTGCTCGCGAAGCCCTCCCTGGCCGTCCTGGTTGGAATGTGTCACACCTTGCCAGCCGCTGGGCTTCAAGAGCTAACTCTCGATCGGCCCCAAAGCCTGTCGTCCCCCACGGCCACAGCCCACCCTAAGAAATTCTCATTGACCGGCAGCCTGGGCCGCACGTTCACACCCCTTCCCACCACAGATGTGGGGGTGCCGGAGAGCAGGGAGCTTTGTATAGCTCATGTCTTCGTCCCCACAGCCTCACCCGGCATTTGGCGTGGTAAACAGAAGTACTTCCGGCCCTGCAGGTGCAATGAATATCTTGACGGTAAAAGTAGCGACAGTTTCAAAGTCATCTGTTCTATGGATCCGTGCTCTGTGACTTATTTGCCCCATGAGTCTCTGGGTGCCGTGCGTTCGTGTTGTCAGCCATTAGGCTGACGATAGCACGATGGTGTTCCCAAATCTTCAGTTCCAGGGCTCCTTGGGGCTCCCTCAACATACACCATTCTTCATCACACCTTTACCACGCTGTTCCCTCCATCGGGAATGCTTTTCCCCGCCACAGTTGCTCAGAGAATCCAATCCTTGCAAACTGGGTTTAAATGTCCCCTCCTCAGAGAAGCCTTGCCTGACCACTCAGCACCCTCTTTTGTCCCCAGAGCTAGCCATTTCTTTTGAGTTCCCGACACACTTCACACCTACCTGGGTGGTGGCTAAGCTTGCTGGTGCACGACAGTGGATTTGTCTCTATGTCTGTCCCCTGATGGCTTTTTAAGGCCAGGGACACGTCATATCATCTCTGTGTCCTCAGGATCAAACATAGTAATGTTCAAGCGTTTTTAGGCGTGGACCTCTCTCTCCAAAAGAAAATCTATGAGCATCTTGATATAAAACAGGTACAAGGAAAACAGTTCCTGGGGCGGTGGGTAGACACCCCTGCCTGTGTGGTCACCTCAGACCCTGCCTGGGACCCTCCCTTGGAGCCCCTGAGCTTCTACAAAAGTCTGAAAGCCCCTGACTCAGCACCATGCTGGGAACAAGGTCACTGCTCAACAGATACTTTTTAAATGACTTGAAGAGCAAACCCCTTCGTGACCCAAGGAATGAATTCCTTGGAGGAGAATTTCGGACACCTTGATTGCAAGGAGGGGTGCACCAAGCCTTTGGGTCAGGAGACAGGGGTTCAAGTCTGAGCCCAATTGCTGTCTGGCTGGCAGGGACCTCACCTCCCTGGACCTCATTTTTCTCATCCATCAAATGAGAACGGTAACACCTCAGCAGGGCTCCGGGTTTGTGATTATTCCCAGGGGCAGGGCTGTCTAACCACCCCTTCCCCTGCCCATCATTCATGTCCACTGAAGTCAGGATGGTGGGCCAGTCTGGTATAAAGATGCGAGCATGGGCTTTGGCACTAGATCCCAGCTCTGACATCGACTAGCACGGTGAGCCTCAGTTTGTGCATCTGCCAAATGGGGATAAAAATAGTAGCTCAGAGGGTAGCAGTAAGCATGCGGCCAGGTCCAGAATGTTCTACCCTGAGGCCTGAGGCCTCACTTTCTAGCCCTGCGACCTTGAGCAGGTTAGGTTACTTAACCTCTGGGAACCTCAGTTTCCCCATCTATACAAAGGGGCCCATAGTAATTGCTACACGGGAGCAACTGATACCACCCCCCATGGGGCTGTTGTCAGGATTAAATTAATTTATATCTAAAATGTGCTTAGCCCATGGGGCGCCTGGGTGGCTCAGTCGGTTGGGCGGCTGACTTCGGCTCAGGTCATGATCTCGCGGTCTGTGAGTTCGAGCCCTGCGTTGGGCTCTGTGCCGACGGCTCAGAGCCTGGAGCCTGTTTCAGATTCTGTGTCGCCCTCTCTCTGACCCTCCCCTGTTCATGCTCTGTCTCTCCCTGTCTCAAAAATAAATAAAACGTTAAAAAAAAAATTCTTTTAATAAATAAATAAATAAATAAAATGTGCTTAGCCCAGAGCCCGGTACGTGATAAGTTTGCTTGACAAGAGCTGATATTTAATACGAATTCAGTTCGAATTCAGCATGTTGCATATGAGCTTTGGGGGAAAACACACACACACACAAAACTCAAAAAACAGAAGGTGGGCAGAAACTCCAGGGCTTTGGATCTCCCTCTGTAACCTCCTGTGAAAGGGACAGAGGCAGCTTCTCTGGTAGGGTGGGGGTGCCCCATGGTGTGCTTCGGGGCGTGTCCTGCTGCCTGACTCAGAGAAAAGCACCCCCTCCCACCTGTCCCCCACCCGTCTCCCGCGGCACCCTGCGCCTGCCCATCCGTGTGGTGATCAGACCTGACCCTGGAGAGCTGCAAAGATCCTATCACTGCCCCAGGGCTAGGGGTGGCAGGAGCGGTTATAATTACGGGTTTCATCGAAATTGTGGCTGTGATGAGCCCCGCTTTCCACGGCTCCTCTAAGAGCTCTGCCTGGGCCCTCCCCAACCCCTCCCACCTGGGTGCTGCCAGAAGCCGGCACTCCCAGCCCAGGGAGCTAAGCACTGTATTCGAAGTATCTCATTTAATGCTCACAAAAGCTATTGTCTCTCCCCACCCACCCCGTCCCATTTTACAGATGAGGAAACTGAGGCTCAAGGAGGCAAAGCAATTCGCCCCAAAGCAAGTGGCCAAGACAGGCTCCAAGGTGCTTCTGGCTCATGGCCCGTGATCTTAACCTCCACCCCAGCCTGCATCTTGAACAGAGCCAAAATCTGCTTGTAATCGTACAATTCGGAAACTGGGCTCTAGAACCCAACTGCCCTGGGTTTGAGTCTAGGCTGTGACGTTGTGTGATCCTGGGCGGTCATACCGCCTCTCTGAGCCTGGATCCCCCGCCACACCTCCCCCACCCCCGATCCCCTGGCTTGAATGTGAGAACTATGTGAGAAAACATAGGGATCTGTAAATGCCTGGAATAGAGAAGGGTCCGGTCAGGGTCAGATACCCTTCCTTCGCTGTTGTTAGTGTTAAGGTTTATTGACGAAGAGTCTGCATAGATACAGTCATCAGGGTGTGAAGAAACCTCTTGGTATCAGACGTGCCACATGTGACATTCCCAATTTTCTCCAGATTCTGAGTCATGGAAATGTGGATTGAGTCACGGGGTTTCCATTTTGCTTATATTAAGCCATCAAATTGTGGGATCTTTAACAGAATCTTTGGTGGAAAGCAAATGAAACAGATTCCTCCCCCGCCCCCCCATTTGCTGTGTGAGTGGACCCCAGTCAGTCAACGTCTCTGATCCCAGAGTGTCTCTCTCTAGCTGAATGTGTTGATCCTTTGCCTGGAAGCTTGTAGCGACCACGGTGCAGAGCCTGGAGCTCTGGGAGGGAAAGGGGTTTTAGAAGCCCTAGGTTGGGGCGCCTGGGTGGCTCAGTCGGTTAAGCGTCCGACTTCAGCTCAGGTCACGATCTCTCAGTCCCTGAGTTCGAGCCCCGCGTCGGGCTCTGGGCTGATGGCTCAGAGTCTGGAGCCTGTTTCAGATTCTGTGTCTCCCTCTCTCTCTGCCCCTCCCCTGTTCATGCTCTGTCTCTCTCTGTCCCAAAAATAAATAAACGTTAAAAAAAAATTTTTTTTTTTTTTAAAAAGAAGAAGCCCTAGGTAGTCCTGTCCCTTGTTTCCTGTTTCCAGTCCCTTGTTTCCTGTGATAAATGACTGAGAGACAAAGATGCCCAATAGGGAGAGGGAAAGGGAGGGGGTGTCATTTACTGCTCTGGGAGCACCTCTCTAAGACACAGCTTGGAGTTCTAACCATCTCCGGTGACCCACTTCACTCTGTGGCCCAGAGCAAGTATCACTCTGGCTTTCAGTGACTGTGCCGTGATCACTTGTCTCAGACTTACTCACGTCTCCCGGCGAGGCAGGAAGGAAACACCGTGCCTGGCGTTAGGCAATCCCGAGGACCGGGCAGGATTCCATTAACCCCAGAAATGAACCTTGGGTTCCCATCTGCCAGGTCCCACCCGTGCCGAGGCTGGGGCTTTATCCTAATTTACGAGCTTCTCCATTTTGCCTGTGATTATGTCCCTCTTATTCATGAGCAGGCTTAGGACATTCAGGATTTCCTTAATTAGCGTTTCCTCTTTCCTGAGCATTCTGTCTTAGGATCTTTATAGGTCATTTACGACCTTGCAAAGTTTGACATTGTCCCAGGCAACTCTGGTTTCTTCGCTGGGAAGGACAAGGGACAGGTTGAGAAGACAGAAATGGGCGGCTCATCTCAGTGGGCAGGTGGGAGCCGCTTCAGCTCAGGTCAAGGGCAGCCTCTTAATCACCAAAGGCCGTAAGCTCACCATGTCCGGTCACTGGAGGACAGACACCATGCAGACAACCGGCCCGGAGCGGAGGTTTTGTACGTACGCTCTTTGAAAATCCAGAGGGCCAGAAACTGGTCTCCAAAGACAGCAAGTTCCTATCACCTTCCCCACTTTTTTTTTTTTTTTTTTTTTTTTTTTTTTTAGCTTCTGGGTTTTTTTCCGAGCTTCTAGTTCTGCGAGGTGCTTTCTGCCAAGGCCCTTTTCCCCCAGCCTCAAGCTCTCTCTCGGGCTGAGGTGGGCAGGGGAAGGGCCGGAGGTGAGATACAGTCCCAGTCGACACAAGCACCTTTCTTTTCGTTCTGCGGTGTTGGACACACGGGCACGCTTAATAAAACAGGTGGCTGATCCGAAGTGCTGATTCGGCCACGCCCCCTTCCTTTCATCTTGGGCTGTGAGTGTTTAACAGCCACGCTTAACAAGAAGAAATGGAATTTATCTCCTTAATAAGCCACCCTGAAGTCACTGGGCTTAATCATGTTCATCTCCCAGGAGGCTGCGGGGATCATTTCTGGTTTTAGTAATAATTCACCTAGTGTGCTGCACAACGATCCATATGGTCATTTAAAACAGCAACAAACTCGGGGCGCCTGGGTGGCTCAGTCGGTGAAGTGCCAGACTTCGGCTCAGGTCGGGGTCTCGCGCTTCGCGGGTTTGAGCCCCGCATCGGGCTCTGCGCTGACAGCTCGGAGCCTGGAGCCTGCCTCGGATTCTGTGGCTCCCTCTCTCTCTCTGCCCCTCTCCCCCCTCAAAAATAAATAAACATTAAACGACAACAAAAAAGAAAACCCATTGATACGGGTCTTTTGAAAAAAGCAAGTTTATAAAACATAGCACCTTGTGTGCAATTCCGGTTTTGTTGGGGAGCGTCCACTTGTGGACGGGAGAATAGTTTGGAAGGTTTAAAATATCAGCACTGGATGGTGAGGTAACGTGGTTTTTGAATTTTCGGGTATTTACTGCCTCTCGAGATTTTGATAAATTCCTTCCACAAACATACACTATACTCGAGAGTCAAGAAAAAAGTAACCCCCAGGATATCCCTCAAACAAACTTGAGCTTGGCTCAAACAGTCTCGGGGACTCAGACCAAAAGAAAAATCTAGATGTCGTAACTAATTTCTGCTTTTATATCCCCTTCCTCAATTCAGGCCCACCTCCCCGCAAGGCCCAGGAGTTGAAGGTAGGGAGAAATGATCACTCGTCATTTGTGTTCGACTCAGTAGCACATTTGCCCCCCTAGTTCTGGCTCCTTCCCACAGTGAGAGCTGTCACAGAGGCACGCAGGGGTGGGAGCGGCTGTCTTTCCACAGCCCTCAAATGTTTGGCTTCTCCCAGCCTGTGCTTTATCCTGAAAGCCGGGGGTTAGAACTACCGTTCACTTCTCTGAGGGAGGTTGAGAGGAATTTGCCGGTTCATCCTGGGTTGAGGCAACCAGACCTCGAGTGTGGAACCAGCCTCTTTCTCGCAGCCTTTCGGGGGGCAGTGTTCTCGGCAGAAGCCGGGACGGGCAAGGCCTCAGATAGGGGCTTCGGGTACTAACTCTCTTCAGCTTCCTTGAGAACAGCCTGATTCCCTCCCTGCCTGAAGTTAAGCCTGGAAAGTTCCATCCCCATGATTGGAGGAAGAAGAGGGGTTTACAAAAACGCCCTGGAAGATGAGGAGGAGGGCAACAGGCCGTTTGGGAGTCAAACGACATTTGTGGCTGATGAAGGCTGATTTTGAACCCCAGGTGGTAATTTCCCGTGGGATGGGGAGAAACCTCGAGTGGGCTGACTGCTGGGGCCTGCTCCTGCGATGGCTGTGCCCAGGCCTCCCTTCTGCCAGGCGTGGCTGGCGAGGAGCGCCTTCCCAGTGGCCCGGGCCTCCCTTGGGCCCGCTGCCCCGCAGCTGCCATTTCAGATGTGAGGCTGCAAGCTTCTGGGGGGGGGGGGGGGCACCTCCCGGGAGATTACGCACCCCTGCGGGAAGGCTCCAGTGAGGAGGAAGGCCGGGCGAGAGGGGGTACTCAAATGAATATCAGGTCCACGGTGGGCACTCAGTAAATGAATGAACCCCGGGAAGCAGTGGCTAAGCCACTGGAGCTGGTGGATCTGGGTTCACACCGCGGTTAAGAGCTGTGTGTCGGGGCGCCTGGGTGGCTCAGTCGGTTAAGCGTCCGGCTTCGGCTCAGGTCATGATCTCACGGTCCGTGAGTTCGAGCCCCGCGTCGGGCTCTGTGCTGACGGCTCAGAGCCTGGAGCCTGCTTCAGATTCTGTCTCCCTCTCTCTCTGCCCCTCCCCTGCTCATGCTCTGTCTCTCTCTGTCTCAAAAATAAACATTAAAAAAAATTAAAAAAAAAAAAAAAAAAAAGAGCTGTGTGTCCGTCAGCAAAGGAGAACCGAATGCCCACTGCCTAGGACTTTTGAGGGGGATTAGCAGAGCACTGGGGCCTGCTAGTGCCACTGAGGACCTGGCTTTTAGACTTAATTTAATTTAATTTAACTTATATTTAAATCTGGAAACTGACTCAGCGTAAAATATTTTCCTATGAAGGACAACTTTGTTGCTTTGGTAGGACTGCGTCACACTTTTCATGTATTTTTCTCTAACTAGCTGCTTAATTAAGACATAATTTACATACCATTAAATTCTCCATTTGAAAGTATACAACTCAGTGGCTGTTAGTATATTCACAAGGTTAGGCGACCGTCACCACTAAATGCAGAACATTTCATCACCCCAGAAGGAAAGCTCATACCTGTTACCAATCTCTCTATGTTCTCCCCTGCCCCCAGCCCCTGGCAACCATAATTTACCTTCTGTCTCTATGAGTTTGCCCATTCTGGACGTAGCATATAAATGGAGTCATTTAATATATGTTCTTTTGATTCTGGCTTCTTTCACTGAGCATAGTTTCTCAAGGTTTCCTTCATCTTGCATTTACTCCTTTTTATGGCTGAATAATATGTAATATTCCTTTGAAAGTATATGCCACCATTTGCGTATCTATTCATCAGTTCACAGGTATTTGGGTTGTTTCCATTTTTTGGCTACGAGCCCTTGGAAACATAGCATTCAAATTGAGATGTGTGGTAAGTGTAAAATCGATTCCAGATTTCAAAGACTTGTACAAGAAAAGAATATAAAATGCCTTGTTAACACTTTATTTGTATTGGCTGTATGTTGAAATCACACTTTTTTTTTTACATACGTTGGGTTAAATAAAACATATCCTTACAAAAAACTAGCCTGAAAACAAGACCGGGAAGGCGTGAGCCGCTGGGGGGTTGGGGGGTGGGGGTGGGCAGGGGCAGGGGTAGTTCAGGGCCTGAAATGCCGAACAGGTTGACTCAGCAGCCAGAGCAGACACTTTTGGTCACCCTTCCTTGGCACTGAGGGCAGCTGCAGGGAGGAAAATCCAGGCAGGAGTTGGGAGCAGACCCGCACGTAGAATTATGGACAAAAGGAGTAATTGCAGTGGCCAGTGACAACAGTGGCTTCTCCTGGCACCTGGCCTGGGTCGGGGCTGCAGAGATGCTCACACCCCCATAAGCTCCCCGGCTCCTCCCAATGGGAGAGGCCTCCTTACCCCTGGGCACCGGGCACCTGGCTCCTGAGTGGCCATCAGGAGGCTGGAGCCCCGGCTCTGCACTGTCACCATCCTGCTGTATGTCCTTGGGCAAGTCCCTTCCACTCTGGGCCTTGTCAGGCGAGGGGATTGGCTTAGGGGATCTGGAGCGTTCTCCAGCTTCACTATTTAATATAACAATTTTAATATTAATATTTCCTATTCTAAATGAAAAAGTCCTGAGTCAAACAGATGGGAGATCAATCCCGGCTTTCTCCTTACGGGCTGTGTCACGTCTCTGCCCCATGTTTCTCCATCTATAAAATGGGGTAAATAATAAATAGTTACCTCACAGGGTCACCGTGTAGTTTAAATCAGATAATCATTGCTGAGGCTGAGTGCTTAACTAGGTACCAAGTACTGTCCTAAGTGCTTTGCACAGATGAGCATATTTAATCTTCCCACCAAACCCTCCAAGGCAGGTCTCATCAGTTCCATTGCCAAGGGCACATAGTGACAGTGTTTCAGAGCAAGGGTTTTAAAGCCAGGACTTCCAGAGTTCTTTATGTCTCATGCTAACCCAGTGCCAGCACACATAATAAACCCTCAGTAAGTGTTGGAAGGGAGAGGGAGGCAGAACCCCATGGTTGTTGATATACCTCGATGGAGACACTATTAAGCTCCCCACCAAACAGATAGGGACACCAGGCCCAAAAGGATGAAGTGATGTGTCCTGGGCCACCGCCAAAATGGTGACAGTGCGAAACCCAAGTATCCTGGCTCAGAGCTCCCTCAAGTCTTTGAAACAGGAGTGGATCTCATGCAAATCTGCTGGCAGATGAGTGGCCCCAACCCAGGCTGATCTCAGAACTTATCACTTGGCTGATTAACATCTGAATATCAGCGCAGTGCTTCTGGAAATGCCTTTGTCTTCCTCTGTGTAGAGTCCCTGAACTCATCTAGGTAGAATCCTTAGTTGTTAGGTCTCGCATTTAATAAGAATTGTCCGCCCAGGGCACTTAAAAAGTCACTCTTGGCTTGAGACTCAGTTCAGATATTTCTTGAGTGTTTACTGTGGGTAGAACATGTATTAGCTGCCGGAGCTACAGGGAGATGAAGGGACTACCTCCCTGCCCTGCCCTCCGGGAGTTCCCAGTTGAATCAGACAGATAAAAGAAATTCCCTTGCTCAAGAATAATTGCTTAAAGATGGGCAAAAATGATAAAGGCCAGTGTTGGTGATGGTGTGGGGAAGGAATCACTCTTGTTCCCTGCTGGTGGGAAAGGAACTTGGTACCACCTTTCTGGAGAACAGTCGGTCACAGGGACTAAATGTCATAAAATTGTGCCTGCCCTTAAGATCCTGCAATCCTACCTCTTGAAACCGTCCCCCGGGGAAATAATTGTGGCTGGGCACAAAGATTTAGCTGTAGTTATGTTAATACAGCATTGATTATACTAACGACAAACTGGATGTAACTCGAATGTCCCTCAGTGGGTACCTGGTAAATGAGGCCAGGTCTTCCATACAAAGGTCTTCACAGAACATTTCATGCTGGAAAGAGGTTCACGTTGTTGCCTAATGGGAGAGAAACAGCAGGTAACAACAGTATCCGTGGAGTGATATCATTTTTTTTTTTTTTGGTCAGGATACATATTTGCCACGATGAGAGCTAACATTTATTGAGTCAATTACAGGGATTATGTCAATCCTACAACATAGATCATTTCTTAAAAAAAAAAAAAAAAACCTTCTAAATATACTTTTTAATTTCATAGATGCGGTCTTTATTTTCATTTTACAACTGGGGAAATGAGGTTCAGACAGTTTAGGAGACCAGGCCACCTGTGTATAGCTGGGATTAGAATCCAGCTCAGAGAGCCTGTGCATTTAACCCCGGGGGCTGTGGCCTTCCTGTAGGCAGAGAAAAAGGTAGGGAAGAGCCACAGTAGTTCTCTTTGGATGAAAATTTTTCAGTTATTTATTAAATGTATTGTTACTTAATTTAGTCTTCATTATATTTATCTGCATTTTCGTTTTTGTTTTTTTTTTTTCTCTCGATGAGCACGGTTATTTTTACTTCAGATAATACTGGCCTATTGACCCTACAAATCAAAAAGATCAAAAGCTTGAACTGTCAACAGGGTTTTTTCCCTGCCATGCCTTTCAACTGCCAGAGGGCTGTTTCAGGCTAAGGAGCAGGCACACCAAGGTCCAAACTCCTGCAAAGAGCGGAACCTCATCCCCAGCCAGCCCCCCTCACGCAGGATCCCAAAGGGCTAGGTTCCAGCCGAAGGGGTTCAGTCTACCCACCAGCCCCTGACCTCCAAGGCCTGGACCTCACCTGCAATTCAAAGGTGGGCACTCTGGTCACGGTGGCCCCATTCCTCTTGATGTAAGGCTTCCAACCACCTCATTTCAGAATGAACCAGGCAAGGAGAATCCCAAAGCAGGTGGCAAGGATTCTTAAGAAAACCAAGATTCATGTTTTTCCCAAATCAGTTAGCGATCCCCTAGTCACCACCCACCAACGGGTTAGTTCTTTTTACTCCCTGTGCTGGCTGG
This sequence comes from Panthera pardus, assembly GCF_024362965.1. NCBI lineage: Eukaryota > Metazoa > Chordata > Mammalia > Carnivora > Felidae > Panthera > Panthera pardus. The sequence continues at coordinate 88,652,204 of NW_026526666.1, read as the reverse complement.
ATGCTGTAATAACTTCATGATTAAAACTGTCATGGGGCGCCTGGGTGGCTCAGTCGGTTAAGCGTCCGACTTCAGCTCAGGTCACGATCTCGCGGTCCGTGAGTTCGATCCCCGCGTGGGGCTCTGGGCTGATGGCTCAGAGCCTGGAGCCTGCTTCCGATTCTGTGTCTCCCTCTCTCTCTGCCCCTCCCCCGTTCATGCTCTGTCTCTCTCTGTCTCACAAATAAATAAACGTTAAAAAAAAAAAAAAAGAATAATTAAAAAAAAAAACAACTGTCACAACGGCTCTTAGACGGCCATATCTTAGGTTTCCACCCTCTGAGGAAAGGGAGACGTTGAGAGCAAGCCAAAGAACTGTTGGGGAGGGGGGGCAGGGAGGAGTGGGAGCGTGGGCGGAGGAGGAGGGCAGGGAGTTGTAACCATACCGAAAATAGCAAAACGGTAATAATAAACTTAACCAGCATTTACTGAGAACTTAGACATGCTGTGAGGTTTACATGCATGATCTCATTGAATCCTCCCTTAAAACACCAAGAGGTAGATCAGGCACTGTTACTACATGACCTCAAAGGTGGGAGAACCCAGGCGGAGTGATATTAAATAACTCGCCGGAGGTCATGTCATGCAGCTGATAAATGATGCAGTCAGTTAGGCTTCTAAACCCAAGACATCCGCCGCTAAGTAGCGCCTTCCTGGAGCTGTGGGAGCCCCAAACAGTCTTTACACCTCTCGGTGCAGCATGCGCGCGCGCGCTTGCGCGCTTTGCAGTTTCAGGGAAACTGCCGCTTTCAAGTCTCTTGGCCAGAAAGAGCTCACATTCCTTCTGGATTTATGCGATGCCACTTTGGAAATAGGCCAGCTCGACGACTCTAAGATCAGGCACCCGGGTTTGTATCCTATTGCCAACACTACATGTTTCTGTGACCTTGGGCCGCAGTATCTCAGTGTAAAATGAAGATTGGTAATAATACATACACGCATGTACACAATCACATGCTGACCATAAGGTTTGGAAATATACTATTATTTTGCCTGGATTATAATGTAACATAGCTAAACCGTTCGCATTTGTTATTCTTTGTTATTCGTATTTGCCTGTTTTCAGACTTAATGGCTACTATGTATTTATCTCATGGGGGTTATATGTATGCGCCTGTGTATATGTATACATACAGATACAGATGTTGAAACACATGTATATATATTGAAATATGTGTGCAAGGAACTTAGCATACAGCCTGACACACAGCAGCGGCTTAATACGTGATGGCTCCTGTTATTTTTATTTTCAGAAATCTGGCCTCAACTGAATCTCACCAATGTTAATTCAGGGCTTGCTATGGGAGGGCCCTGGGGGGAAGCTCACACCCAGTGGGGTAGGCAGACATCCTCATGAAGAATTCTCATGGGAGTCTACATAAGTGATGTGCTACCTATATAGACACAGTGCCTCGAGAAAATAATAGACAAAGGAGTGCATTATTGCCAGGGAGACTTAAGTGGTAAGATTTTTATTTTTAGGTTAAATGCACAATACAGATAGGTGCACAGGTCTTAAATGTACAATTTGGTGAATTTTGATGGAAGTATACACTCGTGTAACCACCACCAGAATCAAGATGGAGAATATTTCTATTCCCTGCCCCCCCCCCAAGCCCTTTTGTGCCCCTTCCAGTCACAAAGGCAACCACAGTTCTGTTTTTTCCACAGTAGCGTTGCCTGTTCTTGACCTTCATATAAATGGAATCATTTACAGTGTCCTCTTTTTAGGTCTGGCTTCTTCCATTTAACATGGGCGGCAGGTTCTAAGTTGAGCTTCAAAGCATTGCTAGGATTGAATAAGTAACATTGGGGGCCAAGGAGGTAGCTTGAGAAAAGGTAAAAAGGGAGAAAGATTAACATAGTATGCTTGGGGAATGGTAAGCGTGGCTAGAATAAGGGTTGGGTTCCCAATGGGGAATAGTGAGAAAGGGATGGAAAGGTAGGTTGGAGTTTTGTTTTGCAGGGTTTTAAATGCCAGGTCAAACAAAGTATGTGGACTTTATCCTGAAGGCAGTGGAGAGCCACCTAGGATTCCTGAACAGAAGATGAAATGTGGGTTTTGAGAAGAAACATAGATATCTATCTCCATAGCAGATGGCATAAAATGGAGTAGAAAGAGTCTGGGGCCAGGGGATCAGTCGTTGGATCGTTCATTCATTCATGCATGCATGCACACATGCGGGCCATTCATTCAGTCTCCCAACTTTTTGACCAGATAGATGGTTCATTCATTCACTCAAAAAGAATGTATCTGTGACTGGGGTCTGGTTTGACCATTCTCCATTACATTTCATCCCTGGCTTTGGTCCTTGGACTAGAAAACAAAAATTTGATAAACCCTGTCTGTTGTTGTTTCAAATTCTACTCTCCCTTATTCCACATTCTAGAAAATCCTTAATCTATTCTGGGCATCATCATCAAGTCTTAAGAAAATCTTCATCCCCATCAAATATATTTTTCTTGAAGACCCTATTGGGCAGGCATCCCCTTATTTTGTGAGATTAGTCCCAAGAAACAGGAAAGGCTTAAATCAATGAAAGCAAGATTAACTGCTTTTGGTGGAAGGCTGGCATTAGAATTTCCCAAAGTGGGTTCTGCACTGGGCCACTGGTTCTATAGTTGTTGCAGGTATATGGTAGGGATAGGGAAGATGATTACGTGGCCACTTCAGTTTGGGAAACCCTGGGTTGAAAAAGCAAACAAAACAGCTTTCCTGAGGCGCCTGGATGTCTCAGTTGGTTAAATGTCCAACTTCGGCTCAAGTCATGATCTCACGGTCTATGAGTTCGAGCCCCATATCAGGCTCTGTGCTGACAGCTCAGAGCCTGGAGCCTGCTTCAGATTCTGTGTCTCCCTCTCTCTCTGCCCCTCCCCTGCTCACGCTCTGTCTCTGTCTCTGTCTCTCAAAAAATGAATAAAACATTAAAAAAAAAAAAACAGATTTCCTAACTGTTGGACTTTTAGAGACTTGACTGTGCATTGTTAATTTTTAAGGGGGTCTGGTGAGCAGCTCTACCCGAATGGTTTGATCCCAGAACCTTTTCTTGGGCATTCTTGTATTGTCCAAAAACACATCTATGGGATTTCCTGACTTGACTTTAGAGAATTCAAAAGCAATTGAGATCCAGGAGAGGCATGGAGCAAACTGCCCAGGACAGTAAAGCCAGAGAGAGGAGAGCCAGGAGCTGTGAAGAAGAGGGTGCTACTTCCTCAGGAAGGGTGGGGTGGGGTAGAGTGGGGTGGGGGAAGGGAGTGGACTTGAGCCTCACAAGGAAGTGGGAAGAAGAAAGAAGCTTCCCAGCTGGAAGAGGAAGTGGCTCAGGCTGGACTGGGGCCTGGAGAGGATAGGCATCATGCAGAATTCTATGGAAATGTTCTCTTCAAGACTTGACCGCATCTGGATGCTGTTGCAGGACAGAAGGAAGAGGAGGAAAGAGTCCAAGGTTCCTGGCCACCGACTGGAACACAGGGTCCCCCATCACAATCTCTAGGGCTCTACCCACACCCACGGACAGAGGCCTGTGAAGCTGAGCTCCGCCCCTTCCTGTCCTGGCTCAGACACTGTCACAGGCCCTGGGCTGCAGCTGCCGCTGCTGTCAGGGGACCAGAGGATGATCAGGTGGCGCTCCCAGAAAACAGAGTCTGAGATTTCATGAAAGACGGGCAGATCTGTGTCTCATCACCACCTAGGTGGTGGCTTCAGGCAAGTTTGCACACGAAATTATGGCTGCCGCTGATGTTCTGGGGTAATTCCGGCCCCGGGTTCAAGTCCCAGCTCCACACCCTCCTTGAACAAATCACTTTACTTCTCTGGGCCTCAGTTTGCCCACCTGGAAAATGAAAAGCCTATTTTTTCCTAACAGTAAAATATTTTTTTAAAAAATAATAACATAATAGGTATAAAATATTTAGCATGCGTTGGGCACTAAGGGCTTTGTAAAAAGTGTGTCTGTTCCTTACCACCAATAAATTCCTCCAAAGCCCATTGTCTCTGCAAAGGGAAATTTGTGGCGTGTTAAAATGGCTAAGTGATGTTTTACTGTAGGGGGTAAAAACTGGTAGAACTAGTTGAAACCAATTGTTTTTTATTTTCTGTAAACCCCACCCATCTCATCCCCCTGGGGTCAAACAGGGCATAAGAACAACTCAGTGGGGCTCTGCACTAAAGGACACTCCTGCGGGGAAGGACTCTCATTCCCAGGGATGCTAGACGCCTCCTCTATCCCCAGCATTTGTCCCCTGCTGGGGGTGACTCAGACTGCTTGATAGGCGAGGGGTTGGGGGTGGGGGGGTTGGGGGGGAGGAAGTGTCAGAGGTCACTACACTAAAAAAAAAAAAGAAAAAGAAAAAGAAAAGAAAAAAGAAAACGTTCCATTTCCCTGGCGGGGCCTGTTTTATAACAGATCACTACATCCCCAGGCTCCAGGGGAAACATCCCTCCCTTACCATAAACTAATCCGTCCTGAGGAAGTGAAGACCACTCCTGCCTGAGGCATCCGTAAGGGCAAAATCCTGGGGTGTGATGTTTGAGGCTGGCCAGGTCATTGTGATGCAGGTTTTGCTTTCTGACCCCACACCTTCCCTGGGGCCTTGCTGGGGCCTTGCTGTGGCTCCAGAAAGCCTCGTGGGGTCTTACAAACAGTTCTTGGGGTTGAGAAGGTTTAGCCTAGAGGCTGCTTGGATGCGGGGTGCATAGGTGGGGGATCAGCTTTTGAAGACGGCACCAGGTCGCTGGTGTTTGTGAAATGTGATCCTGGCAGATAAGACATCTGGCCCTAATGCTTTCTTCCATTCTGTTTTCTCTTGGGGGCACCTTCAACATCACAAATCACAAATCTTACCTAAAAGGAACCTGAATGACCTTCAAACCCAAACCTTTCACGTCACGGTTGAAGGGACTGGTTCGGAGAAGAGAGTTAACTTGCCCAAGGTCAACACAGCCAAGGAGAAGCAGAACTGGAACTCAAACCTTGACCTCCTGCCTCTTGGTCCAGTGCTCTCTCCCCCACTGGGTAACAACAGTACTGGGAGCAGCCGTGTTAAGTGCTTCACATGCATTTCATCCTCACAACCATCTACGAGGTAGATACTGTTACTGCTGCCATTTTACAGATGGAAGAAACAGACCCAGACAAACAAGCTCAGGGTCACGGCTAACAAAACGCAGAATCAGGATTTGAACTCAGGTCTGGCTAGAAACCTGGAGCTCATGATCATTAACACTAAACTTAACTCTCAATACTCCAAACCACCTCCTGGGCTGCGGGGAGCCTGGAGAGTGGACCAGGGTGAAGCAAAAGGCTCCCAAACGTGTCACGTCCAGGTGAGGCTAAGTATAAGCTGTCAGTTATCCAAGGGTGACCGAATGAAATACTGTGGGACCCTATATTGGGTCATCAGTCACTTCAGAGGCCACTAATAGTTTTGAAATATGGCCACACAGCCAAAGCCACTAGCTAGAGAGTCAGGTCCCTGTCACCTGCCTACGGAGACTCTTCTCCTCCTGGAGGTGTCCTCAGGGTCCTTTAATGGGTAATACTGGGGGGTGTCTGCTCATGACTGAGGAGGGTGTGAATGACAGAGCTCGTTGTGAAAGGGGAGGGGGCTGAGGCTGAAGCATCTCTCCAGGGACAGTTGTCAAGGCATGACTCAGATTTCGAAAGAGCCTGGGCAGAGAGAACACTCATGCTCACTTCCCTTCTGAGGATGAGGAATCTGGTGACTAACCTCCATCACCAGGCACATCTGCCCTGGGCTGCGTGCCCTGGTGGCTGGAGCCGAAGAAGAAACAAGACAAGGAACTCACTGTTTCACTGGGAGGCAAGATAAGCCATCTGTAATGACAGCAACAACAGCTGACATTACCAGGACTTAGAACACAAGAGTGGTGCTAAACGCTTTGCGTGTGTTCAGTCATTTAAAACCCTACAATGTAGGAGTTATGCCTACTTTGAAGATGAAGAAACGGAGGCTCCGAGAGATCAAAGAACTTGCCTAAGGTCCCACGGGGGGTAAACGGTAGAGCCAAGGTTCTAACTCAAGAAGGTTGGCTCCACAATCTATGATCTCAACTAGATGGTGCCCTACCGTGTATTCATGTGTGTGCACGTGCACGTGTGTGGGGCAGACGCTCTGCAGTAGAATCCTGCATCCCCTGGAGGGGGAGATTAGCACATTAGCACATTAGCACACTCTCACGGAGTCCCCCAACATGTGAGAATTTGACAATTCCATCAGGAAACCGATTTTGCAGACAGCCAGTTGTAGACAGAGGAAGGAGGCAAGGTTTTCCAGAGTAGAGGGGTTTGGTGAAGGTCCCCCCACCAAGCTTCCTGGTGGGCAGAAACATACCTTATTTGTTCCTCCCCCCGGGCCGTGGCACAAACGCTTGGCCAAAGCAGGTCCTCGCTAAGCTTACTGAATAACTGCTTGCTGAGGCAACATCGACTGGTGGTTCGAGGGCTTGAGCTTTAGAGCCAAATGTCCCAGGTTCGAATCCTAGCATGGTCACTCTAGGGCTGTAGGACACCATCAAGTTCCCTGGCCTTTCCATGCCTCAGTTTCCTTACCTAGAAGATAAGAGGTGGTGATTGTATCTAAATCTTTGGGCAGTTGTAAGGATTGAGTGAAACCGGTCAGGGAACGTGTTCATCACAGACTGGCATATAGTTAAGTGCTCAAAAAATAAGAGCTACCGTTATAATTTTTAATGATTCAATGAATCTTCATAGTTGTTTAAATGAATAATGCACATATACAGACAGCAGGTCCTGAAGTGGAGGAGATTCCAGAACATCTGGAAAATCGAAGGTAGAGGTGGTAAATAAATAAACCCAGCCCGGGAGGGAAAGCTGACCGCAGCGTGACATGTGCCCAGGTAGTGTGGGCAGCCTGTCCCGAGCACAGGCTGAAACGGTGAGTAGGGGCAGGTGGAAGTAGTGAACTGAGGAGGACTTCTGAGTAGCTGCCCTCCTGAGGGAAGAGCCGGAAAGGCCTGATCTCGGTAGGAGACAGGGTTCGTAAGCACCTCCAGGCCGCAAGAGGCCCCAGAAGCTCTTCTTCCTCCCTTCTTCCTCCTCGCCGCTTGACCACCTGCCACCAAACTGAGGGCCTTAAAAATCTCCCAGCAGACCAGTCATGGATTCAGAAAAACCCGAAGCTGAATGTCTGGGGTCCAAGGTCGAGTACTGAACCTGTGACCACATGGCCTTTGCCTTCCTGAGAAGGCGCGGGGCCCAGAAGGCCCATGCATGTCCCTCCCTCCCCACTTCTCCAGTGAGATCAGATCTAAATAAACACCAGGGGCAGGCTGGTAAAGAAAGGCATACTGTAAAGAAATAGCAACAACGGACCTTACGGGTTCATTATGCCTACCTGGAACCTCTCTGAGCCTGGAGCAGGCCCCGCCCCACCTAGCCCTACCTCTGTCTCACCTAGGGACACTCCACTAACCCCAGACACTCACTCCTGTTCAGCACTGACACACCAGGACTCTGTGTCCAAGCCAGGTCTTGGACATTTTCCTTGTAGTTCCTCAAGGAAACCCTCATCTGAACCCCGCAAGCCTCCAGTTGGATCCCTGCAGACAGATGAGAAGGGGAAATACATTTTTAGCTTTGTTGGCCATGGTGGCAGTGGGATTAATAGGTGTTTTTCAGCGAGTCTCCCTTTTATTTGAAAGTGGGCAGTAACTTTTTTTTTTAAGTTTCTTTGAGTGTGCAGGAGTGGGGGAGGGGCAGAGAGAGAGGATCCCAAGCAGGCTCTGTGCTGCCAGCGAGGAGCCCAACCTGGGGCTTGAAGCCCAGCGATCCGTGAGATCATGACCCAAGCCAAAATCGGGAGTCAGACGCTTAACCGACTGAGCCACCCAGGCGCCCTGGCAGTACCTTGTTTAACGGTGGCCCTTTTAACATGCAGACTGATGATGGCAATGGGGATGGGTCGTTAAGGCCAGAGAACAGGTGCCTAGAAAGAGTGGGCCTCCGGGGCTGAGCCAGGAGGGTTCTGTTCTTTCCAGAGGGCCCTCTCCTCCTAGGATGGAGGCTGCCTTCCCTGGCTGCCTTTTGCTCTGGCCAGTTCCTGGCAACAGAGAAAGACTTTCCAAAGAGTCCTCTGGCTGCTTCTTCCTTCCCAGCTCAGGGACAAGCCTTCTCTGATTTGCTACTTTTTTTAAACCACAGTTTCCTTTTTCCTTTCTTTCTTTTTTTTTTCTTTTAATGTTTTATTTTATTTGTGAGACAGAGACAGAGTATGAGCAGGGGAGGGGCAGAGAGAGAGGGAGACACAGAATCCAAAGCAGGCTCCAGGCTCTGAGCTGTCAGCACAGAGCCCGACAAGGGGCTCAAACTCACAAACCGCGAGATCATGACCTGAGCCGAGGTCGGACGCTTAACCGAATGAGCTACCCAGGACTGCCACCCCCCACCCCGCTTTTTTTTTTTTTATTAGCAGAAGAAATACTGTCCATAAGTAAGCTGAAAGAATAAAATATAAATGACCCCTGATCCATTATCCATGATACTCTCTGGTGTGTATCTTTCCTGTTCTTTTTCTATTCATATAAATGGGTTTTTAAAACAGGAAGTGACTAATTTACTAAAAGTAGAATTTGAGACTCAGAAGTAGAAAACAGACCCGGCTTCTACACCCAGAAGCTTTCAGCAAGTTGCTGCATGAATGGGCCTCCCTTTTCTCGTTTGTAAAAGGGTAACGGCAGCTACCTCATAGGGTTGTCATGAGCATTAAATGAGATAGAACACTGAGCCCAGTACCTTGCCTACAGTAAGGACCCTAACAATTGTGCTGTAAACTCAGTAAATAACTTTACGGGCCTCCTTTCAAACTGGCTCAGTGTGCAACTACATTCGGGTATCTTATTCATCACTGAGCTTCTGTTGAAGGGTATTTATATTAACTCTAATTTTTTAGGATTATAAACGATGCTCTGATGCATAACCTTGCAGATAACTCTTTGCACCACAGAGATTACTTGCTTAGACTAAATCCTTATGAGTGAAACTGCTAGATCCAAAATGAGCTAAAATCTAAAGCCCACGTTTGGACTGATTCACGTTCCCTCCAGCAAGGAGAGAGCCTGTTCCCTCACCCTTAACAACACTGGGGTTTGGCATTTTCTTTCATCTTTATCACCTTGGTAAGTGAAACAAACAAACAAACAAACAAACAAACAAACAACACTTGCCTGCTTGTTTTCCAGGTATTCGAACCTTCTCTTGGCTTTTTTAAAGGGACGCTCTGAGGACAGTTTTAGACCCCATAATGATTCTTCCCATCCAAAGCACTGCCAGGAAGGAACACAGGTGGTGTTAACAGCAGAACTGTGATAAAAACCTCAAGTACAGAACCGAAGAGGGTCTGGATGCTGTCCACCCCTCACCCCTCACAGGCACAACTTCCAGCTTCTTCCATGCTTTCAAATGAGGGCTGTATTCTCTGTGTAGGGCGTGTGGCCCGTTTCTCTGCTAAAGTCCAGGGATGGGGTAGAAAAGAATTTTACGATGAAATGTTTAAAGAGCTTCAGGCACATGTCCAGGATAGCACTTTGGGGACCCATCAGGCTCCATAATGGTATCCAGGATGATGCTTTATCCAAAACCTGAGGTTCCAATCCAAACTCCTTTCTTAAGTAGGGATGTTTTCTTCGAACATCAAGTTCAAATGGGGCCAAAAATCCAACCCCACCCCCCCCTTCACTACCTCCATCCTGATAAAGCCAGAGATAAGCCAGAGATAAAGCATAGGAAACATATTCTAAACTGAAAAGAGCTTCACACATTGGGGCTGTTAACAGAGGCTGAGTGCTGAGTGCTTGCTGTGAATTAAGCCACGTACTGAGGCCAGAAATAGGTGGTGGCCAAGGACCCTAAGCTACATGCTCACCTATAGCCCCGGCTATCTTTTATTAGGTACCTACTATTAGCCACTGGCTTTCCATTGAGATCTTATTTAGTTTAATCTTCAAATCAACCCCACTGAGGGATGATGGGGAAACTGAAACTTCCAGAAATGAGTCACTGGTCCAAAGGTATATGCTAATAAGAGGAAGTGTAGCGACTCGAACTTTGGAAGTCTTCCTTGGGGGTTGGAGATAGAAGGCAGCAGCCGATTTTCCCAGGATGTCAATTACCTTCTGTACATTGTACATGTTCATCCGTTTTTCATTTATTCAACACATTTATTGAACACTTATGTTGAGACCTGGGACAGATGCCACATAAGATTTATTTTTCTTTGTGTGGTTTCTGCACTCCAGAATCTTATAAATCCTTCCTACCTTACAAATCCTATCAACCAACCTATCTCTTTTTCTTCCTTTCTTCCCTCCTTCCCTTTTTCCTTCCACCACCCATTCATCCATCCAAGGCTTTATTCTAAGCACTCAGGATGCTGAAAGGACTGCTTCCAAGGCTTTAGGGTCAGGCAGACATTGGTCTGATTCCGTCACTAGTCAGACAGCCAGGTGACCCTAGAGGAGTTCCCTCACCTCTCAGAGCTGTTCCTCTTCTGCAAAGTGGGGATAATTATGACAACTACTTCACAGAACTCCAGGGAATGACATGACCTGCACATAAAGCACCTAGAACTGTGCCTGGCACGTACAGGGACAACGGCACGTACTAAGGACAGCATCTCCTTTAACTTGCAGAGCAATCATTTCACTGAGGAGGAAACTCAGGTAACAAGGAAGTAAAGTGGCTTGTCCAAGGTCTTAGGCAGTTGACTCCGGAGTCGGTATCCTGTAGTAACTTGGCCAGTGCTCCAGGAGTCAAGTCCGTCTGGAGTGCATTATGTGACCCCATTTGACAGGCAGGAATGGGATAAAGCATCTAAAGCAAGTAGCACAGGATGAGGGCTCAATTAATGATCATTTTAATGAAGTCAAGATTAGAACTGATTCCTGAGCTCCCTGCTTAGAACCTGCAAGTTGGGCAGCCCCCGTTTTCCATGCACACGCTTCACAGGGAGGCTCCAAGCAAGGACTCCACATCTTTACTACCTTTATCTCCACCTTTGCTCCAGGAAGAATGGGGACAGAAGGACCACTTAGTTAATGGGCATTAAAACTGGGGTTTGGGGGTGCCTGAGTGGCAGGTAAGCATCTGATTCTTGATTTCGGCTCAGGTCATGATTTCACAGTCTGTGAGTTTGAGCCCCACGTCAGGCTCTGCGTTGCCTCCCTTGGGATTCTTGCTCTCTGCCTCTCTGTTTCTCTCCTGCTTGGACTCTCTCTCACTCTTTCAAAATAAATAAATAAACAGCAACAACAACAACAAAAAACCCCTGGGGTTTTGTAGGGGTACCTGGCTGGCTCAGTCGGTAGGGTGTGTGGCCCTTGGTCTTGGGGTCATGAGTTTAAATCCCACACTGAGCACAGAGATTACTTAAAAAAATAAAAATATTTATAAACAACAACAACAACTGGAGTTTGGTATAGTATTTCTAATTAAAAAGCAATGCAAGGTCAGTGCAGAAACCTGGTGGGGAAGAGAAGATAGGGAAAAAATCAAAATTCTGTCATTTTAGCACCCACAGAGAAGTATTGTTGACTTTTGGGAATTTGTCCTTTCAATATTTTTATTTAGGTCAACAGATTTTCATGAAGTCTTGGATGCCCATGAAGTCTTGATGTGTTAGAAAAAAAGGACTGTTCGCAGGGCCATCGTGTCCAACAGCGCAAGTCTTGTACCCTAAGGTGGCACTGTGCTTGTGCAGTCCACAACTTCTGCAGACAAACAAAACAGCTCGTGCTCTTAGCATGTACTTAACTCCATGGTCCTAACCTTTACCCCTTCCCAACATGTAAAAAGTGTCACACTCTTTCAGAGATAAATCTGGAAAGGAGAAGGAGGGATTTCCAGAAGTAATCTAGAAAAGGAAACCTGGGTGATCTCGCATGTAACGCCTCCCTTTTGGTGATTCATTAATCTGGTCTCAGAGGCTCCGAGAGAAGAAATTTACCCAGTTGTAGAGCTAGGAAGTGGCCAGCGGCCAGGCAGAACTTGAACCCAGGGCAATCCCTAACTTAATCTAGTTCTACAAGAATGGAGGCAGAAAGATGTGGGTTCAGATTTCAGCTTTTACTTATCAGCTTTTCACTTTTGAGAAATCATTTAACTCCTCTCAGTTTCTTCACCTGTAAAATGAGGCAGCAGCTTCCTCATGAGGTTTACATGAGAATTAAATGAGAAAAAAAAGGCTGTCCTAACAATTACTGAGTGCTCTGGGCCAGGCATTGCAGAATGCACTTCACGTGCATTATCTCATTTAATCCTCACAATGACCCTATTTCACAGGTGAGGAAACTGAGGCTCAAAAAGCTCAAGTCATTTTGCCCAACATCACGTGGTTGGGCTGGGCTTTGAACCCCAGATCTGTCAGTCTCAGAGCAATACTGTTAGCTAACATAGGTAACTCTTAGCACAGGGCTTCCAACATACAAATGTGAAATAAACAGCAGGCACCATTATTTGCTCACACTGTTGTGAAAATAATTACTATGTCACATGTGACTGGTTGGTCTCTGTTTTCAATCTTCTCGGCCAAGAAACCAAGAATTGGGCCAATCCATAGAGGAGGAGAGATGCCAGCCCAGCTTAGCCCTGGGGCATGCCCAGGCTACACAGGAGGAGGAAAGGGGTGTGGGCAAAGCTTGGGTAGTGTCTCTCTCAAACCTTGGCATCTGTGATTCGTTTAATGAAGGGCTAGAACAGCCCACACCGTCACAACCGGGAGGCATAGCTCTGCTGAGGGGTCCGGTAACCTTGTAAACTGGCTCATGGTGCCCGCGCCTACCTACCCTAGACCATTAGTCTATGGTCTCCATCCCACCCAGGGTGCCTTCCCATGTTTGGAGACATAGGACCCCTCTGCCCCATGATCTGGGCCTCTGCTGATCTCTGCAGATGGGGTGTGTGTGATTAAAGAGGCAAAATCCAGAAGTAGAGAGAGAGGACCCATTTTAAAAAGTCCAGCGAGCACAGACACGCCGCCCGGAATCCCAGCCTCCATCTGAGCCCAGCCAACATGAGTCACCTCCACAGCCCTTTACCTGTGAGTTGCGACACAGCTGACAGAAACTCCCAGCCTTCCAGGAGGCGGGCAGACCAGTGTGCCATCCCTTGGGCCGCAGTGAGCTTTGCAGTTACAGCTGGCACCGAATGGCTCTCCTGCCACCAATAACATCTGCAAAGTGGTTGGGCACTGGCTCTGTTCTTGGATCAAATCCCAGCTCCAGCTCCACACTTCTAAGCTCTGCAGCTTGAGTAACTTAGTCACTTGTACTTCAGTTTCCTCATCTCTAAAACAAGGACAACCAAAGCGCCCATCTCACAGGGTCCCTATGAGGATTAAGTGAGACGATGCATGTAACGGCAGAGCACGACGCCTGATATGCGGTATACCGAGCACCTACCGTCCGCCAGACCCGTAGTAGGCACCGGAAGTTCAAAAGCGAACAGGACAGACAAGGTCTTTATTAATGGAGTTCACATTCCTAAATGGGGGGGGGGATGAACAATAAACAATTAGAAAAATATAAAAAGGCTGTAAGAGCTTTGCAGAGAGCCAAATAAAGTGGTGTGATATAGTGACTGAATGTAACTTTAACAAGGGCAGCTGGGGGGCCTGGGTGGCTCAGTTGGTTGAGTGTCCGACTTTGGCTCAGGTCATGATCTTGAAGTTTGTGAGTTAGAGCCCCGCAAGGGGTTCTGTGCTGACAGTTCAGAGCCTGGAACCTGCTTCAGATTCTGTCTCCCTCTCTCTCTGCCCCTCCCCTGCCCGTGCTCTTTGTCTGTCTCAAAAATAAATGTTAAAAAAATTAAAAAACAACCCCCCCCCAATAACCCAGAAAAAACCAGGGCAACTGGGGAGGCCCACTCTGAGCTGATACTTTATTAGCAATTACTATTACTATTTAGTGTTATTCATCAGGGTCCCCTTGGCTGCCACCAACACAGCCTCCAGTGAGAAACCAACGTCTGACATTTCTCAAACCCAGTACCCTTTCTCCACAGGCCTGACCTCACCCTGAGAAGGCTCCTTCAGATTCTGACTTTACCCTGAAAACCTCCATCATATTGGCAGGAGGAGCTGAAACCGCACCCTTCCCTGAGAGAGAAAGGAGTGGGCCAAGGCGAGGCTCCCAGGAAGACAGAGCAAAGAGATAATTTGCTAAAAGGGAAGAGGGGGTGGGCAGAGAACAGAAAGAGAGAGGGAAAAAACAGATACCAAGATCTGTAGCTTAGATTTAATTTCAAATTAATCCTGGTGGAAGCTCTAAAAACAGCTCTAGCATTCTCCTAATTGTGTCTGTGGATCTTTCGGGTTTACCAACCTGTGTTCCTCACAGCTCATGGCAATTATTCCACAATTACTTAGTCTGAGGAGTATCTGATTTCTCCTGTGTTTCCAATGAGGAAGAAAGCGCTTATTAGGCTCTGTGAAATGACCAGCTAGCTAAGGCTTCAGAGGTGGTGGACTTCAACTTTTCCATCCCTTCTGTGCTGGCCAAAGGTATCTGGTTTGCTCATCTCTCATTCGGATCTGTATCACACCAAAGAAAAGGCTGCTTCCCACCCTATCTCCACCCCCCCACCACATGCACACACACTCCAATTGTAGACTCCTCAAGAACAGTGACCCTGTCTTCTTGGCCTCCGTCTCCTCAGAACCCAGAGTAAGGCCTGGCACACAACAGGTGCTCAGTAAATCATCTGTTGAATTGCGGCCACTGACTTCAGCTCTAAGGGACAGCCAGACTTGGAGATGACTGAAGATTCACATCTGGGCTCTGACACTCAACTAGCTTTACCCCTGGGCAAGTCAATTTACCTCTCCCGCCTCCATTTCCTCACCCGTTAAGTGTGTTGGGAAGGAAGGGGGTGCAGTAATAATATCAGCCACGCTGGGTTACTGTGAGAATCAAAAGAACTCACTTGAATAACTGTAAGATTATTCAAAAATAACATACTGTTATCTTAAGGGGAAAGCTCTGAAAAGCAAAGGGAATTTACACACAGGACTCCCCCACCCCCATACGGTGGGGGTGGGGCGGGGAGATCGGCTCTCTGAGAATTCCCCAGCGACTGAAGTATTTGATGCTGGGTAGAGGAAGGGGCAAAGGAATTGAGGGGATGTTCCCAAGTATCCAGGATACTAACTAGAAACAGAAATCGACCTTTAGCCAAGTATCTGTCTCTGTACTTTTCCTCTATCTTCTCTCCAGCATTTTTTTCCCTCCCTCTCTCCTCCCTCTTCTCCACCTCCCACCCCCTCACCTAGGAAGGAATTGGCCAGCTCCACCCAGCCGGCCCCCCTTGGCTCCGCCCCCAACGCGGCAGGCCAAGAGTTAACAGCTGCACCTGTTGAGGCATACCTGCTGTCGCCGGCACCTGTACCCACAGCCAATCAGCACCAGCGCTGCCGGGAACCTACCTGTCAGCAAAATCCCGACACTCAAACCTCGACATAAATCAAACACTTCCCTGGGCAGGGAATGTCTGTGTCAGGCAAGAATTAGAGACAAGCGGTCAGCAGAGCCTCAGTGCTGGTGCCCGTCTTCATCTTTGAGCTTGGGAGCCTGGGAGCAAGAAGATGTCGAATGAACTTGAGTGAGTAAACATTGGTGGATGCCTGGCGCTCTCTGAGCATGGAGGCTCCGTGGGGTTTCCAGAAGGGGGAAGCGCAGGGAGGCCGGCGCCAGGATTCACAGAGCAATTTGTAAGGGTAAATGAATGGGCTGACGATCTCACTTTGACGTGTTGAGGCAAGCCCCATCTCAAGCTAGAGTTGAGTGTTTCCCTGGGAAAATAGGTTTTTTTCTCTCTCTCTCCACGCTGAGCAGTTTCGAGCCGGGTAGGGAAACACAGAGGACTGAAACCGCGAAGGCTGTCGGCACCACTTTCTAATACTCTTAAAGGGACTCAGAAATCAGCTCCAATCCCAACTAGGCTATCTTCTTGCCAAAAGGAACTTCTTTGAGGTAGTTCTAAGAGCAGTCTTAGGCGGAGAGCTGGCTTTCTCTAAAGGGGCTTGTTTGTTGGGTTGGAACAGTCCCAAGGGGGAAGGTTACAGAGTGGTGTTTAAACATATGGGCTCTGTAGTCAGCCTGACCTAGGTTCAAATCCAGACTCTGCTCCTTATGGGGTATGTGATCTTGGACAAGTCATTCAACTCACCTGAGCCTCATTTACTTCATCCAGAAAATGGGCACAAGAATGTTTTGCAGGGTTCCTGACGGAGTTGTGTGTGATAAAAACTGTAAAATGCTAAGCACAGAGCTCGGGTCTGAAGATGCATTAACAAAATGTAGTTGATTTTATTCAGAGGCAGTTCTAAGTCTGAAGAAGCTGAGATGTGGTTTTCAGTGAGGTCGTCTCCATTGCCTGGCAGGATGCAGTGCCTTCCTGCCCGTATGAGATTTAGACTCCCCACTGGCTGATGCTGATCTTCACCACGGACCCCCTGCTTAGGGTCTAGACCTCAGAGAAGGTGGCTTGGAGCTGGGATTCTGGGCTGCTTTAGTTTGGGCTCAGGGAATTGGCAGATGCCAGGCTTCTAAAACAGACTCTCCTTGCTATGCTCAGAGGTGAGTGGGCAGAGACAAGGGCGGAACCATCTTTTTTTCTAGCTACTCCTCAATAAATTGTTTTAAGAACATGAGACCTGCGGGGGACAATTGGTGGGTCCTAATTGCAAACAGTGTTCCATGACACCCGCTAGCTCTTGAGTTCTCCTGGATTAGCCAACTATGTCCATAGTACACTGACTGGGCATCAGATTTCACTTAACAAACTCCCTGGGGTTGACGATGTGTTGACAACTGGAATAAAAGCAGGGGCACTGGAGGCAACACCTGGGTTCAAATACCAGCTGTCGCTAATGAGCTGTGTGACCTTGCACAAGTCACTTCACCTACCCGAGTCTCGGTTTCCTCACTTGTAAATTGTGGGTGCCATAGTGAAGTTGTTGGGGGACCCAACTGCTTTGGAAAAGTGATTGGTTTAAAGCCTGATAAGGAGCAAACTAACAATACCCTCGTTCCTTCACAGAGAAATAACCGATGAGTATTTATGAGCCTCTTGCTTTTTATTTTTCCACACTCCTAAAACAAACAAAAATCTTACGTCTTTATCCCACGTAGATCTGCTGGTTAACACTGCAGAGGCTGCAGACAGAATCTGCTCGTTAGTGCCCCTTTGGGGGGGGTGGGGGGAGGGGTTGGTAAGTGTCCTGAAGCTGGGATACTTGAACAGAAAGGTTTCCTGATTTTCTCCTTCCTAATGATTTGGGTTTGAAGTCTGATCAGCTGACAGTGGACACTTCTCTGATCCGATTGGGGGAGGGGGAGGGGAACCTGTGCCCGCAGAGTAATTGCAGACAGACTCGGAAGCCACCATCTGAGAGATTACAAGGACAGAGCCTCAGTGCCCTGGGGCTGGGCTACACTTACGGATAAGGGGGGGGGGGGGGGGGGGAGGGTGTCAAGTGCTTGGCTTGCAACTTTTGAGTAGTTGCTGCTGGTGCTGCTGTGACCACAGGCTTGGCTGCCGAATTCCGCCCCCCCCCCCCGCCCCCCCCCAAAAGTGCCGAGTTAGGAGGGCTGGTTCTAGCGTCCATCTTGAGCTCCGACAGTGTGATGAACTCTTGCCAGGCCTTGGTGTGGTGGGAAAAGCCGGGCTCGTGGAGAACTAAATGCTGCCACTTGGCAACCGCAGGATCCTGGTGAAATTTGTTTCTCCTCTCCGACCCTCTGTGTCCTCGGTCCAACATGGGCTGTGCACACCCACCTGGCAGGGGAAACAATGCGCTCCGGCGTGCGGGCCACCCGGCCCGGGGCAGGCCTCGGGTGGAAGGCGGCACTTCGAAGGCCGGGTCCTGGGGTGCATGGCGGCGCGTAGTTAGAACCCCGCTCGAGGCAGCTTGCGGGTGGAGCACTCCGGCCTTTCATGTGGTCGGGCCCAGCGCCTGCCGGGTGCGTCTGCCAGCCTCGGGGCCAACGCAGGCCGCCTCGGGTGCCGCCAGTGGGCGCCGTCTGCTGCCCCCGGGGCTAGAGCCGCCGCAAGGGATCCTGGGGCTGCGCGAGGCGCAGGAAGTCGCGGCCTGGCGCGCTCCTCTCGCGGGACGCAGTGGGCGCCTGCGCGCAGCCCGCCGTGGCTTTCTGGGGGTGGGGGCGGTCCGCTTACAGCCCCGGGTGTTATCCCGGTTGCTGTGGGTCCTTCGGGGCCTGGTGTGTGCCTGGAGCACCTGCCCTGGCTCGCCCCGCCCAGGAGGAAATGAAGCGTTAGGAGACTAAGTGATCAGCACATAGTAGGTCTAGTCGAGTGGAGGAGAGAGAGTGAAGTGAGCGAGGCGCACCAGGATTCCGTTCTCCAGCCTTGCACGGTCTTCGGACTGAGAGCCCACCTGCCGCCTAGAATTTTCTCCCTCCCGAAAGCCTTGGAGAGACGGGACTGCCCGTGGGAGGGGGACAGGGGACGTCCCAGTGGGTGACCGCAGGCCTCTGTCGCCGCTCCATCTGATCTCCAGGAGCGCCAGGCTCCAGACTGCCTGGAGCGCTGAAAGAGTTAACCAGGAACGCCTCCCCACTGCGGTTTTGTGGTCGAAACCATGATTGCCAGGAGCAAATTTTTGTCGTGCACAAGGTGTGTTATTAAAAGTCGGAGTTACGCTGCTGGTGAATGAAAAGTTAAGAGCCCTCATTAAGCTCGGCCTGTAAAACAGGCGGACTGAGGCTGAGACAACCCTAACGGCGGCGGCTCCGGGTGCGGGACGCTCCTGAGGCTCCTGCTACTGCCCTGGCTGCCCAGGCACAGCGAGGGCCCGGGGTCAGGTGCCTGGAGCCAAAGGGGGCGTCGGGGGTCCACCCAGAGGAAGCGGAGCCGGAGGAAGGGCGGACAGGAGGAAGGGCCACAGGGCCGAAAGAGAAATAGCATACTGGAAGCTTTCCCTTTGGTTAAAACAAAAGCAACAGCCAAGCATTGACCCGAGGGCCGACTCCACAGCAGACACGGTGCCCGGTGCTTGGTAAATACATGATCTCCTTTAACTGTCCCAACAATCCAGTGAGGATGGGAGCATAAGTGCAGTGTTGCTCAAGGACGGGTCTGAGGCTTGCCCCAGGCTTGCTCAAGATCTCAAGGAAGAGCTGGAATCTTCACTGGGTCTCAACCGAGGGGCTAGAAGGATGTTCCACACCAATGTGTCACCCTGCTTCCTATCTGCACAGATATTGAAAAAAGAGGAGGAGATACGCCAACCTGTTAATAGTGGTTATCTCTGAGTGGAGGAATGCAGGTGAATTCTGGTCTCTGCTTCCAATTTTCTCTGTGTTTTACATTTTGTATATTGTGGTTTTACATACCTATGTTACTTTTGAAATGGGGAAGGTGAGGAGAGAGAGCCATTATTTTGCAGAGAGAGAATTATTGGTTCACCTAAAACTGATGTTCTCGAAGTGTGGTTCCTGGACCAGCATCATCATCTTCACCACCTGGGAACTTGTTAGAAATGCAAATTCTCAGCCTCACCCTAGACCTACTGAATCAGAAATTCTGGGGGTGGGGGTTCAGCAATATGTGTTTTAACAGGCCCTCCAGGCGATTCTGATGCATGTTCAAGTTTAAGAACCATTGGCCTAGAAGACCTGGCAGAGGATTGGGAGACAAGAGGTTCCCAGATCCTCTTCTGACCTGCCACGTAGTTGCTGGGTCAGCAAGCTGAGAGCTCGTTGCTATGGGGGTCACGCTTGTGTTTGAGCCCAGCTCTGCCATGTAGGGACCAGGTGACTTTTGGTTGAGCTCCTTAACCTTTCTAGGTGTCAGTGCTGTATGTGTAAATTAGTGATAATACGCCTCCCCCCCCCCCCCCCCCCCACACACAGGTCAAGTATGAGAATGAAAAGGCACAGGGCCTGATGCTTTTAAATAACAGTTCCTTTTCCTTCCCGTGTTGCCCTTCCCCTCTTGGGAACTCAGCATTTGCAAAATGGAGCAAATAATCCTGGCTTCCTTTCATCTTCTAAAAAAGTCAGAACTGACCTAGTGGATGTCCTGAAGGGAAATTATCTCACCAATATTTGGTGTTATTTCACTGGTGGGTGGAGCACCCGGGCAGCAAGAATTGGAAACTTTTGAGGGCAGGGACAGCGTGGTGTTTACCTTTGTGCCCTAGTACCCAGCACAGGGCTTATTATAGGGTAACTCTCAGTGAATGTTTATTGGATGAATCAGTGCGTGAATGAATGAAGGGATGTGGCACCCTGGGTTTAGAGGTGGATTTCAATTTCTTTCACATCTCAATTGAAAGAGGGAACAAGGGGCGCCTGGGTGGCTCAGTTGGTTGGGCGTCTGACTTGATTTTGGCTTAGGTCATGATCCCGGGGTTATGGGATTGAGCCCTATGTTGGGCTCTGCACTGAGCCTGGAGCCTGCTTAAGATTCTCTCTCTCTCTCTCTCTCTCTTTCTCTCTCTCTTTCTCTCTCTCTCTCTCTCTTTCTCTCTCTCTCTCTCTCTCTCTCTTCTCTCTCTCTCTCTCTTTCTCTCTCTCTCTTTCTCTCTCTCTCTCTCTTCTCTCTCTCTCTCTCTTTCTCTCTCTCTCTCTCTCTCTCTGGCCCTTTTCCCTGCTCACACACTCATTCACTCACTCCCTAAAATTAAAAAAAAAAGTGGGGGGAGGGACAAGAAAATTGGACAGGAAACGAGAAGGACATAGCACAAAAGAAAAATTCCCATAGAGGGCAGGATTTTTCAAAGAGGAGAAAGCGAGTTTCTGTTATAATTAGAAAATGGCACATAATTAATTTGCGTGCAACTAGGAGAGTTGGCTGGAGCCTGGCCGCCCTCAGCTTGCCCACCTGAAGCCGGATGATGAAGCTGGCAATGCCTGCCCCTCTTATCTGGGAATCTCCAAGCTTTAAGTCTCCTGTTGCTGCTAGGAGGAGGTGTCCCATTTACAGGCGGGAGAAGGTGAGGCTGTGAGTTGCCGTGCAATTTGATGGGGGCTGCCCTGCAAAGTGAGTAATAATAATGATAATGGTTCGCATTATTATGTGCCGGCACTCTGCTGATTACCTGCATTATCTCATTGCATTTTCCAACAGTAATACCTCATAAAGCTGCAAAGATGAAATAAAACAATGACTAGAAATTGTTGGGCCGGCACCGGGTGCTTGTTAAGCCCTCGAGTGAACAGTAGCTATCATAATAATTCTGTGAGGTTAGTACTCTCGTCTTTCCCTCTTTTTACAGGTAAGAAAATTGAGGCACAGAGAGGTCAAGTTGCATTAAGTCACACAGCTAGTAACTAGCAGAGCTGAAACTGGAAGCAGGTTTGCCCAACTCTGGGGCCCACCCCGTAGTCATGAGCTCACACTACCTCGTTCAAAGTGGCGTCACGATAGAGCCATGCGCTAGGCTCCCTCCTTTTTCCATCGAGGCCCCCAAAGAGCCCCCAGCATGTGACAAGGCACAGTTCACAACCCGTGCGTCCAGAAACCAGATGGGCCGCTGGCAAGCGCGAGAACCCCAGAGTGCTCCCGTCGTGCCCAGGGGAGCACTGTGCGTGGGACTGACTGATAAATGATTCCTCGGTGAGCGGTTGTGGCAAGGCCTCCCTGTGGGTAATTAGTGAGTGTGGTTGATCACTGCTGAGGAGGCTGGGTGGCTCACGACAGGGTTTGCAAGATACTGGGTGTATCTGGGTGTCCCACACCCAGCTCAGGTGGCCCCTGGAACTCTTCCTCCTTGGGCTGGAAGGGAAGTTGGGACCCAGCTCACTGGATCTATCCTGTGCCAGGCAGGGGCTTGAGGCTACCCCCGTGGCGGTGAGTTTTCTTCTCCCTTCTGCAAAATTGAGTAAGAGTCCTTCCTTTTACATCTCTGAATTATTGAAATGCCTTTGAGGTGGGGCAATGATTCAATTTAGTACTAGCTGGGAAGCTAAAAGACTCAACTCTCAACCCTGCTCTGTGCTGAGTGTCCTCTGGCAAAGTCACACTTTGTCTAAGAGACTAGAGTTTGAAAGTCCCTTTGCACCCTGAATTGAACCCCAAAGTCCTCAAGTAATGGCTCAGACACATTTACTTAGCATCATTGGGAGTTTCCAGTGGTTCTCAGCCCGAAGGCAGTGGGCGCTCGGAGCCCAAAAGGACTTGGGAGGAAACCCTCTTCATCACCCTGGGCTTCCTCCAGCCCGGTGCCCAGAAAGATCCAGGGTAGAGTCAGGAGGCTAAGAGTATGGCTGGGGGTGGAACAGCTGGTGCCACACCCCCTCCCGTGCTGTGGGCCCACAGTGAGCCCCTGGGGCAAGGCCCCACCCACATGAGAACCCCTGCTTGGGCAGTTTGCACATCCCCACAGGCTCGGGACAGGGGCTTCAGGAAGTGAAGCTTAACAGGTAGACGCCCGAACTCCTCTCTCTTGATCTTCTTTCCAACCCTCTCCCAAGTGGAGGAGAAGGCTGGACCGGGGAGGCTCTGAGGAGGCAGCCTTGTGAAGGTTCTTGCTGTTAGAAACCAGAGACCTCTGTTCTAAGCTTTATGCCGTGAGATACTAGCTGGGTGGCCTGAGGCACGCCAGTGGCCCTCTCTGTGGCTCAACTTTTCCTGCTATCACACGGGGGATAGTCATACGTTCCCTCCCTACTTTACAGGGGCGTTGCAGGATCAGAGGTGATGACAAATGTATGAGAAGCATGTTGAAAAATATAACACGCTATGCAAATGAGAGGGATTATCAAATCTCTGACTTGAGTTTCCTCCTCAGTGGGCTGGCCTTCCTTGAAACAAGGCGACTTATGCAAAAAACCTGGCACACAGTAGGTGGACAAGCTCTGGGAGCGGTCCCAGGCTTATGCCTTTGATCTTGTGTCTCTTCTCCTCTGCTCTGGAAGATCCAAAATCCTCCCCACCTGTCTCACTGCTCCCTCTTCCCTCCAGTGCTCCTCTTAACAACATCCGGTTACTCCCCAGACTTTAGGCAGGTCAGGCTCCTGCTTCCTTTCCTTCATCCCTGTCTTCGCCTAATGTTAGGTGTTTGTTTTTGTGGTTTTGTCTGTCTTCCTGCCACTGAAATGCAACCTGCATGATGGCAGGGATGACCTCGTTGTCTTGTTTGCCTAGGACAAGGCCTGGCACATAGTAGTTACTTGACAAATATTTGTTAAGATCAGGGATGGAGGGTTGGATGGATGCCACCCATATTTATTGGGTTTTTCCTCTCTTCTGTGTCCCTTCTTGGAAACTAATTGTCGGTGGAAAAGTGACTAGTTGTGGAGTTAGATCCCAGGAGGGCTGGCTTTGTAACTCACTTGACCAGTCCCCTGGAACAGGTCACCTAACATCTGTGTCGTCTATTTCCTGGTCTGTAAAGTAAAGATAATAACACACCATGTATGTTGGGAGGCCCCATGAGATAATGAACGTGAAAGTCAAGGCAAGGGGTTATTACACTGTCTCTTTTGTTTTTGACACAGAACCTTGTTCACAGGAGGCTTAGGGAGGATGTTAATTTAAGAACCTTAGGCAGAGTCTCCCCTTTACTCTCATTTGGGGGGCCATGATGATGTTGATGATGATGGCTATTATTTACTGAGTGATTATTCTCTGGCAGGCTCTAGGCTAAGCACACTTCTTACGTTAATGCATTTAATTCTCCTAACAGCCCATGAGATTAGCCCCACTCGAAAGTAGCCATTCCTGGTGACTCCCTCACATGACTGTTTTAATTTTCTTCACAGCACTTATCACTGACTAAAATTAACTCATTTACTCCTTGTTTGTGGTCTGTCCTCCCCAATTAAACTGTAAGTTCCATGGGAGCAGAGCCTTATCTGTCTTGTTCTTGGCTGATTCACCAAGGCCTAGAGAGTCCCTGACTGGGTGCACAGAAGACATTCAGGAGACCCATCTAACAGATGAGGAAATAGGCTCAGAGAGGCTAATGCCTTACCCAAGGACACACAGTTGACTTGGGTCTGTCAGGTTATGACTCTGGTGCTATTTCTTTCCATGGTGCTGCTCAGGGTTCTTCTATGCCCTGGTAGAGATCTGACATCAAGAAGGCTGCCCAAGGCCAAGTCCTCTGGCCATCCTGTCCTCCCCCCATTCTCCTTCCTCCTTCTTGAAGCCGAGGAGCTCTGCCTTGGGCCAGCAGAGAGTTGGTGGAAGCCCTTGAGAAGGTGACTGCACAGGGTGAGAGTCACCTTGTCTCCCCTCCTTATTCCGGCTCTGTCACCCTTAAGTAAGGCTCACTACCTGGAACTCTTCACATCTCTCACCCACTGGGCCCTTGATCCTCAATTCCAGTGAGAAGTTCTTGGATTTCAGGATTTGGCACATAAGTCAATGCCAATCTTATCCATAGTCAAGACTTTCTGGAAGCCAAGTGCTCAGTCTGGGAACATGAAATTGATTGGTAGCATGAGCAGGCATGGGGACGAAGACACTAGGGCTCCCAGCTCCTGGCCAGAAACTTCCAGTCATCTTGCTTTCTTACTCAGTTCCTCCTTCCTTGTGTGGGTGGAAAATCCTTTTCTGTATGTCAGTGGACCATCTGTTCAATGTATTGCAGAGGAGGGGAATTTCCAGAATAAGAAAGGTATCCCGAAAGGAGACGAGCATGGGGTACAGAACATCTTAGAGTCCGGCAGGTCCGAGTTCAGGGTGAGCTTCTACCACCTACCAGCCGAGGGCCCTTGAGCAGGTAATATTACCTGTTTGAGTCTCCATTTCCCCAATACCTGTCTCTCAGGGCTATTGCACAGAGTCGATGAGACAGTGCAGAAAACCAGCACCGTGTCTGCCTGTGGTAAATGCTTAAGGTGTGACAGCCACTGTGTAGCAAGGACTCAGAGGGTGGGGTCCCAGCAGGGTGGACCGGAGACCCTCGTAGGCCAGAAAGGCCTCCCGGAATAACGACAAACACTGACCTTTTCTTCCTGATGGGACTTTATCACTGTCTTCTAAACCTGGATTTTTAAATACGGTAAGATAACCGGTAGCTCATCGCAGCTGGTAATGGCCATTCCGCCAGTCAGCGAACGGGCTCTAGGCCCAGCTCTGCCACTGGCTTGCAGGGTGACCGTGTCTTGTGTCACTTTGCAACGCTCGATGTCTGGCTCCAAAGCTGGGTCCGGAGCACAAGAATGGCTCTCACGTGTTAAGCACTTGTTATGTGCCAGTCTCCGTTCTAATCATTCTTTGTGTGGCAAAGCACTCAATCCTCCTACTCCTCTGTGGTGGGTGCTTTTATGAGACTCCTCTTACAAATGAGGGACAGTGCAAAGCACTGGGGGTCCCAACTGATGTGGAGGGAGGGCGCCCACCAGGCCTTTGCCTGCTTCTCCCCCGTCCTTTTCGTGTGGGAGTTTCCTTTAGCCTGGGGCTGGGAGGGGCCGGGGCCAGTGACCTGGGATTGCTCTGTAAATTCTTCTAACCCCCCGGCCCAGGAGGCAGCTAGGAGGGGCCTACTTCTCACTTCTCCGTCTTAATGCCCTTGATTTATTGTAACAGAAACTCGGGGTGTGCCTCCCTTTCCGCACCCCTAGCGCAGGAAGGTTTCTGTCATTTCTCTTTCCTGTGTGACAGCTCTCTCCCCCTCCCTCTCAGAGCCCTATGTCCCGCACCCTGGGGCCCAGTGTGATGGGAGACACTGTGCCCTGGATGAAGCCCCCTCCCCCTCCGCCCCGAGAGCTGCCGCCCACTGCCTGCCTGGGTGTGGTCTGGCTGCTGTTCCCACTCCGTGTCTGGGAATGCAGGCTTGAGCTGCAGGGTGGCTAGAGGGCACTTCCTGCAGCGTGATTGTGAGGTCCTTGCCCACCCACTAGCCTCCCGCAGTGTCCCAGCCTAGCTGCTCCCATCTCTCACCTGCCACTCTCCACACACTCATTGCTCTAAAATGAACAGACCGGAACTTTCCCACCTCTATGCCTTTGCTCACCGTTACGAGCGCGTTTTACAACCATGATTCTCAAAAGGTGGTCCCCAGACTACCGGCATCAGAATCACCAGGGAACTTGTTAGAAATGCAAACCCCCAGCTACCCCAGACTTACTGAATCAGAAACGCCAGGGGTGGAGCCCAGAATTCTGTGTTTTAAAAATAAGCCTTCCGGGTCATTCGGATGCAGCTAAAGTTTGAGAACAGCATCCTGAATTACAGCATCCTGCATTACAGCATCATCCTGCTTGAGCTTGATTGCCCTCAGGGCCCCTCACTAACAGGAGTTTGAGCAATTCCCTTAGCTTCTCTGAGCTTCAGTTTCCTCATCTCTAAAATAGGGACACTAATAGTGCCTGCCTTGCGGGGTTCTTATGAGCATTAAGTAAGAGAATCCATGGAGAGTGCTTAGCACAGCATCTGAAACATGGTCAATGCTCAATAAAGATTAGATAATTTTAATAATCTACATCATTATTCTGTGTCCTGTCCCTATCCCTATGGCCTCCCTTGGCTCTTCTGTGTGATCTATTCCCCAGTGCTGAGTATTCCCCCTGCTAAAATGTCCCGCTTCCTCCAAAAAGCCTCTCATGATCTCTTTCCTTTGAGCCCCTGTGGCTCGTCTCTTGGGCCACATGCCTTGTACGTGTCTGAGTTCTCAGCCCTTCCGGGTTCCGTCTCCGCGTGGCCTCCAGCTTTCGCCTCTGGTTCCTGGCTCTGAGTGGCTGCTCGTGCCCTCTGCAATCCGTGTTGGTCTGAAAGGCCACTTCCCAAGACCAGGTTCTGCCCACAGGCTTCCTCGCCCTGGCTCTCTCTGTTCCTCGCCACGCTCCCTAACTTGCAACAATCGCCAGCCTTCCGTGGCCTTCACAGTCTGGAGAGGAACTTCTTTGGAAGAACTTGTGCTGGGCCATCTGGAAATTTTGTTCTTCACAGCTTGTCGTTGTTTCCTATCCTTCTAATGCTAAATCCCCCTTGAATAAGGATCTACCATGGAAACATTTTATTGAATCCTGTCTGAAGCTTTGCAAGGTTGGGATTATGGTCTTTGTGCTGCAGATGAGGGAACTGAGGCCCGAGGTCTGCGGCTTTCATATGGCAACATTTGATATTGACTGAAAGCATCTAGCGCCCGAGGGCAGGTACGTTCTAGTCCCCCAAGCTGCCCGGTGGTGGCAGAAGAAACGGTTCCAGGTTTTTAAGACTCTGAAATCCCTGGGCATTGGCCTGAGGCTGACCATCCATGGACCTTCTTCTGGGACAGCCTAAATTTAACATTCCTTACTCACCTCCTAGTTTCAGGTCCGTACGACTGCTAAAGAATGACCCGGTCAACTTCCAGAAGTTCCCCTACACTAGTGAGGACGAGGCCTGGAAGACCTACCTGGAAAACCCCTTGACGGCCGCCACGAAGGCCATGATGAGGGTCAATGGCGACGACGACAGTGTGGCGGCCTTGAGCTTCCTCTACGACTACTACATGGTGCGTTCACCCCTCTGGGCACGTCCCCCCCCCTGACTGAATGTATGCCTTCGCTTTCAGGCCTCACGGCCCCGCAGGCCTCCCCCAGCCCCTCGCTGTATTTTTTCTCTCCTCTGGGTCTTTGCACATGCTGTTCCCTTTGCCTGGCCCCCTCCCCTTTCCCCCTGACCAAACCCCACTCTTAACTCTGGATCTCAGCTTCAAGGTCACCTCATTCATTCGCTGAGAACGGGGAAGGTTTTCTTGGGTCTCCCATTCTGTGCCTCTTGGCTCCCTCATTATTACCATCATTACCCTTGACCCTGTCTTTAGAAACTTATTATTTATGCATTTATTTCTTCATCTCCCCCATGACTGAGCTCTCGAGGGCAGGAACCACGTGGTGATCATTACTCGGTCCTCAGCACCCCACACTACTGGCCACACACTCAGTGCTCCGTGTGTGCTGATGGAATGAATCAATGTGTACCAGTGGCACACACACGCCCTGACACCTGCCATCTTCCTTCTGCCCCTGCCCTTGGGTCATCCCAGCTGCCCTGTCCCCCCCCCCCCCCCCACCTATCCCAACCTGACCACCTGGAACATGCCTTCTGCTCTTGAACCATTTTCTTTTCTTCCCAAGGCCACTTTCACTTGGCAGCTGTCCTGCCACATCACCTCTCCCTCTCCCGAGTGTCTGACTGTCCTTCCTGCCCTCGCTGCCGTTCGGTATGATTCAGCACCTCCTGACGAACGGCCTTTATTGTTCTCTGATTGTTTCCGGGGACCTTGGCCTTGACACTCTGGTAGACTCTCCGCTCCTGAGAATTAAGCCCTCCCATATCTGACACGCGGGCTTGAAGTAGTCAGCAGTAACAAATACATAACACAGTGACCCAGCTACCCCTTCCAGTGCCTGTGCCAGACATTGCTAATGGATTACAGCCTGCATTCTCACTGGGGGTACGTGGGGCTGAAGAATCTTTTTCAATGCAGTGCTCCAAGCAGCCCCTACCCATCTGTCTGAATTGTCACATGACAGCAAACTTTCTTACCTTCCCTAGGCTGGGTGACTGCTCTAAGAGACTCTCCCAGATTTGAGAATAGGAAACAGAAACAGCCAATTATTGAGATAACTGGCTTTGACCTTGAAGATTTTAAAGCTACTTTGTAAATAAGCCCTCAAATTTACTGACCAAAGAAATACTTTATCTACCTTACCCCAAGGGGGAAGGCAAACTCTGTGTGTAAATTCACGGGCCAAGGATAGAACGTGTGGCCCCAGATTCGAGAAGGCCCCCAATTTTCTCTCTGGCTTTCCTTCTCCCCTTGGAGTGGTATGGTTACCCTAGCTTACTTCCTCCCCAGCAGAACAATAGCATCCTGATAGCATTTGGCACAGGCCGACTGGAGACACAGTGGGAGCTAAGAATCCTAGGCCTGGATTGAAACCCGGCCTGGGATTTACAGCTCGAGGTTGGACCATAAAGTAAAATCCAGCACCATCTCCCCAGGCAAAGGACCGTCCCCCAGGGCCAGAACGGTGGGGAGCCGCAGGTGACACCTATGGTGGCTTTAGTGAAATACTGTGTCCTGATGAGGCACACCTGCCCTTCCTCCCCATTTCAGGGCGCTCTGGGTTCAGAACAGCTCCGTGGATAATGAGGACAGGGTCTCATGATGTGAAGAGAGCACTGAGTTGGGATTTGAGACCCGGTCTGGTCACAGACTGGCGATGTGGTTTTGGGCAATATAGTTCTAAAGGTGACAGCTTATCCTTTCTTACTGAATGCCAGGTACCTTCCTTCATCCTGTCCCATGGGGTGTGAGTAGGAGCCCAGGCTTTGGAGTCACTAGGCTGGGTTGGAGCCCTGGTTATGGCTTTATCAGCCAGAAGTCGAAATGACCTAGATGCTCTAAGATACAATGATATTATAATTATAACCATTAAAATAACATTTATATAGTGTCCTCCATATGCCAGGTGCTGTTCTAAACATACATGGGGTTGATGTTGCTATTGTTATCCTTGTCTTACAGAGGAGGTACAGAGAGGTTAAGAGACTTGCCCAAGGTCACACTGCCACTATATGGCCTATCTAGGAATTGAATCCAAGAAATCTGGATCCAGAGTCCATGCTCCTAACCACTAAGACAACAGAGCCTCTCTGGGCCTCAGTTTCTTCATTCATATAATGGAGATAACATTAGTAGCTGTCACAGAGTGGTTGCAGGGACTAAATTAGAGATCACATAGAAGGCCTTCATACAGGGCCCCGTGCACAAGAAGCACTCTACTGAAAAACCACAATGAAGGGGCTCCTGCTGGCTCAATCAGTAGAGCATGTACCTCTTGATCTTGGGGTTGTGAGTTCGAGCCCCATGTTGGGTATAGAGATTACTTAAAAGTAAAGTCTTAAGGGGTGCCTGGGTGGCTCAGTCAATTAAGTGTCTGACTCTTGATTTCGGCTCAGGTCATGATCTCACAGTTTGTGAGTTCGAATCCTACGTCGCGCTCTGTGCTGACAGCGTGGAGCCTGCTTGGGATTCTCTGCCTCCTCTTCTCTCTCTCTCTGCCCCTCCCCAACTTGCTCTCTCTCAAAAATGAACATTTATAAATAAAGAAATAAGGAAATAAATAAATCAGACCTTTTTTTAAAAAATAAGCATTAAAAAAATAATAAAAATGAAAAATAAAAGTAAGCATTATTTTTATTAATAAATCTCCACAATACCCTTGAAGTAGGCATTATAATCCGCCACTCGCCATGTGAAGAAACAGTCTCAGAAAGGCGCGGTCATTTATCTAGAGTCAGACAGCCCTTTTAAATGGTCAAGTTAGAACTTAATCCGGATCTGCCTGACTCCAAACTCCATGATGCCTAACTGCTAATCTTGGGGTACTTCTCCAGCTGGGGGCTCAGACTAAATGATGGCCTGCCAACTCTAAGGACTGGGTGGCAGGTTTTCTCCCAGTGACCAAGATAGCTCCCCTGCCTGGCCAAGTCTGCTGGGGGGTGGTGGTGGTGGGGGGGTTGGTCTTAACATAAATGTATAAATCCCTCTTTCCTCTCAGGGCCCCAAGGAGAAGCGGATACTATCCTCCAGCACTGGGGGCCGGAATGACCAAGGAAAGAGGTGAGACACACCCAACTACCACATCTGCCCCTTTCTTCACCCTTACCTCCACCTCTGGGCTTATCCATTGGGCACAGAGGGCTCAGGGCTTAGGACCCATGGGACTCTTAGGGGCCCATGAAAGTGTTAGAATTTATTGTCAAATCAGAAGAAAACGATGATCGTAATCCAACCTGGATTATATTTATTTTTATACCAATGCAATTGTAAAAGGTATTTTAAAATATTTTTCATGGAAGAAGGAGCCTATGAAGGCAAAAGAGACTAGGGGCCACCAAGTCATAGAGACCCTGCTTGAAAACACACACACACACACACACACACACACACACACACACACACACACACAGAGTTTACTGAAAACAAACTTCAAAGCCCTCGTCTAGGAAAAGCCCTGAAGGCAGCTTTTCTGTCCTAGCTCCAAACCCCTCCTCCCTGCAGCCTCCCGGGAAGGGAGACCTGGCCTGGGGCGGGAGGGGGGGAGGTGGTTCAGGTACTTCTTTCCTCTGGCTCTCTTGGGCCTCTGCCTGGCATTAGTGCCTTGGGGCACTGATGTTCCTCTCCCTGTGGAAGGCAGCCCAGGCCATGCTCATGGTTAGATGGGCACTAAGAGGGACCCTGCCCTTTCTCTACTCTGCCCCAGCCCCCCTCTCCCACCACACCCCCCACTGCTCTGCCCCACGTAGGGCCTCTGCCGGGAAACCTTCCGGGCTTCTGTCTGCCTTCCAGAAAATCCAAACTGCTAAGGCAGGCATTACCACTCATGCAGCTGGCTCAGGGCCCCTCCATGCTAGAAACAATAGGGTTTAGTGTGTGGGACTTTTCTGAAAACTAATGTTTCTTTTAATGTTGTTAGCTTTTCTGATTACAAAAGCAATACCTGTTTGTTATAAAATATTCAAATTCTATAGAAATGTATAAAGTAGAAAGTAAAAGTTTCCTGTATTCCGACTCCCCTCCCCGCCCTTAACAGTTTGGGGTATATCCTTCTAGACCTTTTTCTGAACATATATTAACTGTACTCACAAATATACACCGCCACCCCCCTACACACACACACTGTATTGATGACCGAATACAGGTGTTTTAAAGTGGAGACATTGGACTCTGGATAAGAGATAAATAAAATTTCAGTTTTTAAAATTACCAAGGACAGTAAAAGATAAAGCAGATGTTTTCCCTTCAGCCCTGAGCCGGTACTTTGTTCCGTTCTTAACACCCTCCTCCCCGCTCATCCCTGTGACAAACGGGCCTGGTACTGTGCCCTGAGTCATGCGTGTCGGGAAGGTCCGACGTGACGTTGTGTTAAAGAAGGTCGGTGCTCACCCTCCAATCCGGCCAAGGATCCCCCCGCCCCTGGAGAGAAGAGGGGCACTCACTCAGCCCTCCTCTCTCCCCAGGTACTACCATGGCATGGACTATGAGATGGACCTCGCTCCCCTTGAAAGTCCCACGCATCTCATGAAATTCCTGACCGAGAACGTGTCTGGAGCCCCAGAGTACCCAGATGTGCTCAAGAAGAATAACCTGATGAGCTTGGAGGGGGCCGTGCCCACTCCGGGCAAGGCAGCTCCCCTCCCCGCAGGCCCTGGCAAGCTGGAAGCTGGCTCTGTGGACAGCTACCTGCTGCCCAGCAGTGATGTGTATGATAACAGCTCCCTCAACTCCTTGTTTGAGAGCATTCATGGGGTGCCGCCCACACAGCGCTGGCAGCCTGACAGCACCTTCAAAGATGACCCACAGGAGGTGAGGGCCCACCCCCATACCCCTCACAGCATCCCTGGATATGTGCATGCATGTGCAGAAGGGGAGAAGACAGTGAGGAGATCAGAGGTTTGGAATCCATGGGGTGAAAAGTCCTAGAGCAGAGGCAGGTTTGCCATGTACTGTTGTTCCAGTTGTGCACTAAACAACCTGCACAGCTGTATGGAGCAGGCCCGGGATGAGGCCCCAGCAGCCTGAATGTGGCCATTTATTCTCTCTGAATTGTGTTTCTCTGCAGTCACTGCTCTTCCCAGATATCCTGAAAACGTCCCCAGAACCCCCGTGTCCAGAAGACTATCCCAGCCCCAAGAGGTAACTCAGCTGCTCTGGAACTTTGGCCACTTGGGCAGTAGGCCGGGGGCTACAGACAGAGCCTCATACTGTCCCCAGAGTAGCCATCATCAATGAATGCGAAGAGGAGAGTGAAGGCACATGAAAGGAAAGAGACTGATTTCTCCATTTGTTTCCTGGGCTGAAAAGGGGCTCAGAGCCCTGTTTAAAACACTGAGGTTCTGAGGCACCTGGGTGGCTCATTCGGTCAGGCTGTCTGACTTCGGCTCAGGTCATGATCTCATGGTTCGTGGGTTCAAGCCCCACATCGGCTCTCTGTCGTTAGCACAGAGCCTGCTTTGGATCCTCTGTCCCCCACCCCCCGCCCCCCACGCACACACATCCGCCCTTCCCCCCGCTTGTCTGCCCTTCCCCCGCTTGTGCACGCATGGGCGCTCGCTCTCTCTCTCTCTCTCTCTCTCTCTCTCTCAAATAAATAAACATTAAAAACAAAAACAAAACAAAAAAACCAAGATTCTGTTGCCCTTAGTCTCTCCTATGGTTTTGTCACCCCTCAGGGATCTCTCTGGTTTCCATTATTTATTATTCAGCAGGATTGTGGCTCAAAGAAACCACTAAATAGAAACTCCAGGGACGCCTGGCTGTCGTAAAGCATGCAACTCTTGACCTCAGGGTTGTAAGTTCGAGCCATATATTGGGTGTAGAGATTACTTAAAAATAATTTTAAAAATCTTAAAGAAAGGGGGAGAGAGAGAGAGAGAGAGAGAAAGAAAGAAAGAAAGAAAGAGAAAGAAAGAAAAGAAAGAGGAAAAAGGAAGGAAAGAAACCAAAAGTGTGGAAACTGAGGCCCAGGGAGGTTGAGTGATTTACTAGGTCACACAGCAAATCCATAGCACAACCTCAGGCTCCTTGCCCCACTGCCCTCTGGGATACTCCTGCCTGGGAGCTCAGCCTTACTGCCCTCACCCTCTCTTCCCTGCAGTGACTTTGAGTACACCCTGGGCTCCCCCAAAGCCATCCACATCAAGTCAGGGGAGTCGCCTATGGCCTACCTCAACAAAGGCCAGTTCTATCCCATCACCCTGCGGACGCCAGCAGGCGGCAAAGGCCTTGCCTTGTCCTCCAACAAAGTCAAGGTATGTTGCCCCTGGAGCAGCTTGGGAAAGGGGTAGGATGGTTGGGCCAGCCCTGCCTGACGAGGACCCTAGGATAACTGTCCATTGCCATAGAGTGGGGGAAACCGAGGCAAAAGGGCAGGGGTACCGGACCAAGGCTCTGGGAAGGGTCAGGGGATGCCTGGGCCTCTACGGGAGGCTGGGAGTCACTGTGGCTGCTTGTGCCTGCAGAGTGTGGTGATGGTGGTCTTTGACAACGAGAAAGTCCCGGTAGAGCAGCTACGCTTCTGGAAGCACTGGCATTCCCGGCAACCCACTGCCAAGCAGCGTGTCATCGATGTGGGTGAGAGCCCACCCAAGCCTCCTCTCTCCGTCTCCCTCCCTTCTGCCCACCCACCCCCCCCCCCCCCCCCGCAATTTCTCTGTCACACACACACGCACACACACACACACACTCACCCCAGTCAGGTCTTGAAGTGCCCCTTTCCCCAGCCCTCTGTGATCTCTGCAGGACTTCCTTCTGACCCCAGCCGCCTGCCTGGCCCCTGTCTCCAGGTCATAACTATGGGGTTTGCAGGGATTTGCATCTGTTGGCTGCAGGCTGTGGCATTTTACTGTGTTGCTTTGGGATAAACAGTGCCCTAGAGACCCCAACAGTGTTGGATAAATAGACCCCTGGCCTGCTTGTCCCCACGGGGGGCTTAGCCAATTGAGACACAAATTCATAAGACAAGAGAGCAGGCAGCTGGTGACCGGGAAGGTTTGAAGGGCGGTGCAAGAGAGCTCTGCTCTGGCAGCTGGGACCTCGGCTCTGTCAGCAGCTAGGGGGCCCGGGGAAGAGGCATGAGGTGCCGCCTCATCCCTGCCCCAGGCCCTGGGATGGGGCACGTAGGAGGCACAGCCCATCCTCGGGCCTCAAGGTTCTGGCTCCACACTCTTCTGACCGTGTGACCTGTGTCGCCTCCCCTTTCCGAGCCTCAGTTGCTTCAGCGGTCAAATGGAATAAGGCCAGCCGCCCTGCCTGCCTACGTGCTGTTTCTTCTGCCTGGGAGCACGTGTACTGGAGAACATGATATACATAGGGGTGATTCTGTGACTTAACTGAGAGGCTACATAGCAAGTGGGTAGGAGCCTGTGTTCAGGGGCCAAAGCTGAGCTCCATTCTTGCTGTGCCTTTTTTTTTTTTTTTTTTTTTTAAGCTGTGTGACCCTGGTCAAGTGACCCGACTTCTCCGAGCTTCATTTTTTTGCGTGTGTAAACTGTGTATACATAGCATCGTCGTGAGGATTAACAGAGGGCTCGCCACATTGACGTGTTCAATAAACGGGGTGGTGGTTCTACCGTTTGTTCGATATTCCTACCCCCATCACTGCCCTCATCACTACTACTAGTATTTTATCTGGGAGATCTCCTCAATCACAGTCCCAGTGAGAACGCTAACCCCCACCCCAAAATCATGAGGGCCCTGACCTAGTTGGCAGAGTTAGGGATTCTCTGTGGGGTGTGGGCAGATCTGCTTCCCAGGCTGGACCTCAGTTTTTGCATCTGCAACTCAGGGCGCAGCAATCAGTCCTTCCTTCCCCCTGCTCACCTGCCCCTGCCCCCCCCCACCCCAATTGAGGGATGGTTCTTGGGGAAGACAGTACAAACACCTCCCCACCACGTCCCCAAACCCCTTTCCTCCTGACTCTCCTGGTCTCCTGTGGTTTCAGCCGACTGCAAAGAAAACTTCAACACCGTGCAACACATCGAGGAGGTGGCCTATAATGCATTGTCCTTCGTGTGGAATGTCAACGAGGAGGCCAAGGTCAGTGTGTGGCTGTGGTGGGGCTGGTCACTCACAAGTCCCCAGGTGGGCACCTGGGATTGTGGCAGCCGCTCTGATGAGGGCGCCTACGGAGGAGGCAGGGCACACAGCAGTGGCTCTAAAGCCAGAAGGGCTAGGCCTTCCTCCACCTCCGTGACCTCGGACCGGCGCCTCGGCCATCAAATTGGGGTGCAGTTGTAGCACCCACTGAGAGGTTGACGGGAGGATCACGGGAGATAAGTGACAGTAGAGCACAGTCTGGCACCTTAAGCGGTGGCTGCCGTTACGAATCCGATCCACCCACTCACCAGATGGGAGAACTGAGCCTCGTGCAAGGTCACACGGTAAGCCACCGAGGACACCAGCTTCCCTGACTTGCAGGCCGTCAGTGTGGCAGGAGAAATGCTTTGGAGTCTGGTAGATGAGGCTGAGATCCGTTACATGGTTTCCCGCGTCCGTAAGGAGGGAAAGGAGTCCATCTCCTGGGGCTGGGGTGGGGATTTATTCCATGGGATCATGCGTGTCTAAGAGATGGGCCCGGCGCCAGACCCACTGGAGAGGCCTGAAAATGGAGCCTCTGGTGACTCTTTCATACCAGCCATTTGGTGCCTAAGGCCAACTTTCCGTGTGCTTCTGGGCCTCTCTGTGCCCTGGTTTTCTGTTTGGAGAGCCGGCACTGTGGACAGGGCACTAGCCTGACACTCAGGGGCTGGGTGACATTCAGGGGCTGGGTGACATTCAGGGACTGGGTCCCTTTGCCTCCTTGGGCCAGGCCTGCCCTATCATTCCACGGTTGAGTCCAGCCCTGGCAAGAACATTTCTGGCCTAGACAAGCGGGGGAGCTGGGTCCTGTCTCCCGGTTTGCCTCATGGAGCGGTCCAGGCCGCCTGGAGGAAACGGAGCTGAAGGGGCTCCGAAAACACAAAAGGAGGCACAAACGTGAGGGATTATTATTATTCAAACAGATGCCAGGGGCCAGAGGAGGGACTGGGGCCTCCAGTTCGGGGAGGCGGGGAAAGAGTTTCGTAGGAAGGGAGAGGAGGGTTTCGGTTGGGATTTTCTCACAGCCTCTTAAGCCCCCAGGCTTGGGTCTCTCTCAGGCGTGAGCTGGGTGGGAGCTGCATTAGGGCTGAGTTGGCTGAGGGGGAGGTATGTCAGGCATGCGCCCGGGGGCCTGGCCCCCCACAGCCAAGGAAAGAAGGGGATCTGCTCGGGCACCGCACCCCACCCCTACCTGTGCAGGTCAGGACCATTTCCGAGGGAAATGTCCCAGAGAACAGTGGCCAGTCTGGAGCGGGGTCTGGCCCTGGTGCCCCACGGAGGAGTCGGTCAGGCAGACAGTCGTCAGGCGAGCTTGGCAGGGAGTGCCCAGCTGAGACCCACCCCAGACTGCCGTCGGAGTTGGGCGGGAGGCTTTGGGTTGAGACCCCAGCCGTCCCACTCCCCATGACAGGCCCACTAGGTGCTCCATGCACCCCCTGTGTCCCCTGGGGAAAGCTGGCCCGCTGCCCTGGGCACAAGTCTGTCCATCTGGAAAAGAGGTGGTGACAGGTGCCTCCCAGGGGCGCCGTTTCCCGGGCTCGATATGCAGGGCGGTTGTGGGATGGCAGGGCTGGCCGCCGGCGCAGGCTGTTTATCCAGCTCCCCTGTGTGTCCCCAGGTGTTCATCGGTGTCAACTGCCTCAGCACAGACTTCTCCTCGCAGAAGGGGGTGAAGGGCGTCCCCCTGAACCTGCAGATCGACACCTACGACTGTGGCTCGGGCGCTGAGCGCCTGGTGCACCGCGCCGTCTGCCAGATCAAGATCTTCTGTGACAAGGTGGCTGGGGTGGACGGGCCCTCTGCTGGGCCCCGGCGGGGAGGAGGGCCAGCCCCCACCCTCGCGTCCTCCCCAGCCGCGTGGGGTGTGTCGGTCTGTCTCTGCTTCTTGATCTCCAAACCCCTCTCTCCTCTGTGTGCTCGTCACTGTCTGCCTTGGCCCCTGTGTGCATTTTCCCCGGGCTCTCTGCGCTTCTGTCTCTCATCTGTCTCTTTCTGAAGATCTCTTTCTAGATCTCAGCATCTCTCCGTGTCTCTTTCTGTGTCTGTCTCTCTCGTTTCTCTTTCTTCTTCGCATCCCTCTCTGACTCCACTTCCCTCTTCTGTTTCTCTCTCTGTTCCTCTCTCTCCACATCTGTTTCTCTCTTGTGGCCTGTACTGGCCTCAGACAAGGCTGGGCTGGGCCGCATAGGCTGGGAGCTGGTGCTTTCCCATCTCCCGGTCTCACTTTGGAAAGAAAGCAGCACTGGATGGCTGGTCCAGATTTAAGATGCAAAGCAGCCAGCCCGTCTCAAGGCCCTGGGTGACCCCCTTTGCCCTCTTCCCGGCAGGGAGCAGAAAGGAAAATGCGGGATGATGAACGAAAGCAGTTCCGGAGGAAAGTCAAGTGCCCCGACTCCAGCAACAGTGGTCAGTGGGGATGAGTCAGGGGCTGGGCTGGCCTGGGGTGAAGGGGAGAAGGAGACTGGAGGGCAGAGGCTTGGGACGTGAACAGAGGGGCCTCGGACGCAGTGCCTTCCTTTTCCCAGCAGGTATGAAGGGCTGCCTGCTGTCTGGCTTCAGGGGCAATGAGACCACCTACTTGCGGCCTGAGGCTGATCTGGAGACCCCACCGGTGCTGTTCATCCCTAATGTGCACTTCTCCAGCCTGCAGCGTCCCGGAGGGGTGAGGGTCTTGGGCCAGAGAGGGTCTCGGCCCCTGGGTGGGGTCTGATCAGCACAGCCCAGCGAGGAGAAACCTACCACTCAGCCACTACAGACCAATTTAGATGTTTATAGGCCCCAATGTATATACATTTGTAAGTTAATGAATTTATTTTGAGAGAGAGAGTGAGTGGGGGAGGGGCAGAGAGAGAGGGAAAGAGACAGAGTCCCAAGCTGATGCAGGGCTTGAACTCTCGAACCGTGAGATCGTGACCTGAGCCGAGATCGAGAATCAGACTCGTAACCGACTGAACCACCCAGGTGTGTTTCCCCCCGCCCCCGACTTTTTTTTTTTTTAACATCAAGATGCAAATACTTGTATTGAATCCCAGGGGATTAAAAACATGGACATACATCCATATGTAACATTAGTGAAACTTTTCTACTGGGGAGAAGAAGGTTAACGAAGAAAGGGATTTCATAACCACCAAAGCGTTCACACCTGGGGCACACACGGAGGGTCCGAATTTCTGAGCCCCAAATTAGATTGCAGCCGAATCAAAGCTGTGTGGATCACGATGGTGGCGGCAATGCCCGCGAGCGCTCGCTGTGCGCCAGGTGCCGCTGTCAGCACGGTCCACGCGCCGGCTGCGTTAACCTTCACTACCTCCCCGGGAGATCGATACTACGACTCTCCCTGGACTTGTGGGCTGGACGTTGAGGCGGAGACCAAAACCACACGGTACATGGCAGAGCCAGAGTGTGGACGCAGGCACCTCGGCTTTAGAAGCCACGCCCGGGAATTCTAGCTGTACCACCTCTCAGGCCAGTGAGCCATCCTGTGAGGCAGACACTGCTGTCCTCTCCACTTTCCAGATAAGGCCACACCATAGCTCAGTGGCAGAATCGAGACTCCAGGGCCTATCTAGTAGTTTGCTTCCATATTAAACAGTCTGACTATTTCCTGCCATTGAGGTCCCTCCGTGTAGGTGGGACTGTTTGCAGAAACAGCCCTTGCCCTCCAAGATGCGTTCAGTGCCTTGACCTCGAACAATAAGAGATTCTGGAACGGAAAGAGCAGGCAATTCTTTTTTTCTTTTTTAAGTTGATTTACTTATTTTGAGAGAGAGAGAGAGAGAATAGGAGCAGGGATCAGAGAGAGGGAGAGAGAGAATTCCACGCATGGAACTCGACATGGGGCTCGAAACCACGAACCGTGAGATCGTGACCTGAGCCGAAACCAACAGCCAGCTGCCTAACCGACTAAGCCACCCAGGTGCCCCGAGAGCAGCTAGTTCGGATGTGGCCCGTGGTCCACACTTAAAGGCCTCCTGCGCCCACCATCCTCCCTTCCCTGCCCCACCCCGGAAGCGCTCTGTGGCCCCACAGTCAGGTGGCCGCATCACCCTAGTGTCTCTCCCCAGCCAGAGGCCCCGAGTTGGGAGATGACCGCTCTCGGGATTGAGGGCCCTGTGGCCAGGCTGACGGCTGCTCTGTGGGGAAGAGGGAGGCACCCTTGCACCTATGAGCCTGGGGGCCGCTCGGTCCGACTCTGCCTCCTGCTGGGTGCGTTCCTTCGGGAGGCACTCACCAGGCCCGGTGCCTCACGTCACGGAACCGGTGATGACTGCTGCAGACAGTCTCTGGAACCCTCCGGAGAGTGCCCTTCCCCCCACCCCCTTTTCCCCTGTGCCTCAGCTTCCACTGCCCTGCATGATGGTGTGCAGTCCCGACCCTTCTGGGCGAGCTGGGGCTCAGGTGGGGCTCATGGAGCTGGCCGCGTTCCTTTAGCACCTCCAGGCTCAGTCCCCGACCCTTCCACTTGGGCTGGATGCTCCCTTTCCGCTCAAGATCTCAGCTCACCTAGGAGGACTAAATCTGAGCAGAATGGGCTGGAAAGCCATCACAACCGCATTCCCCACCTCACCCCCACAAAGATTGTGCCCCCTCCCCCCAGAACGCCACCAGCAGCAGAAGGCCCCTCTCATCTTCCTGCCTGCCTATGATGGAGAATGTCTTCTCTCTTCGTTGCAGGCAGTGCCCTCGGCAGGTCAGAGCAGCTCCAACAGGTAAGGGCCTCCCCCCCTCCCCCCCCCCCCGCCTGGCCCCCTGCTGCTTGTGCTGCCCCCCCAAGCCAGGGCCTGGGCACAGAGGAAGCAGCCATGGGACTCTGCTCCCAACCCCCAAGCTACATTCACGCTCCTTTCTCACTGAAACTGCCTGCGTTTTTATGGGTTTGTTTTATGTGAAAAGCTGGCGAATCTCTGGCGAGACACCTGCTTGTAAAAAGGGAAAGAAAAGGCCTCTGAGATGGTAGCACAGATTTGGAGAGTTAGGAGGGGCCACAGTGCTGGAGGACCAACTGAGGGGTCCACACACACCCCCTCCCTGACTTGAGGAGGGAGGGAGGCGCCCCGAAGGGCCCCATCCTCCCCTGTGTCAGCCTAGA
This sequence comes from Panthera pardus, assembly GCF_024362965.1. Lineage (NCBI taxonomy): Eukaryota > Metazoa > Chordata > Mammalia > Carnivora > Felidae > Panthera > Panthera pardus. The sequence goes on along the minus strand of NW_026526666.1, from coordinate 88,611,496 downwards.
GATCTGTCCGAGGGAAAAAATGGAAAGATGGCCTCGTGGGCGTGAGGCAGGGATGGGGGGGGGGGGGGGCCATGTGAGAGGAAAAGCACACATAAGAAAGCACCTTAGTGTCGATATCAGTCTCTTCCCCCATAGACAAGGGGTACTTTTCCTCTGGTGCTTTCACACCGAACCACAGTGCCTGCCAGCCAGCCAGGCAGGCGAGCAGGGGTTATTGCCCTGCTTTACGGATGAGGAAATGGAGACTCAGAGAAGTGAAGTGACGTGGCCAGGCTCACACAGCTCTTAAGTAGCGGAGGTGGGCTGGAACCGAAGCCTGTCTTCCTCCAAATGCCACCACGCTTCCCCCTCTCCCCGCCCCACATCCGAGTGGATTCTCCCGAAAAAGAACAACACGCTGATGATGAAACGAGAGTCCATATTTACTGAGACGCAACTGTGTGTCACACGCTGTTCTGAAAGCAGTTTGTGTGACGTCCTTCAGCCTCACAACTTTATGAAGTACTCTTGGCCTTACCTAATTGTCACCCCATTTGATAGAAGGGGACACTGAGGGACTAAGAGACTCATCCCGAGTCACCCAGCTAGTGAGTGGGATTCGAACCCAGGCAGTCCCACCTCCAGAACCTGCTGCTTTCACCGCCGTCCTCCTGCGCTGTGCCTGCCTTCATGGGGTTTTCTGCACATCTGGGGCCCCTTTCAACTCTGGGAAGTCCCGGGTTCCTCACGAGCCCCTCCCTGTCACCCCCCAGGCTGCCGCTGAAGCGGTCCTGCTCACCCTTCGCTGAGGAGTTTGAGTCTCTGCCCTCCAAAAAGGCCAAGGAAGACGATCTTCAGAGAGGTACCCTCACTCCCGGCCCATCTGTTCTCTGAGCCCACCGCGTGGCCCCCAGCCCCCCACGGGGCCTTCCCCCAAGCCTCGAACGCCAATCCTGGCCCGGCAGCCGGGGCGGCACCCACCCAGCAGAGAGGGCGCAAGGAGCTCTTTGGAGCTGGATTTGGGCCACGACTTGAGGGTGGAGTAAGGGTGACACGCAGGGTGCTTGGAGAGTTGACAGTGGAGCCGGAGGTCTTCTGCCTCCACTGGCCTCGTGGGCATGTCCCTTGTTGGGCATCCCACAGCAGCTGGGCCGAGGCAACAGGTCCATTATGTTGGGCAACCCCCCCCTTCTCTTCTGGGGGTGGGAACAGCATTGGGTTTCCATACCTGGCTTTCTGGCTCTGACAGCCTAAATCTGTAACTTCCTGGGAGAGGGGGATGTGCCCAAACCTCGGGGGGCTATAGCTGATCATCAGGAAGAAACCAGCCAGCAGCCAAGATCAAAAGCTTCTGGCAACCTTGCACGGAGCCTCGTACCGCACTTGGTGTTTAAAATGTCATGTCATTAATTCCCCAACACCCCTGTGAAATAGGGGGTGGAGCCACCTCCATTTCCCATTTGGATAAAGCGAGGCTCAGTGATGTAACAATATCTTCTTCAAGGTCACCTGGCTGGCAGGTGATAGAGCAGGGATTCCAACCTGCCCAGATCAGCACAGTCTGAGGGGGGCCTGCAGAGCCCGTGGGATTTCCCATCTGGGTACAGACCCTCAGCGAGGATTTGCCTTTCCTGCAGAATTCAATCGAATGCCCGAAATGATACTTTTGAAGATTCCCCCATCCCGTGAGGTATTCCCCGGCTCAATGACCCTCTCCTCACCACTAAAGCCACCCCTTTGCCTCTCAGTTCTGTTGTATGTGCGGAGGGAGACCGAGGAGGTATTTGACGCCCTCATGTTGAAGACGCCAGACCTGAAGGGGCTGAGGAATGCGGTAAGAGGCCCTGTGAACCCCGCCCAGCCCTGGCCGGACCCCACTCTGAGTTCCTGTCCCCACTCTTCACTACACAGTTCTGATTTCCCACAGGAAGCCTCTGAGAAGGAATATGCTGGAACCCTGGCTTTCTGATGGTCCACCTGTCCCACCCCATTTCAGGGGGGCCTGCGGGCCTGGCTGGTGGGGGCGTGCCTCTGTGATGTTATCTCGAAGCCAGAACCCTGGCCCCACCCTGGGAGGCACACACACCATAAATCCTCCCTAATCTGATGGCTGCTGTCTGACAGGCCAGAGCTTTTTGTTGGCTTTGCAAACCTGTTTCTGTTTTAATGGGAATGAAACCCAAAAAGGCCAGGCCCCAGAGACTCTCTTTTTTCTTTTCCAGGGGGCCTCATTCCTCTCGCCTGTGGTTGGCTGGGGGGCACTGGCGGGGGCAGCCAAAGGTGGTGTCTGGGCAAGGAGACCTTCCCCAACCCCCCAGATTGCCAGAGCGGGCAAAAGAGCTTTGAACAAAACCCACAGCAGCTTTGTGCCTCAGCTCAAAACCGAGCAAACACAAGCCTCCACCAGGGCCGGCTGTGCTTAAAGGTCCAACCACAGAGTAAAGCCAGACAGGTCCAAGATGCCAGGCGGGGGGGGGGGGGGGGGGGTGGGGGTGGAGGGATGAATCTAATAATAGCACCAGCTTCCTTTTACTGAAGACCCACTATGTGCCAGGCATCGTGTCAAGCAAGCTGCGTTTGCTAGCTCACCATATTCTCTTAACCCTGAAAAGTGGGTACTATCATTATCTCTTCATTTCCCACAAGGAAATGGCCTTCCAGTGGTCGGGCAACTTGCCGAAGTGACAGAGCTACCATCCAGCCCAAGCTCTCTCCACTCGGCTATCCCCTCCTGGTCACTTCACATCCCGTCCACCCTGCTTGGTCGGCACCAGCCCCAGAAGTTGGGCTCACAAAAGGCCACTAACGTCACTTGAATATTGACTCAGAATCTTTGGGCCGGACAGTAACTAAAAGGGTCCCCATCTGGTATTTGAGCTCTCTCCCCAGGCGGGTACCCGCTCTTGACTCGTGTCCTTCCAGGAATGGGGAGCTCACCGCCACACGGGGCAGCTTACGCCTTCTTTGTACAATTTATGGTTAGAAAATACCTAAGTCCTTTCGAGTGAATGGAGATCTTCCTCCTGGAAGCTTCTAGCCATATAGCCATTAAAACAAATAGCCTAAGAACTTTTCTGGACTGGAGGGATCTCCGGCAGGGCGGAGAATAACTGAGGAGCCAAACCTGACCCTCTTCCTAAAAGGCCCAGAGAGAACGTCAGTCTGAAGCCCTTGGTCTGAGGCTCGCCGCAGCCAGTAATGCCAGACTGCAGAGTAACCTCTGCCTGAGCCTCTCACCAGGGCACAGGCCCCGCACTGGGCCCTTCACGTAATCTTCTCGGTCCCTGCGTGGGACCACGCTGTGCGTTTACCCCGTTATTGTGCCCGTTTTGCAAACGAGGAAGCCGAGGCTGGTGACCGGCTCAGAGTCTGCCCTCCGGGTGGTGGAGCTGGGACCAGACCAGACCCATCTGCCCCGGAGGAAACTTCCGGTGGTCTGGGAGAAGCGGGCTGGCTCTCACGGCCACACTCACGGGCCTCGGAGCTGCAGGTTCTTCGTCTGCAGAAGGAGCACCCGTGATTTGGGTCGTGACGGTTGGGATGGGGCAGGAGACCAGGGATCCGGCTGGGCCTTGGTTGAGCCCAGCATCCTCCCCCATCCGATGGGGTTAGTAATTCCTGCCTAGAAGGGGGCAATATTTCGATAATCCCCCTCGCGACAGGGTGGGAGCGTCCCCACCACTCCCCTTCTAAAAGGACAACAGTGAGCATTGATGGAGGCCTTCCACCGCCAGGAACCGACCCAGGTGTTTTACACGGGCCAGATTGGTCACGTGAGCACCCCTGTGAGGTAGGCGCTTCGACCGGCTTCCCCAGCTAGTTTGCCCGAAGTCGGCAGCTGGTGAGTGGAACCCGCTGGAACAGTGTGGTTCTGACTAGAGGCGAAGGTTGGGGACCTGGAGGCTGCTCTTTGGGGTATTTTACAGCCACTAAACATGCAGTTTTTCAGGAGCCTGTTGTGATGCGGGAAGGCTCATAACATACAGTGATAACTAAAAACAGTTCTATAAAGCTGTCTGGGTGGAACATAAAAGATCTGTACACATGGCCAAAAGACGGGGAAGGGCACACCCAGATGTCAGTAGCGTTTATCTCTGAGAAACAGGATTAGGGACTATTGAAATTGTCCTCTCTGGATTTTTCCACAGTATGGATGTATGTTACATTCAGAATCAGGAAATAAAAAGTCCTAGTATGAAAGGCTGGAATGGATCCAGTCTGGGCAGCAGACAACACATCCCCTACTGTTTTCTTCCAGATCTCTGAGAAGTATGGGTTCCCTGAAGAGAACATTTACAAAGTCTACAAGAAATGTAAGCGGGGGTAAGTGTTCATAACAGCTCTCCCTCCCCCTTCCCCCTGTGCTGCCCCTTTCCCTCTATTTTATTTTTTTTATTCTAATTTTTAATATTTATTTATTTTTGAGAGAGAGAATTCACGTGAGCAGGGGAGGGGCAGACAGAAAGTGGCGAGAGAATCCCAAGCAGGCTCTGCACTATGAGCGCAGACCCTGACTCAAGCCTCAAACCCACGAACTGTGAAATCATGACCTGAGCCGAAACCAAGAGTCAGATGCTCAACCGACTGAGCCACCCAGGCGCCCCTGCCCCTTTCCCTCTAAAAGTGTTGGCTCTGGGAGCTCCCAGCAAGTGTGCTCTGCCTGGCCCATGCCAAGCAGCATTTGTACTTGGCTTCGTGGAAAGGATGAGGGGTGTGGGGTTGGGTGGAAAGCCCCCAGTCAGGCAAGGCCACCTGCAGAGACCGGACATTGAACACCACCAGGAAGGAAAGGAGTGGCAGACTGATGGAAGGGTCTTTGTAGAGACCACAGGTGGAGGGGCAGCGCAGGTTCAAAGATCAGAAGACCCAGGTCCAAGTTCCGAGGCTGCTGGATAGCCAAGTGATTTGATTGTAACGATGATGATAGTGACCACCATTCACTTGACTATGTGCCAGATACTGGGCTACGAGTACCTCACTTAAATCTCACAGCCACACTATGAAGTAGACACCCATTACCCATGCTTCACAGATGGGGAAATTGAGGCTTGGAGGTGATAAGGAATATTCAGGAGCAGGAGCAGCAGGGTAATGGCGTGGAGGCAGAAGGGCCCAGCAATGTGGCCACAGGCCGAGTCAGGGGGCCCCAGAAGGGCAAAGCTGCTGATGAGTCTGGAAAAGGGGTAGTGGTTGATGTGGTTTTGAGGGAGCCCCCCGGGGATGCTCCCCAGGCCTCCCGCTCAGGTCTGGATGAGGCAGCAGAGAATAAAGCTTTACCTTGCAGAGGGTCCAGCGGTGCAGGACCTTCCATATGTTCCTGGGGATTAGTGCTAAACACCACAGCACCCTTTGCTATCTGCCCGGGAGATCCCTTGGCAAGGGGAGACGGAGGGCCATGTGGTGACTGCCTTCCCAGGTTTGGGTCCCGTGGTCAGAGCCAGTGAGCTGGACCTTCACAGCCCTTGTGGACTGAGTCCCTGCACCTGCCCAGCCTGGGGCCTCGGGTTAGCGAGGAATTGTCAGCGCCATTCCCTGCCCAGAGGACCCACTCCCAGCCCTCTGCCCACAGCTCAGACCCCATCCTCTTGCTCTAGATGGTGTAACTCCAGCTACACTTACTAGCGGCCCTGGAAGGTGCTTGGGCATCACCCCGTGGCCACTGACTACGGGCTTTCCTTTTTAGAAGGCTTTGCAAAGCCAGGCAGGTTCTGTTCCCAGGCTGAGGCCCCATCCAGTCAAGCCCGGGGGTTGGCCTCTAGCCCTCCCTCCTCTTTGGTTCCCAGCAGCCTCCCCCAGAAGGGCAGGGCGGGGGGGGGGGGGGGGGGGGGGTGGAGTGTGCGGTCCTGCAGCCCCTGGAGAAGGATCCGTTGGGTTTTGGTTGTATGAGCGCCTAGGGTTTTTTGTGGGCTTTTTTCTTCCAAGTTTCGGTTTCAGATTGGGGCTCACATGTTCTCTGGGACGGAATCCACCTCATAGCAGAGGGCAGGCCCTGCTTTGCCCAGACAAGCCCAGCCCTACTTCCCCTTGGTGCCAGTGCCCACGCCCCCCCAGCTGCAGCGGCACCTGGGCCACCAGCCTCCCTGACGGATGCCACTGCAGGCTGCGCTGAGGGGCTAGGAAACGTGTCGGTGTGATTTGGGGGTGGGGGTACACACGCGAGGATGCCCCAGCCCCCGTGGTAGATGATAGCGTCCACGTGTGGAGCACGTCCTGTGTGCCAGGTGCTGGGCTAAATGAGTCCCAGGCATAGTTTGGTGTGATTATCTGTAATTCTACAGATGAGGAAACTGAGGTTCAGAGTAGTTCGTAACCAGCAGAAGGAATCCCGGCCTGTCTCCAGCCTGTGCATGCACCCATTTTTTACCTCGCCTCCTGCTTGTTCCTCTAACTGCCAAGTGATGTGCAAACAAAGACTGTGGCCAAGTCCTGTATTTGCCTAACCCCGTAGCCCAGGGCATCACTCAGCGGCCCTTCAGAAGCACCCTACACCCCCCACACCCGCAATCATGAACACTTCAGAGCTAGCATCCTCTGAGATGCTTAAATGAGAAGAGTCCACAAAAACGCTTTGGGGAGAGGAGAGGCCGGGCCCATTTTCCACCTCCCTCAGCGTCAGACTCACCTCCTCTGAGGAAGAGAGAAAATTCTAATCGATGGCCTAGTTTATTTGCACAGAACCCTCCTGAGAGTCCCCTGGACAAAGGTAGATACAATCAGCTTTACAAGCACCACTGAGTGATTGAAAGATTAACAAATACATTGTTTTCCCGGCAGCTGGCCAAGCGTTTCAGGGGAACCAGGACAGAAGACAGCTAGTAGCTGGCAAGGGACAAGAGGCCCACATTCTGGGACAGTGGTTCCCAACAAGCCCTGCCTCTAGGGCCCGGTTGTCACTGACCTCTGAAGGGAAGGGGTCTCAGGGCTTGTCTGGGATCCCTTGTGTGTAGGTGTGCACTCGGGGCCCGCGGGGAGCCCGGCAGGGGAGTGGGAGGGAGGCAGCCTTCAAGTTCATGCACGTAAGGCACACAGGGCCTGGCATCTAGAAGCCCCCAGTAAATAGCACTATCTGAATCACACACCCGGCTGCCAGCAAAGCGCTCACCCCTCTGGCCCAGGCCCAGCCTCCTCCGGTCTGGCCCAGCCTGCAGCCCCCCGGACGAGGATCCCTCTGAAAGGAAGGAACGGCTGACAGGACCTAAGGAAGGGGGGCGCCGTAATGAGACACTGGCAGTCAGCACTCCGGCCTGGCAGCCTGCGCCCAGACCTCCTTGCTGGAAGCAGCAGCGTCTGCAGAGACAGCCCGACATAGGCCATAGGCTTAGGCTCGCTGCTTCTGTAAGGCCTCCATCCTCCAGACCCGGGGACGATGGGGACAAGGCTACCGCCTCCCCGGAGCTTCCCCTGGAAAGCCAACAGCTACTTGCCGGAAGCAGGGAGCAGTAACGTGAGATCCTCAGCCCCCCGACTCCCCCCACCCACCCCCACTTGAAATAACCTTGCGGCCATCTAAACTCTTTCCCAGCCCTGGATTTTGCCTTCCTTGTATATGCCACTTCCTAACTTACATTCATAGGGTTTTTGTTTTTCTTTCTAAAAAACCGGTACAGCAGAAAGAAACCGAAGTCTGGATTCAAGTCCAGTTCTGCCATCTATTAACTGTGTGACCCCTGTGCTTCTTTGAGCCTCAGCTTCCCCCTCTACCCACTGGAGTAACAGGGTTACAAAGAGTCATTTTCTCGGGCCCTACTAGATTCTGAATTCCTGGAGGGCAGGCTCTAGGATCTCCGTGTGGCCCTTGTTCTTGCTGGGCGCAGGCCCTGCACATGGAACGGCCTTGGCAAACGCTAGCGGGGTGGATGGACGAGTGGCTGCAGACACTCAACTCCGTTACAAAGGGAAGCTGGTGTGGTCAGGTCAGGTCACGTCTTGCCGGGCTCTTCATCGGGGAGGCAGCAGCCAGAGGGGTGTCCTCTGGCTAACACCGTGGCCTTGACCCTCTGCGGAGGCCCACGGCGCGGAGGCTTGGTCCCGCTCGGGTTGGCCCAGGTCCCTGCCTGGAGGGTGTGGGGAGAGAGGACGGAGCCCCTCAAGTGTCTTGTACCATCTGTGAGATGGCAGCTTCGTGGGGGTGGAACTGAGAGGGCACCCGTGTGGCACCCGCCTCTGGCTCAGGCGGGCACATCCGAATGACACAATGCAGCCTCCCACTGAACCCAAACCACACTGGTCCACCCACCACACCTCTTGTGCTCGAACTCTCGCTTTGTGCCCGAGTCCTCGGTCCGGCCTGGTGACCAAGGGACACCGCATCCTCCACACATCTCACGTCAGCCGCTCGAAGTGTCCACGCTCGTGTGTATTAGGAGAGGTGGTCTGGCGCAGCGGTGGCCGTGGTTGGAGGTGGGGCTCGGCCACTTGGGGATCGTGGCCTCCGCCGTAACGGGGGACAGTGAATACCCGTCTCTGTTGTTCTGACGGTCAGAGGGAAAGTCCAGGAGGTGCCCGAAATGTTGGCACCCAAGAGGGGGTAACCGTTACTGTCATCCTTGTCACCCAGCAGCCCTGAAACAAGGGGCCTGCCACATCCTAGACACATCTCCTCTTCTCTTCCAGAATCTTGGTCAACATGGACAACAACATCATCCAGCACTACAGCAACCACGTCGCCTTCCTGCTGGACATGGGGGAGCTTGATGGCAAGATTCAGATCATCCTGAAGGAGCTGTGAGGCCCAAGCATCCACACCCTCAGGCCCCGTGGGGTGGCTCCAGGCAAGGAGCCCCCTGGGGAGTGGCCCATGCCGCACACAACCTCTGCTCATGCCCCAGTGCTGTTACTTGAATGCCCTCCCTGAGAAAAACACATCACAGACCCACGGATGTCAAGGTCAGGAAGGGACCCAGGAGGTATCCTGACCTGAACCCCATCTCATGCTTGAATCTACCCTGGACTTCCTGCCGGCCCCCGCCCAGCCAGAAAGAGTGTCGTCCTGCTTAACGTTCCCATAGCCTGTCTCCTTCTCGGAAGACCCTGCTTTCAGTCCATCTCCTGGTTGGCCGTTCAGATGGTGCCAGTGGACCCTCTTTCCCAAAGCTGACTCGACTCCTGTCCGGCCTGCATTCTTGATCCTTCCATCAACTTCAGACTGAGGATCCCTTACCCTTTGGTCAATTAACTTGAAAACTCTTTTGATTTTCAATGCAAACAACTTTTAAATGTTACCATGGTGGAAACACTCTCTTTCTCCCGGATTTCCTTGATACAAGTTGTAAATAATAGAGCTGATTCATTGGAGTGGCTGCTGTATAAAATAACTTCCGTGCCTGTTCACTGATGTACACATTTCTTATTTACAATTTTCATTTATGTTATATATATATAAGTATATATTGTATATATATGCAACATTTTATATTTTTCATGGATGCATTTTTATCATTTCAAAAAATGTGTATTTCACATTCTTGGACTATTTTTTTTAGCTGTTATTCAATTATGCATTTTGTATACTCACGTGGTATTTAGTAATAAAATTCTACCTATGTATTACTTCAAACGCTACACTTGTTCCTTCTGTGGATGGAAGTCTTCCCGGAAGAGAGGGTGAAAGCAGACTGGGCCCGCCTCCTCCTCTGTCCTGAGGGTGCTTTACCTGGGCTCGAAGGCTGGTGGCGAGGGCTGGGCACGGGCGAAGCAGAGGTGCCCCCGGGAAGGGAGTGGGAGCCTGATGTCGAGATCTGTGTCTCACGCCGCCCCACAGGTTGAAGGTCAAGCCCGTAGGACCACTGACTGGAGACGAAGAAGTCCCGGGAAGGACCCCACCGCGGGCGCCGGCGGGCGGAGCCCCAGGCTGGGAGCCACGTGACCGGAGTTCTCTGCCAGCTCCGCCCCCACGCTCTGGGCCTCGCCGTTCTCCCCGCTGCTGACTCAGCGGCTCACAAAAGCTGGTGCTCCCGTCTCTTCCCAGCTTCGCGGTCAGTGACCTCATGCTGGGACGTTGCCCGGGGAGCATTTACACCACAGACATTGACGACGGCTACAAATCAAGGCCTTTATTCCCTCTAGGGAACAGACGACAAACCTGCCCTTCCTTCCTCCTTCGCCCGCTTCCTAGCGCGACCACCTCGGGGCCTCAGTTTCTTCGGCTCTGAAATGACGGGCGTGGGTCTACGCCGGCCATCTGTAACTATCATCTTTAGAGCCCCAGAGCTCACCGCTGGGTCTCAGAGGCCACCTCGAGGTGGGGGAGGGGAGAGCGGCAGCTTCTGAGGACCCTCCAGACTTCAGACCCGCTTTTCCCCTTTTACACGTAAGGGTTTCCCATAAACTTGTCTGAACAAAACTTTTTAAAAGGTTTGTAAACCGCAGATGCCTCCAACTCTCAGCTCTGACAGCCAGAGCCTGTGGTCCTAATTCCCACGGCCCTGCCTGGAGTCCGCACCAGGACTAGGGTCCGGCCGATGAGCCAAAGAGCTCAGTAATCAAGAGAAATCAACACAATGTGTTGCTTTTTTTTTTTTTTTTTAAATAAAGGCAAAAAAAAAAAAAAAAAATCCATGATGAACAAGATAATCAAAATTTTGAAGCCAGGATCAGCATCACTGATGTTTCCTTTGGCCTCAGCCACCAATATGGCCTGCACGGCACTGCTCAGGGGACCCTGTGGGCATCCGGAGATGCCGTGTCCACTCCCGGCCTCGCCGCTGCTCTGCCACCTCCCGGGAAGTGAGAGCAGGATGACGTGTGGGGATGGAAGGACAGAGTGCGGGCGGAGTGCCGGCACATCCGCGAGCACCAGAGGTGCTCAGCATCTGTTCGTGTCCTTCCTTCAGAGCTTCCTGCCGGCTCCCCGCCCCCCTCCCAGAAGCAGGCTGGGAAGCAGGCGGGTGGTGCTTCTCGACCTTGGTTTGCACCCTGGAGTCACCTGGGCAGCTTTTATCCCTCTCCCCACCGGCCAGACCCCACCCTGGAGCACTTAAATCAGAATTTCTGGGGGTGGACCCAGACCTCAGAACTCGTTAAAGCACCACTCCACCCACCCCCGTGATTACAATGTGCAGTCAAGGTCCAGAACCACTGCTCTAGAGAGGCCATAATTATACAGGCCTTGAACTTGAAGCCTTTGTCATCCGGCAGTGTCTGGCCGAATTAGCATCCACAAGGAATCAGTACCCGTGCATAGCCTGCTGCAATGTTCGGGAAGGGAGCCGGGCAGCTCCATACCCCCACGTGGCCAGCAGCCACCAGGGCTCAGTTCTCAGCAAAGCCCCCATGTGATGAGACCAGGGCCGTTGGTGCCTAGAAAGGCCGTGGGGACCTCAAAGAGAGCCCTGCAGGGCTTGAGGAAATTCAGCCCTGCCCTCAGAGAAGTCAGGGGGCAAGGGCAGCCCCTGAGCCTGACAGCTGCCATTCTAGGACAGTCTCTTGCTCCAAAGAGTAAAAGGGGGAAAAGGAGTGAAGGAAAGTCCTTTGCAAACAGGAGTCACTTTGGAAAGGTGGCTGTCAGCCGGTGGGGAGGGCATCCCCTGCCTGGTAGCTCTCCCCTAGATGGCAAATTGCCAGTGATGGGGGGAAAGGGAATGAATGAATAAGTGACGGAATGAGAAGAAAGGAGGGAGGGCGCAGGGAGGGAGGAGGGAAAATAGGCAAACAGCGGACGGGCCAACAAACGGCCAGAGTTAAGCAATTAAGTGTATTTACGAGACCCTCGCCACCCTAAGTGTGGTCCACGGACCAGCAACATCGGCATTGCCCAACAGCTTGTTAGAAATGTTTACACCTAAAACGAATACAATGTGATAAGGTCAATTATATCTCAATTAAAAAAAAAGAAATAAAATGAAATGCAGGCTCTCAGGCCCCACCGCAGACCTACAGAATCTGCCCTTTAACGAGATATCCAAATGATATGCGTGCCCACTAAAATTTGGAAAATACTTTATTCAGCTATCAGTGTATCCTAGCCCAAACTACACACATTATAATCACGCTGAGAACTTTTTTTAAGATTTTAATAATCCCTGTGCACAATGTGGGGCTCGAACATGCAACCCTGAGATCAAGAGTTGCACGCTCTACCGACTGAGCCGGCCAGATGCCCCTGCTAAGAACTTGAATAAAGACACCAATGCTCAGGGGGCACCTGGGTGGCTCAGTCGTTTGGGCCTCTGACTTTGGCTCAGGTCACGATCTTGCAGTCGATGAATTCGAGCCCCGCGTCGGGCTCTGTGCCGACAGCCTAGAGCCTGAAGCCTGCTTCAGATTCTGTGTCTCCCTCTCTCTCTGCCCCTCCCCCGCTTGTTCGCACACTCTCTCTCCTCACTCTCTCTCAAAAATTATACATAAACATTAAAACAGAAAAAAAAGATACCAACGCCCAGGCCCAGACCCTACCTCAGATCAGTTAAATCAGAGCTCTGAGGGTTGGGGCCTGGGCAAGGCTGTCTGTGTAACACCTCCCAAGTGATAACAGCCAGGGTTTGAGAATCCCTGGGCTGGATGAAGCTGTGAGCGGCAAACGACACCTTTAGAGAGACTAGACATGGTCAGGACAGACCCTCTGAGCTCAGGGCCTCACCTCCAATCGTGTCTTCGACAGAACACAGATTCAGACTGGCCACGAGCAGCCCTGCCACTCTTTTTCCCAGAGTCCCCTCTTCCCTGACCCCACTTGGAGGGGTCTCCTCTGGAGAGGCAGTATTCACCTGCCGGTGCTCGGCCCAGCTGCCCAGAGGGAGGAGAGGCCTGTCTCGTTTTCCCATACATGTCCCCACAGAGACCCCCGGGCCCACAGAGACCGGACCCCAAGGCCGGCTGCTTCTAGCCCAACGGTCTGCTAAAAACCAAGGCGCGGGGATCTGGCCCCGTTGTCAAGAGTCTGCGGTCAAAGAAAGGTACAACTTTGAAAGGGTCTTCCAGAACTTCTAGCACCCAAGTGGACAGCTGACGGCCTGCGGAAGTCTCCTTTAGCCCCGGCAAGCAATTCGAAGTTGCAGTGTGGTTGTCCGCGTCTCAAATCAGGAGATCTGGCATTTTAAATATTCCCCAGACTGTGTCGAAAGTGGGCCGATCTGGAGCCGTGTCGGACGCCCCTTCAGCCCAGCAGCCTCGGCTCCCACACCCCATCCCTGCCCCTCACTGTTTTGCCCCATGTGCCGCCTGCCCGGCCCCCGCAAGTGTCGACCTTGAGCCCCGGAATTCGAGCCTGACTCTTTACCTTCGAGAAGGAGCTCCGGACCTGACAGGATGGGAGCACGGGGTGTCCCGCCTCCAGGTCCAGGTGGCATCGCTCTTAACGAGGTGCCCCAGGCCACCTCCCGCCCGTCCCAACGCAGCGGGCACTTGAGGGAATCTGAGGTTCACAAAAAAGGCCAGCTTTGGCGAGAGGCAAGAAGTCGGTTTAATTGGATATGGTATTCCATCCTTCTCCCTCCCTCTTTCTCACCCACCCCTCCCCAAAGGGGGGGCCAGTCAGCGGCCATTCTGACGGGAAGGCCACTCACCCTCTGGTCACAGAGCAAAGTCAGGGGAGGGGCCCCGGACTCCGTGGGGAGCGGGGAGGGGGCTGCATCAGTGCCTTCCGCTTGCAGAAGTGAACCACAACATCAATATTTGGGAAAGGAGGGGATGCGTGGTTTCTTCTATTCCCCCTTGGTTCTTTGGGAATCTCTCCCTCTTGCCGGGGGAAACGGATGTGGCAGGCCAGAAAAGATTCATCAAAGGCTGTGTCAAACTTGAGCAGGAGGCCTGGGAGGAGACGGAGGCCAGGCCCGGGGATAGGAAAGTCCCAGTAAAAGAAAGAACCCGCAGGCACCAAGCGGTGCCTCCCTGCCCCCTTGCTCCCTCGGAATGCTGTTTCCAGGGATCTGGCTCCAGCAGCGACCTGCCCATGTGTGCTGTTGAATGCCGGGCCACTCAACGGATGTGGTGGCCTTCTCCTGAAGGTGGGTACCGAGCACAAGTGACCACGGTGACTGGGGCCATGCTCTTCCTGAAGGTGAGGTGCGTAGGCTTAGCTGGGGGCCCGGGCCCAGGCAACCCCCTTGTGCTGTCACAAGCACCTCTGGGCCTTCCCGGCTCCTGGAAGCCAAGGGTGAAGGATGGGAGTTGTGCCCGGGCCGCAGTCCTGTGTGGTCCACCCAGCAGGTACAGTCTGGACCTCGAGCCCTGGCCCAGCGTCAGGCTTCTAGATGGGGAATCTGCCAGTGGCAGCCTTCTCCCTCGAGCCTGAGCTTCAGGAACCTCTTACATCTGCGGGGAGGACTGCACGTCCCAGCACGGGCAGGTGCATGGCAGGTAACAAAGGAGGGCTCTGTCCACCCCTCATTTCTGCTCAGGGAACCACTGGAGTCAGTGGAGGCGGGTGTCAAATCTCCAGGAGGCAGTTCAAGACAAGGACAAACGCAGCCTCCCAGCTCTACGCCAGCCACGGGGGACGGGGGGCAGGGGCAGATCTGCCCTCCAAGTCGTCGTCTGTCACACACGAGATGGGCATTCTCTGAATGAACGTCCTGGGGAGCCTGGGTGAGGCAGCTGGTGGCCAGCGTTCTCCCCGAGCTTGTGTGAGGTTCCTACAACACTGGGATCCATTTGTTGTCCTCGTTGTAGAGAAAGGACTGTTTTCCAGGGAATTCTGGCTTGTACGTGGCTGTGAGGGGAGAGAGAGAAAAAGACAGTATTAAGAGGGGAAAGGCCGGTTGCCCAAGCCCCTGGCATTCTACATCAGAGCTGGCGATGTCGGGGCACCCCTGCCCGGGTCCCTGCAACTTACAAGTGGGGAGGCTGAGAGGGGAAGGGATTGTCCCAGCCGAGGCAGGACTTGAACCCCGGCTTCCAGCCTTTAACTCCCTAACAGGAGAACATTTACAAAAGAGTTTTCGATCAGATTTGATACAAAGGAAAAAAAAAAAAAAAAGGAGTAAAACAATAGTCTTAAAGAAGCAAGGTGTCAGCTTGATAGGGTTTTGTTTTTCTTTAGTCCAGAAATTTCCAGAAGGGCACCTGGCTGGCTCAGTTCGTAGAGCATGTGACTCTTGGTCTCAGGGTTGTGAGTTCAAGCCCCACACTGGGTGTGGAGCCTAGTTTTAAAAAGGAAAGAAAAAAAAAGAAAAAAGAAATTTCCAGAAAAGTGAAAGGCTTGACAACTGCAAGCACTTTCCGTAGGAGACCAGCTGCCAGGACCACACAGGGGTGACTGGAAACTCGCATACTGATGCCGATTCGGCCGACGAGGGTCCAGGCAGATCCGCACCCACGGGAGGCCAAGCAGGCATGTGGCTCACTCCCAGGCCAGTCCTCCGGGAAGCCCACCTAGATGCAGGTGGTCACAGCAGCAGGAAGTGGCCTGCACCTGTGTGCCAGGTGCCCCACACCAGGGGCAGCGTGGAGCAGACACTCAGAAAAAGCTCCTAGATGCCTGGACCAAACAGGGTCAGACAAGGCTCCTCACCGGTCCCCAGGCCTCCGGGAGCCCGCTGCTTGATTGGAGCGTGAATACATTTGCCCCACCCTGCTGGGTCCTGCCTGGACTGACCAGGTGACCCCAAGGTCAAACCGCTGCAGTCTTCTTGACTTGGTTATCGTTCCATTTCCAAGGCTGGAGCCATAAGGATGACTCTCCCTGTCCCGTCCACCTTACGTTTTACTCACCGGTATGTTTGGAGGGGAAGGTGTCTCCCCTACCAGACTGACACCTCCGGGGGTAACACCAGGCTAAGTCACCGTTGTCCCCCAGGGGAGGAGCGTCATCAGCGCTCCCTGGACGACTGATTTGGACAGACCTAGCAGCCACCCCGGCTCTGCCTTCCTCCTCCCCCACCGCCTGCCCACCAGCACACGCTGTCTAGTCCCCAGCGCCACCAGCTCCGGCCAATGTCAGGGAGGGGCAAAGAGCTAAGGGGCTGTGAGAGAGCTACAAAGAGGTCAGGAATAGGTCCCTCAGGCTATTAGCTCTCACGAAGGTCCCAGAGGCGACAGGGTCCCGCGGCTTCAGCCATCTGCAAAGAGGGCTCGGAACCCGGCAGCTCACGGGAGCTGCTCCGGTGAACAGTCCCCGGCTTGTCTCACGACAACAGGGCACAGGGGGGAAACGGCGTGGCGCTCTGCCCCGCCGCTCTCCCACTGTGGCTCAGTGCACAACGTGCTCTCCAGGTCTTCCCCAGCGATAAGGTGACTCTGCCAGATCAGGCCAGTGATTTAAGTACTTTCAAGAACGGTGAAATTGTTGACCCATCTGACAAAGTGCTATGGCCCCTTTCTCCAAAATAATAATAATAATGACAATAATAATAATGTCTTCATGCTCCAAATCTGCAGGCAGTCTCAGGGTCACAGACCCCTCTGGGGGTCCGGATCCCATCTCCGAGCCTCTCGGACATTCACGGTCATTGGTCGTGAACCCCTGGACGGGATTAACTCCAAGAGTCCTTTCATCTCAAAGAAAATCCTTTCGTACTCCAAAAGCGCAGGCCTAAAAGTCTTCCGGATCGACTCTAACCTCTGTAACCTTCTTGGCAAACATCCCATAAATCAGTGACATCTGATGGCCCAGGAATGACAAACACTTCCAGATTTGGTTTTTACAATCATTTAAAACAATCCTCTGACCTGGGCCGGGCAGGCCTGGCTGGGACGGGGCTGCTGTCCACCGGCTGGTGTTGGACACAAACGATGCGCTGGAGGTGAAGTGTCTGGGGGGCCCCTTGTAGTCCACGATCTCGTACTGACCGGGGCCTGGAAGAGGCAGCTTCGGGGGCAGGGGCGAAGGCTGGGCAGAGAAGTTCAGGAGGGGGTTTCTCCTTCAAAAAGAGACAAAATGTGAAGACAGTGCTCAGGCAGTCTGCTGGGGAAACGGTCGTTTTTAGACGTGGCCGAGACCTGCCCAGCACCGAGTCGTCGGGGCGGCTGGGCAGGGCCGTGGCTCCATTGCCGGGGAGCCGGGGGCCCCCGGGCCTCAGTGTTCTCTTCTGCGCAGTGGCGGTTCTCACAGTACTTTCCTCATAGGCTTACCGCCGGGTTCAATGGGATGAGGCATCTGTAACACAGAAGTCAGGGCAGCGCCCAGCACAGTGAGAGCGCAGCACGCGGTGTTGCGGATGATGTCGCTGAACTAACCAGAGAGGGGCAGACATGTGCCAATTCTGATCACCTGGTGGCGCCCGGCTGGGGCTCCGTGTAGAGAACTCCGGCCTCGCGTGGGCTCCAAGGAAAGAGCATGGGTGATCCACTTGTGATACCTGCCATGGCCAGGAAGTGGGACGAGGCATCCTGAATTCCAAGGATTTGCCATCCCAAGACTAGTAGATCTCAAGAGACCATTCCAGCACAGGCAGGCCGAATCCTACTATCTTCCTGGCAAGGCAGGACGTGGGAATGGAAATCAAGAGACCTCTGCATAACACTTACCTTTTGCTGACATCTTTGGAAGCAAGGGCATTTAAAAAAAAAAAAAAAAGTTTTTTTTAATATTTATTCTTTTTTTTTATTTAAAAATTTTTTTTTTTAATGTTTATTTATTTTTGAGACAGAGAGAGACAGAGCATGAACGGGGGAGGGTCAGAGAGAGGGAGACACAGAATCTGAAACAGGCTTCAGGCTCTGAGCGGTCAGCACAGAGCCCGACGCGGGGCTAGAACTCACGGACCACGAGATCATGACCTGAGCCGAAGTCAGCCGCTTAACTGACTGAGCCACCCAGGCACCCCTTAATGTTTATTCTTGAGAGAGAGAGAGAAGAGACACACACACACAGAGCGTGAGTGGGGGAGGGTCAGAGAGAGAGAGAGGGAGAGGGAGACACAGAATCCAAAGCAGGTTCCAGGCTCCGAGCTGTCAGCACAGAGCCCGATGTGGGGCTCGAACTCACAAGTTGCGAGATCATGACCTGAGCCGAAGTCGGACGCTTGACCGGCTGAGCCACCCAGGCGCCCTGGAAGCAAGAGCATTTTAAAACTTGGAGAGCTAGAGGGGACCTAGAGATGTCTTATCCACCCTCCTTATTGTGCTAAAGAAACTAGCACTCAGAGAGAGAAAGTATGTCACCCAAAGTCACCGAGCAAATGAGCGGTAACGACAACACCAGAACTTGAGTCTCAGGGGCCTAGCAATTTGGGGAAGGCATCATGGCAGAGGGGACTTTTTGAGTTTTAGAGTCACACAGACCTGCATCTGAATTCCTGTCATCCCACTTACTGGCTGTGGGACCTCAGACAAGCCCCTGGACCTCTCTATGCCTGCAGGAGGGAGAAATCGCACCCTCTCTTTATAAGGGAGGTCAAGAATGGAGGAAAGGTATGGAAGGACCGAGCAGAGCCCACAGTAAGTGCTCAATAAAAGTGGCCACTGTTATGATGATGCTCCTGGAAGCCACTGCCTCCTGCTTGGTCTTAGAGGACGGACCAGCCTCTGGAAGGAGACGCCAGGGCCCCCCCTCCACCCCCCGCAGAGTCACCTGAGGCAGGCCAGCCGGCCAGGGAAGGCCCCTGAAAGTCATGGTAAATCTGCCGGAGGCTCACATCTAATAATGGAGGAACAG
This sequence comes from Panthera pardus, assembly GCF_024362965.1. Lineage (NCBI taxonomy): Eukaryota > Metazoa > Chordata > Mammalia > Carnivora > Felidae > Panthera > Panthera pardus. The sequence continues at coordinate 88,592,985 of NW_026526666.1, read as the reverse complement.
CTGGCGTGGATGCTTATATTTAGAACAAAGGTGCCCACAGAAAAAGGAGAGAAAACATTGCCTCTTTCTTCGCCTCCAGCTGACATGGGCGAACTGGTTATAGTGTGTGATCAACCACTTCTCCCCTCGGAGATAAAAGCTGGCTTCTCCTTGTTCTGGCTTCTGTCGCCCCTTCAAAGCACCCCCAGAAATTGGATGAGTGTGTCACTGGCATCCCTGAGAGACAGGCTGGATTCCTCACCGCCGCAGCTGGAACGAGCCAACCATTGCATGAGGTCACCCCATCGGTCTGGCTCACGCCCTCGCCCCGATCTTCGAGAAGGCCGTGAGGTGTGTACGTTCCTAACCGGGAACAGCCTGTAGGCGGCTGGGCCCGTGTCTCATCAGGATTCTTGGCCAGAGGGGTTAGAGCGGTCCCGTGCCCTCCACCCCGTCAGCGTGCCCAGGAGAGGCTCAGCTGTGACAGCTCAGCTGCCCAGACCTTTAAAGAGGGCCAGGGGCACCTGGGTGGCTCAGTGGGTTAAGTGTCCGACTCTTGGTTTCACCTCTGGTCATGATCTCACAGTTCGTGGGTTCGAGCCCCGCCTCGGGCTCTGTGCTGGCAGCATGGAGCCCACTTGGTTTTCTGTCTCCCTCTCTCTCTCTGCCCCTCCCATACTCTCTCTCTCTGCCCCTCCCATACTCTCTCTCTCTGTCTGTCTCAAAATACATCAATAAACTTAAAAAATAAACAAAGAGTGCCAGCCACGTGTGCAGCTCTGTGCTAAGACACAGACCCTGAATGCTCCCAAGGGCTTGACAATTCACGGCTAGCGACAGTCGTGACTGGTGACAACTTAAGGAAGTACAGGCTTTGCACCCAAACTTGGGTTTGGATCTGCACTTCCCCACTCACCAGCTATGTGTCCTTAGAGACGTTTCCTAGCCTCCCTGAGGCTCAGTTTCTTCATCTGTAAAGTGGGGGATAATAATACCTTCCATCCAGGATTGTTATGAAGTTTAACTGGTGTTTTCTTTACTTGCGTTATTATGTGATTTTTTTCTAAACATGAAATGTTAGAATAGAGGTAAAAACACTGCATTGAGAGAGAGAGAGAGATTCCCACTAAGTGAACCCAGAAATCTACCCTAGAAGAGATAACCTTTGCCCTGAAAAGTAAGCAGGGAATTCTTCAGGTAGAAAAGGTGGGGGAGGGGGCATTTCTAGCAGAGGAAACAGGAGGGGCAAAGGCACGGACAAGGCATGAGCTGTGGCTGCATTTGGCAGGAATTGGGACAGGGAGGCAGAGGCCGAGCCTCCCAGACTGCCTTCAGCCCTCAATGCACCCAGGACTTCTAGGCTGTTCACCTGCTTCTGGCCATCCACCCTCAGAGACCCTGAGGGAAGCCGAAGGAAAAACTCCTAATCCAGCCTAATCCCCTAGGCCCCTTGCTCCCATTTGACCTTCCAGAAACACCCAACACAGATTCAGTCTTCAGCCACTCCTCGCCTTGGCCCGTGCTATTCCTTCTGCCAGGAGCACCTACTGTCCCTGCAAACTCTGATCATTCTTCCCTTCTCATGTCCTTCTGGGAAACTTCTGTGGCCACTGCCCTCCCCCTCCCCCTCCCCCACCTCTCTTCCTGTGGCTCCAGAGAGGAGCATGGGATCTGGAGGCAGCCAGACCTGCATGCCACTCCCTGCCCCACCAGCTTCATCTGTATTCTAGGTAACAGTAGTTAGTGCCCTGCAGGGGCGCCGGGATGGCACTAAGGGGGACATCCGTCAACGCTCTTAGCTCGGTGTGGCTGAGCCCTCGCGATGTTCTAGCCATTCTTCTTTTCTCCGCACAGAACGTGCTGGGTTTCCTACGCTCTTTATGTGCCCAGCTCTTTATGGCAGGGGACTGCGTGTGACTCATCTCTGAGGCCCCCTCCCTACTCCCAGGACATTGGCTGAACTGTAGGGAAAACAGAGAGGTTGCAGCAAGTGGGGGAGCCCAGACATCTGAGCCCCACCTGACAGTTTTATCATCGTCCAGGGCTGCTCCCTCCACGGCGAGGTGGGGCTGGGCAGATCACAAAGGTCCGGCTGGATCAAACCCAGGCCAGCCCTCAGTGCATTGTGACCGGAGCTTTTATGAGCCTCATTGCTCAGTTATAAAAGCCAACTGGGTCCTGCCCCGTAGAAAGAAAACATCTATCAAAGGCTCTGAGTTGGCCACAACTGGATTAAAGTATGTTTGCAGCTTCCAATGTGAGCTGTTTGCAAATCGCCCGAGAATAATGAATGTCGCAGAGGACTCAGCAGGTCACTGGGGGAAGGCATCCGAGACCCCTCGGGACACTCCCAGGCACCGGCACGATTCACTCTGCCTCGGGGATTCCCAGGGTCGGGGAGGGATAAAGGGGCAATTTTTTCTCATCATTAAAGGGCAGCTGGTTGCCTCTGGGGTGGAATGCACTCTCTGTTTAACAGGGTAGAGGGTGACAGATTACAGCCGCTTGGGAAGAAGCATCCCATATCTAATTGAAAATCCCAGGGGAACGTTAGGTGGGTCATCGTAATTACCCAGACTGGAGCGGGGCCAACAGGGTTTGATTCTTCAGCTCTGGCTGTGGCAGGACAGCGTGTCTGTGCAAAACCAGTGGCTTAAAAGTTCCAGGAAGTAGATCAAGGGTTAGGAAGATGTCAGTGGGCGTTTCCCCTTGTTGCTGACGACAGCACCGGGGAGGGACCGTTTTGATCTCCAAAATAGCCCTTCTCCTGACTCACCCTGATTCACTGAGCCATCACTGTGACACTTCTCTCCTAAAGACCCCCCTGGGAGCTGATAAATGCCCTTAGCTTTGAGTCGGCAACGTGGCCACGGCAAAGAGACACCTGTGCCCTGTTCTTCAGTTAGGGAGCCCAGAAACGGTCATCCTAACACCCTGCCAGCCCTTAGCACAGCATCTGCCCTCCGAGGTCCACCCAAGAAGCACCAGCTGAGCACAGAGGACCCGCTCACAGACCTCAATAAAAACGCAAGTTACATGTATGGAAAGCTTACCGTGTGCCAGACCCAGTGAGTTGTGTGAGTTATTTTAGCCTTGCAAGCACATTATGAAGTGTTCATTTCACCATCTGCAGGGTTGAATTTGAATTCCTGGGAGTGAGGTGAACCCTCCCCGCCCCCAGGCCCCCAGGGCTGGCAAGTCGGGAGGCTGGGCGCTGGCCTGACTTGGAGCCTGTGCTTTCCACCAGGCCACATTGCCCCCGCAGCCCATTCTCAGCTCTGCAGGCCGGGCCAGGGGAGTGGAGACAAGACAGGCCCATGCCTGGCCCCCTGCCGGCCTCCCCACCATTCCCAGGCCATCACCCAACCCTCCCCTCCCTGGGCTTCACTTTTGTTGGTGGGGAACACGGGACTAACAACTGTAGGGATAAGTAACATCTCCCGATTCTGCGTCCTCAAGAAAGCAGAGCCGAAAGATTATTTTTGCAGGCTAGGACCCTCCCCTCCGGATAGGGAGCCAAGTGTTCGCAATCGTAGACAAATAAGGACAGGCCTCAAATCACGTCACGTGGGTGTGACGCCTGTGTTTGCCCAAAAGAAACACGCGAGGTTTCTCAGATGCCCCACGCAGCCCCGGAGAGCTAAATGTGCTCAGGCTGAGCGCGGATAAAGTCCCAACGAAGCCACATAGAGATGGGGAGGAAGCAACGCAGACCTTCTCAGGGCCCTGAGGATCCCAGCAGGGGGCCCCCAGCTCCTGTCCCTCTCTTCCCTCCAGGGACACAGGAGAGGAAACAGAACACCAATTTGAGAGACAGGAGTCTGGATTCTCCCTCCATACCACGACGTTCAGCTGTATCTTTTCCTTATATTAACCCATTTCTTCATTAGTCAACATAAGCAGATGGATGTTTATTTAGGCTAACCCAAAGCACACTTGAGTTTTATCTTTTTGTTTTTTTGTTTTTTTTTTTTTTTTTTTTTTTTTCAACGTTTTTTTTTTTATTTATTTTTTGGGACAGAGAGAGACAGAGCATGAACGGGGGAGGGGCAGAGAGAGAGGGAGACACAGAATCGGAAACAGGCTCCAGGCTCCGAGCCATCAGCCCAGAGCCTGACGCGGGGCTCGAACTCACGGACCGCGAGATCGTGACCTGGCTGAAGTCGGACGCTTAACCGACTGCGCCAACCAGGCGCCCCTATCTTTTTGTTTTTTAAATACAATTACAGATTGTCAGCTTCATCCTTTCCATGTCAATTAAAAATTTATATATTTTGGGGGCGCCTGGGTGGCTCGGGTGGTTAAGCATCCAACTTCGGCTCAGGTCACGATCTCGTGGTTCATGAGTTCGAGCCCTGCCTCGTGCTCTGTGCTGACAGCTCAGAGCCTGGAGCCGCTTCGGATTCTGTGTCTCCCTCTCTAGCTCTCTGCCCCTCCCCCACTTGCTCTCTCTCTCTCTCTCTCTCTCTCTCTGTCAAAAATAAACAAACATTAAAAAATTTCATTTTTTAATGTTTATATATTTTGGGCCTCCTTTGGGAGTCCAGGCTGGTTCTACGTTCACTGCCCCCAATATGCTCTCCTGAATGCCATGGTGAGCAAACACAGGGTCGTGGAGTGTTGGAAACGAAGAGACTTCCCCTCTTTTCCCACATGATGAAACGAAGGCCGAGGGAGGTGCTGAGAGCCACCTAGACCATAGGGGCTGTTAACCAAATGTCCTGCCCAGGGCACCATCCACTCACCAGGGTGAACCCAAGTGGGGGGTCTATCTACTCACCAGGATGAACCCAAGTTTAAGAGACACTGGGTGTAGTAGGGTTTTGGGTTTTTGTTGTTGTTGTTGTTGTTTTACGTCGGGACATCTCAGAGCCTTTAATTAGGCCATGCACACAGTGATGCTCCCAGAGGTACAGGGTTCATATGCAGTGCTTCCTAGACTTATTAACCAAACATCTGTCACTCGCAAAGCCCCACAGAGAGCCAGTGATCCCCAGACACCCCCAGACACACCAGCACCACCGCACTGCACCTGCTGGAAAGACTGCTCTCGGGATCTGTGTGGCCACACAACCTTGGGGCCATATGCTCCAGCATTCTGCTACCCCTCCTCTGCCTTGCTCTGGAGTTGTTCCCAGGTGAGCCTAGCTAAAGGCGTGTACAGTGCCCTGTTCACCCGAGCACCCCCACGGCCTCCGGCACAGACCCAGAAACCTACAGGGCCTGTTGACTAACAGGTGCAAATGCCGTGAGATGGGAATTATCCCGAACCGCTCGTTCAAACTTCAGCAGAGGCCACACGGCACTTCTCTGGGGCAAGCGGTTCAACGCTGAGTATTCTCCACTCTCCTTCTCACCATTTCCTCAAAGAAGCTTCCAGATTCGAGCTAGGAGCCTGAGCGGCTCGTGCCAAGCAACAGCCGTCCCCTGTACGCTCATATGCCTATAGGATACGGAACAGCAGCAGCTCTAACGATAACATTTCTCGTCTAACCCTCACAGAAGCCCTATGAGACGAGACTCTTATCCCCGCTTCATAACAGGGAGACAGGCTCGGAGAGAAGAAAGGGACAGAGCCGTGACTCACGCCCAGGTCTGCTGACTCCGAAGCCTGTCCTCTTACCCACTCTCCTCGTCGGGACAGTAAGGGAAGGTGTGCAGGGGTGCCCTGAGCCAGCCCGGAGGCAGTAAGTCCCTGGTGTTCAGAGAGAGCGTGTTCCTGGAGACTATCCTGCCCCGGTTTTGAGCCCTGGAGCCTGTGAAGGCTCAACCTGCAGAACCCAAGAACCGAAGGGCAGAAGGGACTTCTCCAGTGGATTCCATCTGAGGTCTGGATCCCTTCTCCAGATCCTAAGTCTGGCACGGAAGGTTCATCTCCTGCTCCTCTCCCCCCACCCCATCTCCTTGTCCTGGACTGATGGTCAGAGTATATGCCCAATGTTGTCAGTCTCCCGGGTTGCCTGGACTTCTGACCCACTGTGGGTATGAGCCTGACCACCTGCCTGACCTCTTTGGAGGGGTCTTCTGCAGGTCAGCCCGCCCAGTGGCCAATCCTGCCTGCAGAGGACTATACCCGGGTGAGGCCTCAGATGGCGACAGGCAGACTGACCTGGCAGTTAGTTCCAGAAGTTCTAGAACCATCTGAGGAATAAGTAAGCCCTGTGAGCCTTCGAACCTGTTAGGTGAAAGTAATATTAAATGCACCGGATATTAAACATGTTAACACAAATCCTGGTCTTCACTTTTTAAATTTGTGTGAATATTGTCACCTTCTGCACCTGCTACATGCCAAACATATATTATAAAATCTGAAAGCAACACTATGAGGCATGGACTGTCCCCACTTTGCTTCACAGATGAGGCCTTGGAGGTTCAGAGGGCTTAGTACCATGGCCAAGGTCACACAGCATGAAAACAGCATAGCTGAAGTTCAAATCCAGCAGGTCTGACCAACTCCAAAGTCTGGACTTTCAACTTATCAGTGCAAAATTCGAACGGCCCCGTGCTGCTATATATCCTGCTACCCCAGTAGAGGTTTTATGTTATAAAAGTAGAATCATGTCGGGGCGCCTGGGTGGCTCAGTTGGATGAGCGTCCGACTTCGGCTCAGGTCATGATCTCGTGGTTCGTGAGTTCGAGCCCTGCGTCAGGCTGTGTGCTGACAGCTCAGAGCCTGGATCCTACTTCCAATTCTGTGTATCCCCCTCCCTCTCTCTCTGCCCCTCTCCCGCTCGTACTTTGTCTCTCTCTCTCTCAAAAATAAATAAGCATCAAAAATTTTTTTAAAAAATATAGAATAATGTCAGCACCAGGATAAACACAACATCACGAGGAATGCGGAAAGATCCAGACAGTCCTGAGCCTGATTCCTAGCGGCATTTCAAGTTAGCTGTGTGGACTTAGGCAGCTCCTTAGCTGCCCTGAAACCTAGCTATGAAGTAAGAATAATAATTCTTGCAACTGGGGTACTACGATGGTTGAATAGGATGCTAAGTTCCTGGTGCATAGTAGTTGCTCAATAAATATCATGCAGTCAGCAAGTATTTCCTGAGCACCTACTATGTCACAAGGGCCCCTGGAGAGTGAGTGACCTGGCGCCATGTTCTGCCAAGCAGTGACACCCCTTCCTTTTCTGCTCACGTTGGGTCCTTTCCCAGAACCGCCTTTCAAAAGAAAGATCAGAATAATCAGGACTCACGGGAAAAGAGGCTTTTTCAGAATTTTGATGTGGTCATTGGGGTTGTAATAAGCAGGTCCCGGGCCCGTTGATGTCAGTTTTAATCCACGTCCAGTTTTTGATTTAAAACAAGACGTCAAGACCTTTGGCGACTGCTTCACGAGGGATTCGTTGATATTATAATGCCCTAAGAAGAAAGACATTTTAAAACAGAGTAAGGAACTCGTCCCAAATAAATAAAAAACACTACCTTACACCTAAGAATACATTTAATGACTATAAGGTGGTATCACTCCAAGATGGTCAAATGGGAGGGCTGCCTGAAAAATAATACCCTCTATTTTTTATTTTTTTTAAATGTTTTCATTTATTTTTGAGACAGAGAGAGACAGAGCTTGAGCGGGGGAGGGGCAGAGAGAGGAAGACACAGAATCCGAAGCAGGCTCCAGGCTCTGAGCGGTCAGCACAGAGCCCGACTCGGGGCTCGAACTCACAGAGCGTGAGATCATGACCTGAGCCGAAGTCGGCCGCTTAACCTACTGAGCCACCCAGGCGCCCCGAAAAATAATACCCTTTGGAGAACATGGGCCATGTGCATCACATACTTAGCTCATTGAATCCTCACAGAAGCCCAGCTACATGGGTAATTGTCACCTCCATTCCAAAAAGGAGGAAATGGAGACTCGGAGATAGTGAATAATTTGCCCCCCACATTTCATCTAACTAGGAAGTAGGCTCAGTTTCCTCTGCTATAAGGTAAGGATAATTCTTCCAACAACAGTAATATTTTAGTTCCAGGCGTATAGTCGTTGTTCAGTAACTATTATGCAATCAACAAATATTTATTGAGCACCTACTACGTGGGCCCAGGGCCACCTGTCTCCAAAGTCCGTGCTTTCCCACTATGCCCTGCTCCAAGAGAGAATAAAATTAACTTGCTTCAAGGAGGAAGACAATGACCCGGGCTGGGGGGAAGTAAAGGCAGTCTCCCCTAAATTGTCAGAAGCCCTGCCGGTGGGTGCAGGTGTTTTTCAAATGCAAAGCAGCGGTGCAGAGCGAAAGCCTTGAGGACATCTGGACCCACTACTCAGAAATTAAGGGAATTATTCAACATGCAGGAAAAGCTCTAAGCGTAGAGACTCACGTAACAGCAGCAACTGCAGTGTGAGAAGGGCTAAGTGGCCCGAATGTCCAAGGCCAGGGGTACTGTCGTGGGAACAGCAGCCCGACCCGGTGGAATATGAGCCTGGACACAACAAATACGGAGACCAGAAGCCACACGGCAATGTTTTGGAAAAATAAAGGTGAGTGAAAAAAAGTAAAATAATGCCTAAAATTTCCCATACTATGATGATGTCTAGGTACAAATGGACACATCTGAATAAAAATAGGTGGGGGACACCTGGGTGGCTCAGTCAGTCGAGTGTCGTGTCGGAATTCAACTCAGGTCATGATCTCACGGTTCATGGGTTTGAGCCCCACATCGGGCTCGCTGCCGTAAGCAAGGAGCCTGCTTCAGGGATCCTCTCTCTCTGCCTCTCCCCTGCTCTCTCTCTCAAAAATAAATAAACCTTAAAAAAAAAAATAGATGGGAACCCAGAAAAGTGGAAGCGATTACATTAGTGTAATTAGTAATTATAATTACACTATGGGCGGGAAAAATATTTCAAATTTTCTAAACATGGTGAAGTTGACTTTGTCTTCAATAAAAATGTACTTTTCCATTGCAAAAGTACTGAAAACAATATGGTACGTATTAGAAAGATTTTATTTAAATGATAATACCCAGTGGTGGCAAAGGTGAGGAAAAACAGTTACCTCACAGCAGCAGGAGGAAACTAATCCCTCTGCTTGAAGAACAATTTGGCCACCAATGTATAAAAAAAAAAAACCTTAACTATTCTACATGCTTCTGACTTAGCAATTCCGCTTTAAGTAATTAATATAAGGAAATACTCTTGATTTTACACAAGCTGCAAGCTACAAGGATGTTTGCTGCCTCTCTACTTATATCGGTGATCGGTTTAAAACAACCTAAATTGGGGTGCCTGGGTGGCTCAGTCGGTTGAGCGTCTGACTTCGGCTCGGGTCATGATCTCGTGGTCCATGAGTTCGAGCCCCACGTCGGGCTCTGTGCTGACAGCTCAGAGCCTGGAGCCTGCTTCAGATTCTGTGTCTTCCTCTCTCTCTGCCCCCCTCCCACTCATGCTCTGTCTCTCTATCAAAAATAAATAAACATTTAAAAATAAATAAAAAAATAAAACAACCTAAATTTCCAGTAAGAGGCCGTTTGTTCCTTAACTTATGGTACTGCCATGTGATGGAATACCAAACAGCCATTTCAAAAAATGATATTCTTAGAAGGGTTTTTAATAGCGTGAAAAGATGTTCCCAATATATGCTAAAGTTTTTAAAAAGTTGCTTCAGATTCTGTCTCACTCTCTCTGGCCCTCCCCTGTTCTCTCTCCTCTCTCTCTCTAGAAAAATAAACATTAGGGGCGCCTGGGTGGCTCAGTCAGTTAAGCGTCCGACTTCGGCTCAGGTCATGATCTCACAGTCCGTGAGTTCGAGCCCCGCGTCGGGCTCTGTGCTGACAGCTCAGAGCCTGGAGCCTGTTTCAGATTCTGTGTCTCCCCCTCTCTCTGCCCCTCCCCCATTCATGCTCTGTCTCTCTCTATCTCAAAAATAAGTAAACGTTAAAAAAAATTTTTTTTAAAGAAAAATAAACATTAAAAAATTTTTATTTAAAAAGCAGGGGGGCGCCTGGGTGCTCAGTCGGTTAAGCGCCTGGCTTCTGCTCAGGTCATGATCTCATGGTTCGTGAGTTTGAGCCCTGCATGGGGCTCTGTGCTGACAGCTCAGAGCCTGGAGCCTGCTTCACATTCTGTGTCTCCTTCTCTATCTGCCATGCCCGACTTGAACTTGCTCTCTCTCTCTCTCTATCTCAAAAAATAAACATTAAAAATTGAACCATCGGGGCGCCTGAGTGGCTCAGCGGGTTGAGCGTCCAACTTCAACTCAGGTCATGATCTCACAGTTTGTGAGTTCAAGCCCCACGTCGGGCTCTGTGCTGACAGCTCGGAGCCTGGAGCCTGCTTCAGATTCTGTGTCCCCCCCGTCTGCCCCTCTGCCTGCCCCTCTGCCACTCGTGCTCTGCCTCTCACATTGTGTCAAAAATAAATAAACATTAAAAAAAAAAAATTGAAAAAAAAAAAAATGTTGAACCATCAAAGTCAGGAACCATCCGGGCGCCTGGGTGGCTCAGACAGTTGTCTGACTTCGGCTCAGGTCATGAACTCACGGTTTGTGAGTCTGAGCCCTGCACTGGGCTCTATGCTAAGAGCTCAGAGCCTGAAGCCTGCTTCAGATTCTGTGCGTGTCTCTCTCTGCCCCTGCCCGGCTAATGTGCTGTCTCTGTCTCTCTCTCAAGAATAAACAAACATTAAAAAAAATTTTTTTAAGTAAATGTCCAGTTTGCAGCCTTTATAATATTGGGATATATCTCTCGTATTAGGTTTATTTTTCTCTCATTCATGTGTAAATATATGTATACATTTGTATATATGTTGTATAAAATATGTTTTCCCCTCCCACAGACAGGTTAAGGCAACCTTGATTATCAAACGCTGAAAAGCAGAAGCAAGACAAAACAGGCGCCCGTGATCTTACGGCCCAGAGAGAACCCGGTATAAGCTCTGGTGCATTTCCTCGCGGTCTTTTCCGGAGTGTGGTTGGAAAACCACTTGCTGCTGAGCCCACTGTGCAGATTCGATTCTGCAACCCCCGTTTTTCAAGTGACACTTTAACACAGGTGTTTCCCTGAACTGTAAGAAGCTTCTTCTATTTTGAGGAAAAAGAGAGAGGAGGACATTCCTGATGAGCTTGGCAGATGTAAACTTTAGAAAACCCAAGCAGCAAACGTGTGGAGGTGAGCATTTGGCTCAGGATTGAAGGCGGGCGGGCCCCGGCCCTCCGCCCCTGAGGTAGGGGCCCTCAGAGCTGCTGGGACAGGGGCCCGGGCCGGGCAGCCAGTCACAGCTCCGCATCTGTTTTCCCCCAGCGGGGGAAGAAGAAACAACCAGAGTTATTTCTGAGAGGTCAGGGCTGGTTGTTTCTCCCAGGAGGGCAGCTCCCCCCAGCAGGTTTCTGAGGCAGCAGGCGTCAATCGGGATGGGCCTGGATTCAGATCACCGATGGGCCCCTGGGCCTGCTTTCGAGGTGTCATTTTTTGTCTATAAAACGGGGGTCGATGATCGCAGTGGCTCACACCTTCTGAGCACGTGACGGCATGCTGGCCCAACACCCCGCGGCATCTGGACATCATTGGCTGAGAAATGGAGAACCTGTGGCACCCGGTAGGAGCTTCACAGACATTGGTGCCCACCTCTCCCTCTCCTGTGGACTCATGCGGTGGCTGAGAAGGTGCCCACCTGGGGGGGGGGGGTGCGATTCACTGGCAGGGCCTCTGGCCAAACTCCAGGGCTGCCGGCTTTGTTCTGTATAAACAAACAAGGTGGGGCTTTGCCTGTGATGATGCAAGGCCGGGAGCTTTAGCGGGGCTTAGCCTCCTAATTAGGGCTGGTTTTGTGATTCAGCTTCGGACTGATCTTCTCAGCTTTAATCTGGATTTGGTGAAATCCGAAGTGTGCTGCAATTTTATCCATACTCCCCTCCTCCCTGTTCCTCCCCTCAGCTCTGGGGCTCACGGCTCCCTCGGGGCGGGGCGGGGCGGGGGGGTGCGTCTTCAGGACCCAGCGGGCAGGTGACAAGGGCTCCCGGAATACCAGTGGCAGCATCACCAGACCTCTCTGGAAACCAGAGCCCGGGATGGCACCTGGGGCGTGTGAGTGTGCACACTTCTGAGGCGAGAAACCGCTTCCCCAGCTGGCTGCCCAGGGAAGCTGTGCCCGGTCCTGAAAGGGGAGGCCAGCGAAGCTGCTCTGGGGACCATTTCCAGAGCAGCGCCTTCTCCCCGGAAGGGGGAGACCCCGCCTTCTCCCCAGCCTTCTCCTTTTTTGTTCAACACCTGCTCAACATCCCCTTTCCCCCAAAGCCTAACTCCTTCCGAAGAGACTCCCTCGTGGTGCCCTGCGGAGCAGATCTGGTCCATTAACCCTTAGGTCAAGGCCAGTGCAAGGTGGCTGCTTACCTGGGGCAGGTCCTGTGTCAGTGATAGTGAAAAATCCTCTCTGGGTTTTGGACATAAACCCGGCTCGGGCACAGACGTTGTTTCTTTGCTTCCAGCAAGAGACAGAGGCCTGGGGACAGGGGAGAAAACAAGCATGGTGTGCCCAATGCCTTCCCTTTCTTTCTCTTTGTCATCAAGCCCAGACAAGGGGCACACTGGGGTAAAAAAAAAAAAAAAAAAAAAAAAAAAAAAGTCTGATTTAAGCCTGTCCTCACAAAATGAACTGACGTGAATGGAAAAGGTCCCAGTGCCTTTTCGGTCGCCTCAGCTAGAGTGGTCTGCGAGTTTGTGACCACCCTCAGATGTCTGGTCACCCAACATGGCACAGAGGACCATGCCCGGAAGAGAACCCGAAGACCTGGCTGCCAGGCCCGCGCCTGCCCCACACGGGGCGTGATTCTGCACGAGGTGTTCAATTTCTCTGAACTTGGGTTTTCTCACCTGTAAAGCAGACCCGATAATCCCTGCTCTACTCGATGGAGTGTATGCTGGTGACAGATTTCGTCTATAGGACAGGGATTTTTCTGTAAGTCTGCAACACCACACATGCACGTTATTTTCATAATTTCTTCTATGCCTTTCGTTCCTTTCAATACACTTAGTCCTACATATCTCCACCCTGATTCCGTACTGTTCAAACAGCCCTTCTATAAACGCAGGATTTGGGGCACACCAGGGCGTCATGTAATTTAAGATTACGATCAGATTTATAACGCTCCCTCATCCTGACTTTTCTGGACCGACCAGAAATCAACCATTTTGACTGATCCATGCAATATACAGTGTGCACAGCACTCTAAAAATAACAGGGGGGCGGGGGGTGGGGGGGGAAGAACACTGAGATCATTCTTCCGTGATACGTGAATCATAAATATTTTAAATGCCAATTGGCAGTCAGTCCCTTGTATTCATTAGATAAAGTCGCAATAAAAATCGGATATGCCATGACCGGGCCTATTTACTGAACAAGTGAAACTATGTGCCGGGGCCCAGATGGTTTGATTTTCCGAGATACTCCTTTGTCAAAAAAAGGTTTCTTGAGAAATGCAGATGGCATTTCGATTTTGTGTTTACAAAGGCGGAGGAATTTAGCTTTTCCCGGGGTCCTAATGGCTAGAATGCATGCAGGGAGGACAAACAAAAACATCGGGTGGAGAGGCTAATTACTGGACAGAGGGCCAGGAGCCAGGCTGCCTGGAGAGGAAGTAATCACACGGTACCACGAAAAAGGAGTCGAATAGAGAGGTGGGGGGGATCGTGGTAAGCAGAGGGGAAGAGAGGCCCCGACAGACCTCACTGCACCGTGTGGCTAACAGGATTAGCGCATTTCTGCTTCTTGCCAGTTGACTCAACCATTGTTCTCCGGGTCTGAAAAAAGCCTCCTGTAGACAAAACACGATCTCGGCCTTATTCCTCACCCAGACAGAAAAACAACTGAAAAAGGGAGCATTTTTGTCTACCCTGAGTGTCACTGGAAGATTTCACCATTAGACGAGGAAAACAGTCCACTCCACTAGCAGGTTGGGGGGGGTGGGGTGGGGGGAATGAAACAGGTTTATTGTATTACCAGGGGGAAAAGAACCCAAGATACAGTGGAGTAGAAAATGCACGTGTACTGTGGATAATGTAATCCTAATGCTGGAGGTAGGGATGGGGGAGGAAGAGAATATGAACGAAACTGCACCTGTTTTGAATGGCGGTTTGCTTCAGAGAGCGGAATCACGAGAGACTTCTACTTTCCTAGCTCAAGCATTTCTATAATGCTCGAATATGTTTTATGAGGAGCATGGATGCTTTTCACAGTCACATTAAAACCATAATCAACAAAAAAACACGCACTTGAAATGGATCCACTGGCAGGAGGTCCGAGCTCTGTCTTGGGAAGCGGTCTTTTCTAGATGAGCGGCTATACGCTACTGGGGGTAATTCCTTCAATGTCATAGACACTTGTCGCCAAGTGCTTGGCACGCCAGGCCCTGCACGGGGCACCGGGATGTGAAGTGAAGGAGCACCCAGTGGGCTGGGGAGGCAGGCGTGTGAAACACTGAGTACCTGTCTCACGAATGGCAAAGGCATTTTGCGGTGGCCAAGAACCTTTATTACTACTTTCTTGGACCGGGCCTTGACCTCTCTCCTGTTAGTAGAAGAGCCTTCTAACTGGTTTTTCAAAAGCCACTCCTCGCCCACACCATGGTCCCTTTTCCATATGGCTGCTGGAGGGAGCTTTTTAAAAAAGTACATCAGATGATGTCATCTCACATCCTCTCACCGCCCCCCCTCCAAAGTCTTCCCACAGAGAATAAAATTAAAGATCCCTCCCAGGGTCTTTAGGGCCCTGAGTGAACTGGCCCCTGCCTATCTGTCTGGCTTCCCCTTCTCCCCTCTCCTAGCTAATGCTACTCTAGCCACCTTCTTGTAGTTCCCAGAGCTAAGCTGCTTGCTGTCCCAGGACCTTTGCACACGCTGTTCCCTCAACTCTGCCTCTCCCTTCGGTCCTCGGGTCAGCCTCAGAGCCTTCTCTGACCACCCAATCTAACCCAACCTGAAGTACATGATACTGCCAACCCCTTATATTCTCTACATATTCTCTCCCTCGGGCTCTGTTTGTCTTTCTCAAAGCTGGCCACAATGTGTAATTATTTTGCTTCCCTGTTTCCTAGTTTTGTCTCGAGTTCCCCACCAGAATCTGAGCTGGATCACTGGTCTGGCACGGAGGAGCCACAGAACCCATGAAGGGAGACCCAGCAGGGCTGGACCATGCTGACTGATCACCCTCCAGCTGTATACCTCAGTTCTCTCCCTGTGCTCACTGATGTGCAAATGGTCCCTTCGAGTGGGGTGACTTTGGGCAAATCCCTTCCCCTCTCCGAGCACCAGCTTCCTCTTCTGTGAATTGAAGATAACCCACTTCATGGATTCTTGTGAATATTAAATAAGAATGAATCCATAATGCTTAGAATGGCACATGGGCCTTGAAAAGGGTTTCATCATCATCATCATCATCATCATCATCATCATTTTCAGGCTCTGATTAACCCAAGGGAAGACTGTCTAGAGCGATACCACCCAACTGGGTAGCCACTGGCTATCAGCACCAAAAACATGGCTGGTCTGGATTAAGATGTGCTGAAAATATAAAATACACACTGGATTATAAAGACTTAGATGGAAAGAATGTAAAACATTACTTATTTTTACTTATAATTATATGTAATTATAATAAAATTTATAATCAGGGACGCCTGGGTGGCTCAGTCGGTTAAGCGGCCGACTTCAGCTCAGGTCATGATCTCGCGGTCTGTGAGTTCGAGCCCCGCGTCGGGCTCTGTGCTGACAGCTCAGAGCCTGGAGCCTGTTTCGGATTCTGTGTCTCCCTCTCTCTCTGCCCCCCCCCCCCCATTCATGCTCTGTCTCTCTCTGTCTCAAAAATAAATAAACATTAAAAAAATTTGTTTTAATATTTATAAAAAATAAAAATAAAACTTATAATCAATAATTTTATATTGATTTGATGTTGAAATAATGTTTTGAATATACTGAGCTAAATAGAATATGCTCTTAAAATTATTTCACCTATACCTTTTTACTTTTCAATGTGGCTTTTTACTTTTCAACTATACATTTACTTTTCAATGTGGCTACTGGGAAAATTTAAATGATGTATGTGGCTCCCATTATATTTCTATTGAACGGTGCTGGCCTCACAGGCATATATTGCTTTGAGCACATTACAATTGATCTGACCACTCACAGAAGGTGGGCAGGGGCCTTGTAGTCAGAAAAACAAATATTACTTGAAAGTGTTATAAAAGAAAAAGGAGGGGCGCCTGGGTGGCTCAGTCGGTTAAGCATCGGGCTCTCGATTTCCGCTGAGGTCATGATCTCACCATTTGTGAGACGGAGCCCCTTGGTCAGGCTCTGTGCTGACAGTGGAGAGGAATTCTCTCTCCCTCTCTTTCTGCCCCTCCCTTGCTCTCACTCTCTCTCTCTCTCTCTCTCTCTCTCTCTCTCTCAAAATAAGTATTTTAAAAAGGACATTAAAGATGAAGTATTCTAAGACCAAAACATTTTGCAACATATAGTGATATTAATACCTTATGTACAATTCACGTCTTATGTTTTCACACTTGCTGTCTCGTTTGCTTTTTATAATAACCCCGTAGGGCAAGTATAATTGATTCCATTTTACACCTGAGGCTCAAGAAGTGACGTGACTTCCCCAGAGAGAGTTCTGCTGATCTCCATGTATAGTGGAACCCTGTGTGCCCAGGGCTGTGCCAAGCACTCAGCATCCATGACCTAATTTAACATTTGCATTAATACTATGAAGTGGACATGTGTCCCCATTTTACAGATCAACAAACTGAGTCCTGAAAGCTGAAGGGACTTGCCCGGAGCCACACAGAAAGTGGCAGAGGGGACATTTGAACCTGGCTCCATCTCTGAACCATTAATCATACCGTTCTGCCTCCGTGACTACATAGCAGGGCGTTACTGTTAAAAAAAACAACAATTTCTGATATGGAAATATCAGGTGGAAAATAAGGCGGTAAATACCTATTGTCGCAGATGAGAAAACTGCCCCAGAAAGATTCTAGGGCAGGAGTGATGACGGTGTTTTCCAGGGACTGGTCTTCCCACTGCTCCGCCCTGACCTCCAGGGTTGCTCACATCTTTCTCCAGTTTCTGCAAATTCTCTCTAAAGGCCTTGCCCAGCCTCATGTACCCACTGGGCAGTCAACAAATACTAACTGATTTACTAATCGCATTAAAATGATATTTCCCAAAGCGTCCCCCCCCCTTCATTTATTTTAGTAAAGCATTCATTCGATACATATTTAACAAGCATACCCAACATCTTACATTGTAATGGTTTGGTGCAGGAGTCTCAGATTTGAGGGCTTTCGCAAAACTTGGCAACTGAAACATGCTGGAACAGGAATTACTGAAGTCTTTCTTCGAAACAAAATGTGATGGGATAGTGTACGCGTTAGCTGCAGGGTATTTAGAAATGATGGTGTCCAGTCGGGCACGCTGTAAGGGGAAAGCCAAAGGCATCAGCAGTCTTACATAATCTGGGGGCCCCAAAGGACAGACGTCAAGGGGATGATGCCCAGCACTACGTCTAAAAGCAGTTTGTAAAAGCTGAAACTCTAGCCGGTAACAACGATAAACTGACCTCAGGCTTTGAGGATTTGCTCTTGGAGGATGCGAGTTCTGGCCTGTTGTAACTTCTGTAAACTAACTCAAGTTATTCATCTTCTATTTGGGACTTGGCAAAAATAATGTTGCCATAAATGCATTGCCACCCAATCCCATTTCAGGCCACTTATATTTGACTCATCAGCTGTTGGGTAATTTATATGATGGGAAGCTTTAGACTTTCTTCCTCCAGCCAAGGCTTTCCTTCTGAGTAAAACCCCACGTCTTACTTCTAAGATTAAGTAATCTGAATTGCTCAAATGACAAGTTTGCTTCTAATGTCTTAAAGGCACAAGGGTCCATGGGGCTCGCTGTCCACCTGTGCCTCCGATCCCTCACCTAATTGCTGATTTCAAAAAACCCTACGATATCTTTCTGTTTCAGTAGAACTGATTCTACTCCTTCCAGGAAGCCACAATAAACTATTTTCAGTTAAAAAAAAAAACACAAAAACAAACAGAATCAATGTTTGCCAAATGAAAAGGGGCAAAAGCCATAGAAACTAGATGATAACATCACTTTACCCTAGGATGGCAAGTATTGGAGTCTGATAAAACAAACGAAAAAATTCTCATTATTTTATGATTAGAAGCTTGAGAACACTGCTCTGGGTTTTCCTCAGCCAGATAGGGGTCACTACCTATACAAGCACAGCGAGTGGGTGAGGCTGTGGGAAGGCACGAACCCCCACCCCCACCAACTTCTCGCCCTTGCTCGGTTGCAGTGGGTCCCAACATTCAGTCTATGGACCACTGATGGTACGTGGGTGGATGTGCTCCCAGGGGCAAGAATGTTCTTGTCCAGAGTCCCAGCTGTTCAGAGTCGAGCCTGGGTTCAAGTCCCAAGTCGGCCTCCCCCTGTGTCCGGATTCACTGATGTTCCCAGAAGGAAGGTCACCCCAGCCCTGTATGCACTTTGCCTTTGAGTTTTGGGCAATAGTTAACTGAGTGCTTTCCACGGGTTGTTGCATTTAATCCTCATGAAAAACCTGGAGAGTGGTTATTGTGATTATCCCGAATTTACAGATGAGGAGACTGGACTTTCTCCATCAGATGAGGAGTGGAACCAACATTATCACCCAGGCAGTCTGCCCCTACTATATGGTGTGGATTAGATACCTCATTCTTTTTTTTTTTTTTTTTTAATGTTTATTTTTTTTTTTATTTTTATTATTATTTTTAATGTTTATTTATTTTTGAGACAGAGCATGAACGGGGGAGGGGCAGAGAGAGAGGGAGACACAGAATCGGAAGCAGGCTCCAGGCTCTGAGCCGTCAACCCAGAGCCCGACGCGGGGCTCGAACTCACGGACCGCGAGATCGTGACCTGAGCTGAAGTCGGCCGCTTAACCGACTGAGCCACCCAGGCGCCCCAATGTTTATTTATTTTTGAGAAAGAGCAAGTGGGGGAGGGGCAGAGAGAGAGGGAGACAGAGGATCCAAAGTGGACTCTGCACTGACAGCAGCAAGTCCTACGTGGGGCTCGAACTCACAAACCGTGAGATCATGACCTGCGCCAAAGTCAGACGCTCAACCGACAGAGCCACCCAGGCGCCCCTAGATGTCTCATTTTAAAGAGGAATGGGTCAAAAGGAATAAAGCAATACAAGTTTTCATTTACAAGCTGGCCAGCCGATAAATGACTGTGGAAGGTTCTAGTTCAAGAAGAATCGCTATGCTCTCTCTCCTCTGCCCACTAGGCTGGACACATCTTTCCTCTTTCCTCTTCACTCCAAAGGAAGAGGGTGGGAAGGTGAAACCCTTCCTGGTGGTACTGTCTGTAGTATTTCCATCCTGAGTCACTCAACAGAATTAGGCAAGAGCGTTCTTCTAAAGCACGATTTCCCAAAGTGTTTCTTGGCATGCGAGGTGCATAAGGTAAGTGAGTGTTGGCGGTCGCAGCAGCAGGGGGAGAGTTCCAGAGCCAAATAAACTTGAGAGGGTCTCACAGCATCTTCCCATTTTGAAGATTCATAATACCCGCCGCCATATTAAGTGCCCTGAGAAGTCCTACAATAAAGAAGCCTAACTATATTTTAACTAGGCCTTCCAGAACCACTCCTGCCACCATGCAAATACAGAAAGGCCATGGAAGTCTCCTCCCACCAGACTGACTGCTGTGTCATGAATAATTCTGGAACAAAGATTTAGAATATGCTATTGAAGCTCTTTAAATTACTTGGACTTAGAGCACAGGTCCCCTCCAAAGGTTGGGTGTAGTGGTTCCAACAACCATCAGGAAGTTTCTAGAATTTATAGATCCACAGAGTGTTTTGGTCAGCCTCACCTACAATCCCGCTCCTCCTGGCCAGACCGGGGTCAGTCAGGCAGATCTTTCTCTGACAAGGGCTGCTTTTAATTCCTTCAGAGTCTTCAGATCTGGAAAAGGAGGAGGTAACTAACGAATGTGAAAGTTACCAAGTCGGGGGACAGAGGCACGAAATTCGCATCCGTGCAGAAAGCTAGATGAGATGTGGGATCTCCTAATAGATCTCCCCCAGCCACTGCCGGCTGCTTCCAGGAACCCAAATGTCTAAAAAAAGAAATTCCCATATCCATCAAATCGGGGAGGGGAAGCCGGCACCACTCAACGGGCCAGCGTTCTTTTTGGGTTTGGTCTGAATGTTTCAAAGACCCGACAGGCGTGATTCGATTCCGTAACACTCCGACCTTGCCTTGGGCCTCTTCTCCTCCAGACGGCCCAGCCTCGTCGTTTGGAAAGTTACCGCACGCAAAGCCTAGTCGGGAGGAATTGACCGGCCACGAATGTCTCAGAGAAAACCTAGGTGTTGCACGAGCTATTGTTTGTGACTCAGGTGGTAACACTCATGATATTTAGCATGTTTTCAATGCTCCCAGTTTCAAAGAGCACGTTGCTCATTGCAATTTGCCCAGAGCCTCCAGGGAGTCTCCGCTTTTATGAGGCACCTGGGACACAGAAGGGTGACGTGCTTGAGGCCACGTCGTCGAGCGTCCACAGCTGAGTCAGGATCAGGTCTTCAGTCTTGTCTCTGGTGCCAGAGCCTCGTGAGGTGGCATTTCTGTTGCAGATTACTTTCAGGTCTCTTTGTTTGCAGGGCGTGGTTCCTCTGTAAGCTCACTGGGGGCATGTGTGACTTCAAGGGCTTTGCTGATGGGGAGCTGGCTCCAAAGTCAACTCGCTCCTTGAGTACTCACCTCTGCCAAACTCAAATTCCAGTAAGTGGCTGCATTCAGTGTGTCTTAAATGGACCCTTTGTGTGGTGTTTTGTTTTGTTTTGTTTTGTTTTGTTTTTTTAATCCATTCCAGTGTCAGGCATTATAATACATCTTTGCAAGAGATAATTTTTTTTTAAAAATTTTAATGTTTATTTTTGAGGGGGTGCGGAGAGACAGAGCACAAGCAGGGGAGGGGCAGAGAGAGAGGGAGACAGAATCCAAAGCAGGCTCCGGGCTCTGAGCTGTCAGCACAGAGCCCGACACGGGGCTCAAACCCTCGAACCACGAGATGGTGACCTGAGCTGAAGTCGGATGCTCAACCGACTGGGCCACCCAAGTGCTCCTTGAGGTATTTTAATTTTTAAAGGGACAGATGGCATACATGTTTCGTTGATGCAAGTTTGGGTTTGCTTTCTTTTTCACTTTCCTACCTCAGCCGGTCTTACCCTAGTTTGGCCCTTTTCCCTTGCTATGTCTATTCTTCTTGCCAATTTACAAAGATTCGAATAAAGAACAAGAAAATCCTGCCCAAGTATGTTCAGGGACATTGGCCCTTCATAGAGTTCCTTGATTCTTAGAGCCATCCACCAACATAAAGACCCTCATTTCACAAAGAAGGGAAACAGGGAGGTGAGGACGATCGCTGCATTTCAGGCCTGCTGCCTGCTTTCTTTTTGCCCCCATCAGATTTCTCAGTATCTTGAATAACCCAATGAGACCAAGCGGTGTAAAACCTCATATTAGAGTGAGATCTTTTCCCCGGAACCTAAAAATCTCAGGAAAACATCTGCTTAGTCCACTCCGTGATGACAGAATCGATGGTGGATGATCAGGTCCTGAATCTCCCTCTGGCCTCTCTTCCCACCCTGGCAACGTCTAGCAGGGGAGGGGAATTACTTAAAGGCACAGGCTCTAATTTACTTGCGTGACACGTGAGGTGGCAGTTATGCTCCTAATTAGAACCACGGCATTTGGAGAGAAGGGACCAGATGACCAACACATGCTTACGCAAGGAGAAAAGGAAGCTCCTGATCCCGCTAGCGGCCTCACTCAAGGAGGGGGTTCTCACCATAGAGGGAAAAGTGCACGTCCCTTTCTTAGACAGCGAGACACTGCTGAACACCGGAGACTGGTGAATGACATCGTAGAAGCCAGGACCCGGGATATCATCCTGAAAGGGACAGAACGTGGTGTCACTGGGATCCACTCATTTCCACTGTGCTCTTCTGCGAGCTTTGCACCCATTACATCCACGCTAAGCCCCAGTGTAATCCTCCAGGATGGCACCACCACTTTCCCGGTGACGGCTCGGCTCTACCATTTCCTAGCCTGCCCAGTCACGGTCTCAGTGACCAAGCGCTGGGGTTGGAATTCCAGCCCAGGTCTGGGACCCCCAAAGCCCCGACTCTCCCTCCACCATGCTGCCCTGCATTCCAGAAGAATGCTACTGTTCTGTCATGGCATCAGAGAAGTGAGCACAGGATGGGCTGCTAAGGACAGCTGATGCGTGAGTCAGCGTGTGCTGATTGGGTCCGCCAAACCCAAGGTGAGGGACCGATGACCGCTGTCACGTTAGTTAACCGCACCCACCTGACTCAGCTTCCTCCTCAGCCTTTCAGAGGAGAAATCAGGGAGCGTTTCTGTTTACAAAGCAAAACGAAACAAAAACAACCTTCCTCCCAAACAAGTCCCTTTCTAATTCTCAAACAAAAGGAGGCAGGCTCACGAGGCTCAAATGCTAAACGGAGGGAGGTATGAGAGAGAGGAATAAACAACCGCTTGATTTCTAAGCTCATTTCTGCTTTTGCAGCTAATTGGACTTTCGGCTCATTTCCCAGGCAAGTTACCGGGGGGAAGTATATGCTGACGGAAGTTGGCCAAGCAAGTGGCATGAAATGAAAAGGATGTTCCGTTGTCTTGAGAGTTTACTGGGTGCCTACTCGATGCCACAAGCTTTTCAAAGGTTGCTTCATTTAATCCTCTGACAAGGAAGGGGCTACTGTCCCCATTTTACAGATGGAGACACCGAGGCACGTGGGGATGCATTTATCCAACACCCCACTGCTACTAACGGCCGTACCTGAATTCAATGCTAAGGGCATGATGAACGCAAACCCTTTGCAGTGGGGGTGTTAGCAGGCCCATTTTAAGGAAAGGAAGGCCCAGAGGCACTGGGTCCACATTTAGTAAATGGTGAAGCCCAGATTTAAATCCGGGCAGCCTGACTGCAGACTTGCTCTCCCCAACCTCTGTCACCCAGGCTCGTTGTCTCCACCGTCCCTGCCACTCTCCTCGGGGCAGAAAGAAAGCTTAAGGGGCCACCAGGGCTTTCCAGGACTTTCCAGTCTGGCCTGAGCAGTGTGTGATTAAGGTTTAATATTTGGGATAGGGCCATCAGTCAGTGAGATTAATAGGTTCTTCTGTGCTGAATTTTAAACACAGGGAATCCTTTGAGCCTCACTTAAAGCAGGTGGGTGAAGGGGCACTGATTCCCACTTTGTAGGTGATGGTGATCTTGGGTGCAGAGCGGGGTCTGATCACCAGGGAGAATGGGGCAGGCCATGAGACGTGCAGCAGAATCAGGTGCACCAGCGCCCCAGGCCGAGTCCTGCACGTGGGAGAAGATTCGAGGAGCTACCGAAAACAAGGAAGAGATTTTTCTAGGGGGCTGTTTGTAGGGCTAGCATTTATTTGTTGAGTGGCCACTCACTGTGTGCCAGGCACTGTTCTGAGCACTTTATTTTTTTTTTTTAAGTGTATGAGAGACAGAGAGAGAGAGCGAGCAAGTGGGGGGGGGGAGAGAATCCCAAGCAGGCTCTACACCATGGAGTCCAACAAGGGGATCAATCTCAAGACTGTGACATCATGACCTGAGCAGAAATCAAGAGTCAGACACTTAACCAACTGAGCCACCCAGGCGCCCCTGAGTACTTTATGATTTTTTTTTAAGTAGGCTCCACCGAGCGTGGAGCCCAACGCAGGGTTTGAACTCACGACCCTGAGATCGAGACTCGGATGCTTAACCGCCTGAGTCACCCAGTCACCCGCAGTAACTCATTTAATCCCCATTTTAAAGACAGAAGGACAGGACCAAAAGAGATAAGGCCCAAGGTCACATGGCTAGTAACTGTCAGAGCCTGAATTTGAACCCAGGGGGTCTTAGTACAAAGTCAACTCTTTTTTTATAGATTGAGGGATAACTGACACATAACATTCTATTAGTTTCATGTATACGGTGTAATGATTCAATATTTTTATACATTGGACAGTGATCACCCGGTAAGTCCAATAAACACCTGTCACCATACAGTTACAGGATTTTTTTCCTGTGATCAGAGCTTTTAAGATCTCCTCTCTTAGCAACTTCCCAATATGCAATACAGTGTTATTAACGGGAGTTGCCATGCCTTATGATACGTCCCCGTGACTTTTTTATTTTGTGATTGGAATTTTGTGCCTTTTCATTCCCTTCACCCATTTTGCCCATCTCCACCAAACATACAGAATCCACTGCTCTTTTTTTTTCTTAATTTTTTTAACGTTTATTTTTGAGACAGAGGGAGACAGAGCGCGAGTGGGGGAGGGGCAGAGAGAGAGGGAGACACAGAATCTGAAACAGGCTCCAGGCTCTGAGCCATCAGCACAGAGCCCGATGCGGGGCTCGAACCCACGGACCGCGAGATCGTGACCTGAGCCGAAGTCGGACGCCCGACCGACGGAGCCACCCAGGTGCCCCCAGAATCCACTACTCTTAAGCATTAAACCAAACTAATGTTCAAATGAGAAGGTGTAGGATAGAAGAAAAACAAAAGTCCCCCTGCGTTTTGAATCCGCGAATTCCCGTCTCGGTGCTGCTACACCCGCCAAGTGACTTTTAGCAAGTCGCCCCTCTGGGCCTCAGTTTCCTTATGTGCAAATCAGAGACATGGGGCCACATGCCTTTCTTTGGGTGCCTCTTAGCTTGGAGAGTCCCTAAGTCCAGGGAAAGCTGAAGCAGGACACGTACTCGCGACTCTTCCAGGTTTAAACTGTGAACGAGGAAGACGCACACCCCTCGCCCCTAGTTTACCGCTACGCTCGACGCCCGCCATCAGTTTCCCACCAATTTTCTGGGCACCTACGTGTCTGAGGAGCTAGAGTTGCCCGATAAAAGCTACTCCGTCCCACCCTGCCCAGGTGAGTTTGAATTTCAGATAACTACAAACGATCTTAGTGTAAGTACGTCCCCCGCAGTTTGGGGGGACATATTGATACTAAAATAGTTGTTCGCCATTGATGTGAAATTCTACATTAACTAGAAACCCTGCGTTTTCCTTTGCTCGATCTGGCAACCCCACTGGACGTAGCTCATGCTTTCATTCTGCTGTGTTGCAAACTGGTGGGAGGCCAGGCCAAATACGAAGAGGGCTGTCACCTCTTAGCCTGGAGGGACAGAGTGCTGCCTGTTTGCTCTGAAGGAATGTCTGAGAAGAGGTGTCCAGGCAGCAGTCTGCTGGAGCTGGCCCATGGCAGCTCCAGAGGGGGACTGTTAGAATGCCAGAGGTTTTGCTAGTGGCCCCAGGTGGGGGTTTTTACACCACAGAAATTGGCAAATGCTATCAATCGGAACTTGCCCCCTTCGCGGAGGGGACAGCTGGTCTACCAGCCCCTTGCTACCTTCTCATGACACCCAGCTAGGTTTCTAAGCTCCGCGGAGGGAAATGTCCAAACGCAGAGCCTTCAGGCCCTCTCCGGCAACTGCTAGAAGTGGTGAATGGCTCTCTGGGCGGGCAATAAAAAGTCAGACCTTTCACCTCTGGGATGACAGTTCACATGACTAACCTTTCGTGGCTTCGGTGAGTTGAGGCCTCTCAGAGCAGATCCCAGAAATAAGAATCCAGACTGCAACTGGGGTGAACTTAGCCGCCTTGGTTTCTTGGCCAAGACCACCCCCAGAGGGCAAAAATAAGCAAAGCAAAAATGGGTGTGGGGAGGGAGAAGGGAAGAGAACTATCGATCTCAGCCCTACCAACTGCCTATCGAGCACTGAGAGAACTATGCGGATGTCATACCTGTGGTCTCCCCGGCCTGGCCCAAAGTGTGAGGATTAAATGAGTCAATACACGCAGAGGGGTGAGAGCCGGTGCGTGGCCACTCTCATCCTCGTTCCTACCTCTGCACTGCCCACGCCAGCCGCAATGGAGCCGAACCTTCCCGTGGAGGTTAAAGACCTGGAGAGTGGGATTAAGCAAGAGAGGACTGGCTCATGTGCTCCCATCCCTCCACCCAACACACACCTGGGTGACGTTTGGCTGAAACGCACTTTGAGAGCCCTTCTGAAGGATTAAAGTCCCGGAAGGCAGCCTGTGCGGGTGCCAAGGGTGGGACAAAGATCTCCACTCGCTTGACCCTGGGATAGGGTAGGGAGGTCATGGGGAGCAGGGCACAGACCTCCTCACCCCAGACATGTCCATGGGTTATAGGAAGCTTGGAGTCCCATAGCTTGCAGCCAGCTATGCAGCCTGAGCTTTCGAGTCCTGATTTCATAAATTCTGTCCGATTAATACTTTCAAATCAACGGTTCGTCAAACTGCTTCTTGGCCTACAAAACATAGTCTCTGTTGGATCATTGGCTAAAGGCCACACTAGAGCTGCCTTTAGACTCTGCAAAGATGTCCCACCCTGATTTGGTCTATGTTGGGGAAGCGAGCTGGTGTTTCGTTCATGCGCAGGAAGAATGAAAACTGGGGACCTGCTGAGGGGCTTAAAAGGATCTAATGGGGGGTGGTGCGCCTGGGTGGCTCAGTCAGTTGAGCCTCCGACTCTTGGTTTCAGCTCAGGTCATGATCTCGCGGTTCGTGAGTTCGAGCCCCGCATCAGGCTCCGCGCTGTCAGCGGATGGGATTCAGCTTGGGATTCTCTCTCTCCCTCTTTTTCTGTCCCTCCCTTGCTCGTGCTCTCTCTCTCTCTCTCTCAAAATAAACAAACTTAAAAAAAAAAAAAGTATCTAACGGGAGGAGGACGTGCCTGAGGTAGAACCAGAATCCTGTGCTGTGGTTAAGCCCCCAGCAAAATCACACAGGGATGTCAGGCTCCTGGGGAAACAATTTTTCCCCACAAATGCCTCTGGTCTTCAGATCTCAGGACAACGTGTCCAACGACCCTGCTGACTTCATCGAAGCGAGAAAGCTTTTACTCGGGTTGATGTGCCCAGAGTGAAGAGGACAGCACCGCCTGGACGGCGGGAGAGTCGGCCTCTGTCCCCGGGGCGCGGCACCGGCCCTCAGGCCCCTCATCTGTGGGGGCGTCAAGATCTGTGGTTTTCCGGCCACATGCCAGGCGTCCACAGGGAGCCAGGGAAGCTGGCAGCAGCTTGGAGGAGCAGTCTGCCTGTACCTGGCCCACCAGTGGGCTTCAGGACGAGACACTGTCACAGGAAGGGCTGTTCTGCTGAGCCCGGGGTTCGAGGTCACGGAAGCTCTTTCTGGTTCAAACTGTCTCTGACTCTGAGATTTGTCCCTTGGAAGATGCCTTCTTCCTTTCTGCTCTCTCTCCCTCCCTACCCCTGCCCCCCCCCCCACATATGTTTCTGTCTGGCACCAAAGTTTCCACACCTCTGATCACAGCTGCAAAGGGAGAGAGGCCGCGAGCGTACTTCATGCAAGAAAACATTGTTTTGTTCAGAATGGGGGAGGATGGCAGAATGAAGGGACCCTGGAAGCTCTGCGGGAGCAACCAGGAAAGGGGATGAGGTCTCTTGAGGAGATTGTTTATCTTTGCGGGGTGGGGGGGGGAGGGCGTGGCAGGAGGGGCAGAGAGAGAATCCCAAGCAGGCTCCGTGCTCAGTGTGGAGCCTGACACGGGGCTCGAACTCACTACCGTGAGATCACCACCTGAGCTGAAATCAAGAGTTGGATGTTGGGGCGCCTGGGTGGCTCAGTCGGTTAAGTGGCCGGCTTCGGCTCAGGTCATGATCTCGCAGTCTGTGGGTTCGAGTCCCACGTCGGGCTCTGTGCTGACAGCTCAGAGCCTGGAGGCTGCTTCAGATTCTGTCTCTGACTCTCTCTCTCTCTCTCTCTGCCCCTGCCCCGCTTCCACTCTGTTTCTGTCTCTCAAAAAATAAACGTTAAAAAAATTAAAAGAAAAAATAAGAAAACTACTGTGGACCAGGGCTTGTGCTAAGGTGCAAGGAAGGACACAGCACGATCTCTTAGCAGTTCACACACTCTAGGAATGGGATGGAGGGGCCGCAGCAAAACAGTGCAAAATGGACAGGGTGTGTTCCGTGACTCAGCAAGGGATGCATAGACTGGAGTTGGGCTCATTCATTCCATGCACTTTTGAGGGGTGTTGGGGTCAGGAAAGGACAGCGATGACCCCAGGAGTTTCCGGACAGGTGAAGGTGAGACGGGCACACCCCCTACCATCAGGTGAAGCAGAAGGTGGACAGGGGCACAAGAGTGGCCGTCCAGAGCTCAGAGGAGGGTGTCCCTGCTTCCATCCCGGGGTGACATGGGAAGCAGCGTCTGGGAACCAGGAGCTGCCACCTGCATGCATCCTTGCCCCTCCTGACCCTGGCCGTGCAAGTTACTCACCCCTCTTTGTGTCTCAGGGTCATTATCTGAAAAGCAGAGATAACGATGAGACTCAGCTCACAGGGTGATTATGGGAACTAAACGGGCAAATAAATGCAAAAGTCTTCGAGGGGTGCCTGCCGTGCGGTCAGTGCCAGCCAAGTGTCTGTTATATCCGGGAACATATACTGCAGACCCCGTGGGGAGGCGTGCCGCTGACCCTACTGTGGTTCAGACGTGCAGCCGAGTGCGCACTTGGGGTAATTATCCCCTTGGACACGGTGGCCCCTGCGAACTGAACTTCCTTTCGTTTAAATATCCCTGACATGTGGGGCGCCTGGGTGGCTCAGCCGGTTGAGCATCTGACTCTTGATTTCGGCTCAGGTCATGATCCCGGGGTTGTGGGATCGAGCCCTGTGTGGGGCTCTGCACTGAGTGTGGAGCCTGGTTGACCTTCTCTTTCTCTCCCTTTGCCCCTCTCCCCAGGTTGCTCGCTCACTCTCTTTCTAACTGAATGAATGAATGAATGAATGAATAAATAAATAAATAACTCGACATGTAAAACATCCCTGATCCAGTGCCTCATCAAGTTAATCAATGAAATGATATTAGCTTTCTACAATTTCACACAAACTAAATACAGGCCTGCTTACCAACTGGGACGGTGGATTGACTGTCAGGCTCTCTATCAAATTAACATGTATGTTTAAATTGAGCCCTTCTAGAGGATACAGTATACGCATGCTACTGACATTCATTGATTTGAGCCTGGAAGGGATAAGCTGGCTTTAGAATCATGGGCCTAGCAATTATAACGTCCTTGCTTTATTTTTTTTTTTTTAATTTTTTAACGTTTATTTATTTTTGACAGAGAGAGACAGGGCATGAGCGGGGGAGGGGCAGAGAGAGAGGGAGACGCAGAATGCGAAGCAGGCTCCAGGCTCTGAGCCGTCAGCACAGAGCCCGACGCGGGGCTCAAACTCACGGACCGCGAGATCGTGACCTGAGCCGAAGTCGGACGCTCCACCGACTGAGCCACCCAGGCGCCCCACCTCCTTGCTTTTAAGATGATGCAAAGATATTATTAGTGTTACACAGCCTGGAAGGCAGTGACCACCGTCCAGAGGGAAATAGAGACAGAAACAGGGAGGTGGAGGAAGAAAATGTCCATCAGCCTCCCGGGCTACGTTCTGCCCCAGGTTAGGCATGTCTCTTCATGCACACGGAGTCACCAGCACATTTGTAAATAATTGTAAAAATGTGCAGGGAAGCAGACTTCATTTCTAGCAGCCTAAATTGCAGTCCCGACACCAAGCCCCGTGAAGGATTGATTACAGGGCATATGAGCTGGGCAGTGTTTCCCCACAAAGTTAGACGGACAAGGTGAGTGCACATTTCACAAGGCACTGATTCTCTGTGTCAAAGACGGGCTAAATGGGTCACAGAACTAATGTGAGGATACAACCAAGTTATGAGATCAGGCTCAGGGTATGGATGACTCATGTCCTAAGAAGGGTGGTGAACATCAGAGTTTTAAAATCTGTTTTTAATTTGTATTGCCTCACGAAATTATTGGGTGATGTTACACAAGATCTTTCACTTCTCAGTGTCCATTTCCCTCAAGAGAAATGAGAATAATGAGCATAGAACAAGAAAATTTTTTTTCCAGTTTTTATAGCTTGAAGAAGCTAAAAGATTATATAGTCCAAATTGTTTGTGTTTCAGATGAGGAAACCGAAGCCCAGAGAAGTCAAGTGACTTGTCTAAAGGCACACAGCCTCTTAACAGGGCAGAACACAGGGAACCTGATTTACGGATCCCGTCCGTGCTCTTGCCACAGAATTGCGTACTTTTTTACAGAAGGCTTTCAAATACCTAGATGAAAGTTCCCACGTTGTCAAACCAACGTGACTACATCTGAAAAGTATGAATCAAATTTCTGAGCGATTTCTTTCCGTATCTGATGCTGCTTACAGCTTTGGCTGGTTGCCCCCCTTGGTTCCTTGAGCAGAAACGTTTCTGAAAAGCAGTGGTTGGAATGCTAACTCGAAATGCCGGCCTCTTCAGTTTCAGGAAGCGAGTCTGGAGAACCGGATCACATAGAAGGGCGCCTACACTCATTGCCTGACATCCTTCCCTACCTTGTGCCGCGGCTGTTCTGGCGAAGGCCTTTTCAGAAACATACCTGCTGACTTTCATAAATCAAATGCATGGCTCTGGAGGCCGCAAGAGGTGTGGTAGTGTGTGGAAACAACATGAGGCTTTGGAGTGAGCTAGACCTGGGTTTGAGGTCTAATTCTTTCCAGGTTGATTCAGCAAATATTTATGTAGGGCCTCTTATGTGCCGAGCCCTGTGCTGAATGACCTTGGGTGGGTCATTTAACTCCCCTAAGCCTCGATTTCCTCTCCTGTTAAATTAAGACAATGAACCCTTCCTTTTAGCATTGTTCTGAGGATTAGGGACATGGTCTAAAAATGATTTCACACCTAGAAGGGACCAGTAAAATGGTGGCTGCTACTATTTTTATTGGAGGCTGAACTGCAAGTATTCTAGAGATGGGCAACATATTATTACTGTCTTGACAAACAGGACCCCAAACAGAAGGTACAGAGACCGGCGGACAGTTAAAACACAGACACAGAAACTAGAGGGAGAAGAGAGAAAAGTCCTGAGCAAATATCTTCTTTATCATCTCTGAGGTAAACCTTCAAGTAATTAAAAATGTGCGTGTGTGTGTGTGTGCACGCACACGCGAGCCTATACACACACCCTATATTCTTTATTATTTGCTTTCTTAGAATCCTAAAATGTTAGAAGTGAAAGGAATTTAAACGTCCTCTCATTCAGCATTCTTGTTTACAAAGGAGGAACAGGCTGAGGGGCAAAGGGGCCTGACGAGACCCCCCACGTGGCCAAAGGTAACTGAGATGTTGACTCCTTCAAAAGAATGTTATTCTACAGATCTTGGTTAAATGAGTAAAGGAATGAAGATTTTAAAGACTAAGGATGTCTGTGAGGTGCTTCGGCCCCCTGCTGGTGAGAGAGGAGACCGTCAGACCCTTGAACCTTTAGCTAATGCAATCCCAAGCTACTTGAGGACCCACGAGGAGCCCGGGGAGCCATGCAGAATCTTCCAGATCGAGGAAAAGAGACACAAATATGTGGAGAAACGGGGCGGGAGGGGATACAGCAACAGAAACAACACACTGTTAAAGGAAGTTTGAAAAAAGGGGGGGCCTTGATCACAAAGGTGGTTTTAAGTTTATTCGACCCTTTTATTTCTCCTTTTATGTTATTTGAAGAAAGGTTTGTTATTTCCTCTCCTGTCACAAAGAGTGAACGGGACCAGAGGGAGAGAAAAGGATTTTTACCTTTTACTTCATATACTTGGGATTCTTGAATTTTATACTTTTATAATAAATTTTAAAATACATTTCTTCTTGGGAACGCAAGCTGGTGCAGCCACTCTGGAAGAGACTATGGAGGTTCCTCAAAAAACTAAAAATAGAACTACCCTACAACCCAGCAATTGCACTACTAGGCATTTATCCACGGGATACGGGTGTGCTGTTTCAAAGGGACACATGCACCCCCATGTTTATAGCCGCACTATCAACAATAGCCAAAGTATGGAAAGAGCCCAAATGTCCATCGATGGATGAATGGATAAAGAAGATGTGGGATATATAGACAATGGAGTATTATTCGGCAACAAAAAATGAAATCTTGCCATTTGCAACTACATGGATGGAACTGGAGGGTATTATGCTAAGTGAAATTAGTCAGAGAAAGACAAAAATCATAGGACTTCACTCATATGAGGGCTTTAAGAGCCAAAACAGATGAACATAAGGGAAGGGAAACAAAAATAATGTAAAAACAGGGAGGGGGACAAAACAGAAGAGACTTTTAAATATAGAGAACAAACAGAGGGTTGCTGGAGGGGTTGTGGGAGGGGGGATGGGCTAAATGGCTAAGGGGCACTAAGGAATCTACTCCTGAAATCATTGTTGCACTATGTGCTAACTAATTTGGATGTAAATAAAAATAAATAAATAAATAAAACAAGTTAAAAAAAATAAATAATGAAAATAAAATAAAATACATTTCTTCTTTAAAAAAATGTTTGGGGTACAATATGGCACCATGAGTCCAGACGCCATCGTTCTCTCTGAAGCTAATAACTTCCCAACTCGTTCTTAACCTTCTGGCACACTGGGAGATAGGCTATTGGCTCCTTGGGTGACACTGCCCTCTATTGGTCATAGGGACAACTGCACCAGCCTGGCTCACACACACCCGTCCTGAGGCTCAAACCCAGATTAAATGCAGAGTTTCTAAGACGATGTTATTACCTTTTTATAATAAAATCTTTTGGCTTGACTATTGAATCCCTTTTTTTCTGATTCTGGAATTGTTGAAGTCTGGTTCTTAAAAGGAATGGAGGAGGATTGTGCTGGATGTGCAGCAGTAAAACCTGAACAACAAAAGCGAAGTAAAAATTAGCAAGAAGAATTGACAAAGGCAGAAAACGAAGAGCATTTTTAAAGTGTTATTTTATTTTCAATATTTTCACTTTTATTTTTTTAGAGAGCTACAGAGAGAGAGCACGCGAGCAAGGGAGGGGGACAGAGGGAGGGAGAGGGTCTCGAGCGGGCTCCATGCTCAGCAAGGAGCCTGACGCTGGGCTCGATCCCATGACCCTGGGATCATGCATGACCTGAGCCTAAATCAAGAATGGGACGCTCAACTGACTGAGCCACCCAGGTGCCCCGAGATTTTATTTTCTTTCTTTATTTTTTAAATGTTTATTTTTGAGAGAGAGCACAAGCAGGGGAGGGACGGGCGGGGTGTGGGGGGACAGAGGATGTGAAGTAGGCTCTGTGCCTACCAGCAGCAAGCCTGGTGCGGGGCTCGAACTCACGAACCGTGAGATCATGACCTGAGCTGAAGCTGGAGGCTCAACCCTCTGAGCCGTCCCGGTGCCCAACACCGCCCCCCCCCCCACCCCAAGATTTTATTTTTAGGTAATCTCCACCCTCAATGTGGGGCTCAGGCTCACAACCCTGAGATCAACAGTCTCATCCTCCACCAACTGAGCCAGCCAGGCACTCCTTAAAGTTTTATTTTTATTTTATTTTTTAATTTTTTTTAACATTTATTTTTGAGACAGAGAGAGACAGAGCATGAACAGGGGAGGGTCAGAGAGAGAGGGAGACACAGAATCTGAAACAGGCTCCAGGCTCTGAGTGGTCAGCACAGAGCCCGACGTGGGGCTCGAACCTACGGACCGCGAGATCATGACCTGAGCCGAAGTCGGACGCTTAACCGACTGAGCCACCCAGGCGCCCCCTTAAAGTTTTATTTTAAATGGAATAGGAGAGAAACTTGCCTTTTGATAGGAGGTAAACATGAAACTTTTTTTTTTTTTTTTTTAATATTCTCTTTACTTTTTTTCCCTCTTGGTAATCTGGCATTTCCCCACCCCGGGGCAACTAAACTAGTGAGATTTGGTCACATTGCTGAAGCATCATTTATAGAAAATCACCTTAAAATTGTGGATGCCCGGGTTGTGACATACAAATGATACACAAATTCCCCGCTCTCCTCCGCCCGGCCCCACATGTGGGAGAATGTCTCACATGAGAGACAACTGTTAAGGCTCCACGAGGGGCATCTCTCTGCACGGCAGACCAATTCCAAACTCCAACCTGTGAGGGTGATAGCATCTGACTCCGTTTTCGATGTGGGGCTGACTGCTCACAGCTTGTAAGCCTCAGCCCCCGGCTTCCCCTTCTGAGCCACATTGGGTAAACTGAGGAGAAGGCCTGGAGGCTCTCCCCTTTGGTGCCGGCCAGAAGTTCAAACCATACCAACCCTTGCCCTCACTCCAGCCCTACCAACTAACCACAACAAAACCCCAAACGTGTCTCTCTCCTCTGGTTCTCTCGAGCCGTTTTGGGGCCAGATTAGGAAGCCGACCCTGCTCTCCCCAGAAAACCTCACCATGTGAGGAATACCCCTCTTCGTGTCCCCTTGGTGTGGCATCACCAATCTTGACTTTCAAGCCAAATTTTGGATGGGGGTCCACCCTGACTCTGCAGGATGCGCGCAACATATCTCAACATCCGAGTCCGAACCCTCGTAGAGGAAATGTGTGCCAGAGTCGGAAAAAGCCAGGAGACGAAGGGACGAGGGACGCGTTAAGAGTGGGGGGTGCGGTTGCACAGGAGCTGGCTTTAAGGCCCGTTTCTTAGTCTCCAAATTTTTGAAAACACAAAACTGCCTTTCAGACTCAGACACCCAATGCCAACAGGGACCCCTCAGGAGGTGCTGTGACAGATGAGGAAACTGAGGCTTAGACAGATGAAGTCACTCGCCCTTAAGTGAAACACCCGGCTGGGGTTTGAACACAGTTGGTCTAATGAGCCGAGGCTCTTAAGGTCCAAGCTGCACCTCCTCGTTCTGAGTCTGGCCCATAGTCAGCTCCCCACACACCAGTGGGTGGAATAATGGGGGGCGATCTAGCCCAATGTGCTCGGCTTGAGGGTGAAGCAAATAAAAGAAGCAGAAGAAATGTCTGGTTAGAAAACATTTGAGAGAGAAATCTACGATGTATTTATGATTTTCTTCCCTTCTCTCCCCACCCCCATTTAGCAGGTGGATGGCTATGTAATTTTCTTTTAGCGAACTAGACAGCCAATCAGAAAACAGCAGACGCAAGGCTTCCTAGCTTTTGTTTCTAAAAGTCCATGGAGCGATTTAAAGAGTTTGCAGACAAGGCAGCAAAGAAAGGGGGATTCTTTTCTTTTCTTTTCTCTTTCTTTCTTTCTTTTTTTTAAGGTAAAAGGAAGGACATTTCCCCCAGGGGAAGGAAAAAACCTTCCTGACTAAAAAAAAGATCACTTTCAGGGCGCCTGGGTGGCTCAGTCGGTTAACTGTTGACTTTGGATTTTGGCTCAGGTCATGGTCTCACGGTTCATGGGATCAAGCCCCACAGCGGGCTCTGTGCTGACAAGCATGGAGCCTACTTGGGATTCTCTCTCCCTCTCTCCGCCCCTCCCCACACCCTCAAAATAAGTAAACAAACGTTAAAAAATAAAATTAAAAGATCACTTTCACTTCTGGCTGTGGTAGAACCTCCTGCATGAAAACAACCCTCTTGAGAAGAACCAGAAAAATAACATTTTTATTTTTTTTATTTTTATTTATTTATTTTGGAGAGAGAGAGAGAGAGAGAGAGAGAGAGAGAGAGAGAGGGAGGAAGAACAAATGGGGGAAGGGCAGAGAGAAAGAGGGGACAGAGGATTTGAAGCAGGTTCCGCGGGGACAGCACAGAGCCTGAGGTGGGACTCGAACCCACAAACCGCGAAATCGTGATTTGAGCCAAAGGCAGCTGCTTAACTGACTGAGCCATCCAGGTGCCCCGAAAAATAAAGTTTTTTAAAAAAACACCCTGGATAATTTGACCTTCCATTTCCAACCAAAATGGGGCTGGCTTTGCCCTCTGAGCTAGGGAAACAAAAGTTAAACATGGACAAAATATATCAAACGATGGTTTTCAAGACACCGGACACGAAGCAACAAAGGATGGGGCTGCCCCGAGAAATGGGAAGCAAATGAGAGAGCAGTGGGATTGCCCCCAGCTTACTGCCTGGAGAACTTTCCAGGCCACAGCACAGGATGGAGGAATCCAGGGAGAGCCTGGCTGCCTTCTTGAGTTGAGAAAATGAATCCGAAAGCCCAGAAAGACCAGGTGGCTAGAGCTGACAGAGCAGAGAATCCAAGAAGAGAGCTCCCCAGATAAAGAACTCTGGAGCCCAGCACTGGGTTTCCCCTCAGGTACCTTTCTAAGTATTGCTCAGGATACACATGCGAGAAAACTACCCAAGGCTGGGGAAAGAATCAGCCGAAAGATGAATACCTGAAAAGCAGTACAGGAATAGCTTACACCAAACCAGGAGACCCTCCTGTTCCCACGCATCAGAGGGAAAAGCTTTATAATACGGAGGACATAGAGTATGCAGAGTTTTGCCTCCAAAATAGAGCAAAATTACCCCTAGGCTTAAGGCCGCTCGGGTCCCAGCTAACACTCAACGGCAAGACTTGAAAAACTCCAACTGTTTCCAAGTAATTTAACTGTATCCCAGAACAAAGCATAAGAATTTACAGGACTGGAAAAGGATTCAGCACCCAACAGGTACCATGAAAAATATATAGTGTTCAGTTAAGAATTAATAGGCATGTAAAGAAAAAAAAATGCAATTCATCATGAGAAGATATACAATCAATCAAAACCAAAATTTAATTTATAAAAACAGGCCGCAGATCAGATTTGGCCAAGGGCCAAAGTTTGCCAACCCTTGCTCTAAAGCAGCCATTAAGAAAACACGGTAAAGAGTTATTCCTTTTTTTTTTAAGATTTTATTTTTATTAAAAAAAATTTTTTTAAATGTTTATTTATTTTTGAGAAAGAGAGAGACAGAGCATGAGCAGGGGAGGAGCAGAGAGAGGGAGACACAGAATCCGAAGCAGGCTCCAGGCTCTGAGCCGTCAGCACAGAGCCCGGTGTGGGGCTCGAACTCACAAACTGCGAGATCATGACCCGAGCCAAAGCCAGAGGCTTAACTGACTGAGCCACCCAGGCGCCCCAAAAGATTTTATTTTTAAAGTAATCTCTACTCCAATTCAGGGCTCAAACTCAAAACCCAGAGGTCAAGAGTCATATGCTCCACCAAATGAGCCAGCCAGGTGCCCCAAGAGTTATTCCTAATAAGCCAACAAAGGAGATAAAATAGAAACAAAAATATACTCAATGCAGAAGATGACAGAAAAAGTAAATAAGGCATAGATACGACAAATACCAAGCAAATCACAAGATGGTAAACTTAAACCCACACACCAATGTTCACATTAAATTTCAATAGTCTAAATAGTCCAATCAAAAGACAGAGCTGCTCAACTTGGATAAGAAAGACCTAACTATATGCTGCCTGCAAGAAATATACTTTAAAGGTAATCCCAGAAATAGGTTAAAAATAAAAGAATGGGAAAAGATACACTATGCTAACATTAAAAACAATGCTAGATATTAGTATCAGACAAAGCAGATTTCAGAGAAAAAATATTCCCTGCAATAAAGAGGGTCATTTCATAACCATATAGAGGTCAATCCTTAAGAGAACATTACAAGCCTAAATACCAATATATCTGATAACAAGAAACTCAAAATACACGAAGCAAAAGCTCATAGTACTGTAAGAAGAAATAGAATATTCCACAATTACAGTTAGATTTAAAAGTTCCTCCCTCTGTACCCCAATGTTTATAGCAGCACTTTCAACAATAGCCAAATTATGGAAAGAGCCTAAATGTCCATCAACTGATGAGTGGATAAAGAAGTTGTGGTTTATATACACAATGGAATACTATGTGGCAATGAGAAAGAATGAAATATGGCCCTTTGTAGCAACGTGGATAGAACTGGAGAGTGTTATGCTAAGTGAAATAAGTCATACAGAGAAAGACAGATACCATATGTTTTCACTCTTATGTGGATCCTGAGAAACTTAACAGAAGACCATGGGGGAGGGGAAGGGGGAAAAACAAGTTAGAGAGGCAAACCATAAGAGATTCTTAAAAACTGAGAATAAACTGAAGGTTGATGGGGGGTGGGAGGGAAGGGAAAGTGGGGGATGGGCATTGAGGGCACCTGTTGGGATGAGCACTGGGTGTTGTATGGAAACCAATTTGACAATAAATTTCATATGTAAAAAAAAAAGTTCTTCCCTCACTAATTTAAACAAGTAGATAGAATATCAGTAAAGATATATGAGACTTGGGGGCGTCTGGCAGGGTCAGTTGGTAGAACATGGGACTCTTGATCTTGGGGTTGTGAGTTCAAGCTGCATGTCGGATATAGATATTACTTAAAAATAAAATCTTAAATATATATACATATTATATATTGTATTTATATATTATATGTATTTATATATATTATATATAAATATATATTTATATATTATATATTTTTATTATATATTATGTATATTTATATATCATATATCATATATTATATATTTATATGGATTATATGTTTATATAGATTATATACTGATATATAATAAATATATATAAATATATATTTATATAATATATGTTATATAAATAATATATAATCTATATAAATATATATGACGTGAATAATACTATTACCTAACTTGACCTAACTAACATTTATAGAACACTGCACCTATCAATTCTATATAATCTATCCCAGAAAATTGAAGAGGAAAAGACATTTCCCAATCTATTCTAGGTGGTCAGCATCACCCTAATATCAAAATGAGACAGTGTCATGGTGGGGTGGGAGGGGAACCACTACAGATCAATAATCCTCATAAACCTACACACAGAAATTGTTAGAAAATTTGGGGGCCCCTGGGTGGCTCAGTCGATGAAATGTCTGACTTCAGCTCAGGTCATGATCTCACAACTAGTGAGTTCAAGCTCCGTGTCAGGCCTGGAGCCTGCTTAGGATTCTGTCTCCCTCTCTCTGCCCCTCCCCCACTCATGCTCTGTCTCTCTCTCTCTCTCTCTCTCTCTCTCTGTCAAAAATAAATAAACATTAAAAAAAATTTTTTATTTATTTATTTATTTATTTTTTTTTAAAGATGGAATTTTTTTTTTTAATTTTTTTTTAACGTTTATTTATTTTTGAGACAGAGAGAGACAGAGCATGAACGGGGGAGGGTCAGAGAGAGGGAGACACAGAATCTGAAACAGGCTCCAGGCTCTGAGCCGTCAGCACAGAGCCCGACGCGGGGCTCGAACTCACGGACCGCAAGATCATGACCTGAGCCGAAGTCGGCCACTCAACCGACTGAGCCACCCAGGCGCCCCTAAAAAAATTTTTTTAAGAAAATTTTTAGTAAATTAAATCCAACAGTGTATAAACAAAGACAATACATCATGACCAAGTGGAGTTTATCTCAGTAATGCAAAGATAGGTTAACATTTGAAAGTCAATGTCATTCACCACACTGACCAACTAAAGAGAAAAACCATATGATCATCTCAGTAGATGCGGAACAGAATCATAGAGTATGTATTCTTTTTTGCCTGTCTTCTTTCATTTAGCGTAATTATTTTGAGATTCATCCATGTTGTTGAAATATCAATGGTTCATTGATTTTATTGCTGAGTAGCATTTCATTATATAGAAATGTGACAATTATTAATACCTTGCGGATGGAAATTTGAGGTGCTGACAGTTTGGGAGTACTACACATAAACTCTTCTCTCCATTCCACTACAAGTCCTCATACAAATGAAAGAGTGGGCATACACTGTCATTTCTCTTGGGTAAATACTCAGGAGTGGAATGGCTGGATAAGATGTTTAACTTTCAAAGAAACTGCCAGGGGCACTTGGGTGGCCCAGTTGGTTGAGGCTCTGACCTCGGCTCAGGTTATGATCTCACGGTTTGGGAGTTCGAGCCCCATATCCAGCTCGCTGCTGTCAGTCCAGAGCCTCTGTCCCCCCCCCCCCCCCCGCCCCTCCCCTGCTCACGCTCTCTCTCTCAAAAATAAATAAACATTAAAAATAATAAAAATAAACTGCCGAACTCTTTCCCAAAGTTGTGCTTTTGTAAGTCTCCACTACTAATGTATGAGAGTGACTGTGCCTTCACGTCCTCACCAACAATGGGCAATCTTTTTCATTTCTGCCATCCTGTGGGGTGTGTAGTATCTCACTGTGGTCCTTATTTGCATATTTGTAATGACTAATGATGCTGAGCATCTCTTTAGATGCTATTTGCCATCTGCGTATCTTTTTTTGGTGGTTATCTGTTGAGTACATAGAGAAAGCATTTCATAAAATCTAGCATCCTTTTAGGATAAAAAAAGAAAAACAACCTAGCCAACTAGGCCTAGAAGCAAATTTCCTTAATCGGATAAAAGCTATCTATCACAAAAGCCTATAGTAAACGTGATACTGAAAATGAAATATTAAAAGCTTTCTCCTGAGACAGACAATGAAGCCAGGCGACTGCTGTCATAGTTCTCTTCAACACTGTCCTGAAGGACTCTCATCAGCATAAGAGCCAAGGGAAATAAATAAACATGGATCAGAAAGGAAGAAATAAACATGTCATTATCTACAGATGACTAGATTATATGTGGGAAAATTTGAGAAAAATCTATAGATAACCTATAAGGGGTAATCACTGAATTCAGTAAGGTCACTAGAATCAAGGTCAATATACAAAAGTCAATTTGTTTTATTTCTACACCAGGATACAATTAGAAAATGAAATCAAAATATTACCATTTATAACAGTATAAATATCAAATGCCTAAGGGAAACCAAAGCAAAAATGAACTATTGGGATCTCATCAAAATAAAAAGCTGCACAGCGAAGGAAACAATCAGCAAAACTAAAAGGCAACCGATGGAATGGGAGAAGACATTTGGAAACGACATATCACATAAAGGGTTACTATCCAAAATCTATAAAGAACTTACCAAACTCAACACCCCGAAAAACAAAATAATCCAGTGAAGAAATGGGCCAAAGACATGAATAGACACTTCTCCAAAGAAGACATCCAGATGGCCAACCGACACATGAAAAAATGCTCAACATCACTCATCATCAGGGGAATACAAATCAAAACCACAATGAGATACCACCTCACACCTGTCAGAATGGCTAACATGAACAACTCAGGCAACAACAGATGTTGGCGAGGATGCGGAGAAAGAGGGTCTCTTTCGCATTGTTGGTGGGAATGCACACTGGTGCAGCCACTCTGGAAAACAGTATGGAGGTTCCTCAAAACACTAAAAATAGAACTACCCTACGACCCAGCAATTGCACTATTAGGCGTTTATCCACGGGATACAGGTATGCTGTTTTGAAGGGGCGCATGCAACCCCATGTTTACAGCAGCACTATCAACAATAGCCAAAGTATGGAAAGAGCCCAAATTTCCATCGATGGATGAATGGATAAAGAAGATGTGGGATATATATACAATGGAATATTACTCGGCAATCAAAAAGAATGAAATCTTGCCATTCGCAACTACGTGGATGGAACTAGAGGGTATTATGCTAAGCCAAATTAGTCAGTCAGAGAAAGACAAATATCATAGAACTTCACTCATATGAGGACTTTAAGACACAGAACAGATGAACATAGGGAAGGGAGGCAAAAATAATATAAACAGGGAGGGGGACAAAACATAAGAGACTCTTAAATATGGAGAACAAACAGAAGGTTACTGGAAGGGGTGTGGGAGGGGAGATGGGCTAAATGGGTAAGGGGCATTAAGGAATCTACTCCTGAAATCACTGTTGCACTATATGCTAACTTAGATGTAAATAAAAATTAAAAAAAAAAAACCATCAAATGCCTAGAAGGCATAAAGGAGATACACATGACCTCTACACAGAGAGCTGTGAAACGCTTTAAGATTTTGTTTTTAAGTAATATCCACACCCAATGTGGGGCTCAAACTCACAGCCCCACATTCAAGAGTCTCATGCAATACCAGCTGAGCCAGCCAGGTGCCCCTCTGTAAAACATTTTTGAAAAAAATTTAAGAAGACTAAAAGAAATGCACATGGATGGGAGAAATCAACATTATAGACATGTAAGTTATCCTTAAATTGATTGCTAGAATCAATGCAATCTAAACCAAAATGGCAGTAAGGATTTTTATTCTTAGGACATTAATGAGTTGATTCTAAAATCAATATGGAAATGCAATGGGGCCAAGAGTCACCAAGATAAAATACAAGGTTGAAAGATTTATACTACTACATTAAAGACTTATTATAGGGGCGCCTAGGTGGCTCAGTCATCTAACCATCTGACTCTTGATTTTGGCTCAGGTCATGATCTCACGGTTTGTGGGAAGGAACTCCACGTGAGGCTCTGTGCATAGAGTCTGCTTGAGATCCTCCCCCCCGCCCCTCCCCCCCTCATGCTCCTTCTCTCTCTCTCTCTCTCTCTCTCTCTTAAAATAAATAAACATTTAGGAAAAAAGACTTGTGTGGGTGCCTGGGCGGCTCAGTCAGTTAAGCTCAGGTCATGATCTCGCAGTCTGTGAGTTCAAGCCCCGCATCGAGCTCCGTGCTGAAAGCTCAGAGCCTGGAGCCTGCTTTGGAGTCTGTGTCTCCCTCTCTCTCTCTTCCCCTCCCCTGCTCATGCCCTCTCAAAAAATGAATAAATGTTAAAAAAAAAATTTTAAGAATATATATAAAAAAAAGATGTTATAAAGTTACAATAATTAAGACTGTGTTGAGTAATTGACCAGAATAAAGAATCCAGAAGTAGCCCTGCATATACATGGACACCTGATTTATAGCAAAGATAGAGCAGCAGAGTAGTAGAAAAAGAATGGCCTTTTTTTTTTTTAAGTGTATTTATTCATTTTTGAGAGAGAGAGAGAGAGAGAGAGAGCGTGTACCCGTGTGCAAGCAGGGAAGGAGCAGAGAAAAGAGGGAGAGAATCCCAAGCAGGCTCCGCAGTGCCAGCACAGAGCCAGAGATGGGACTCAAACTCATGAACCGTGGAGAGCATAACCTGAGCCGAAATCAAGAGTCAGAGGCTCAACTGACTGAGCAACCCAGGTACCCCGAGAATGGCCTTTCAATAAATGGTCCTGGTTCACTTGGATATGGATATTGAAAACACCAAACTTGTACATCCACCTCATACC
This sequence comes from Panthera pardus, assembly GCF_024362965.1. Taxonomy (NCBI): domain Eukaryota; kingdom Metazoa; phylum Chordata; class Mammalia; order Carnivora; family Felidae; genus Panthera; species Panthera pardus. Next base: position 88,549,953 of record NW_026526666.1, on the reverse strand, counting down.
ATACACAAAAACAACTCCACTGAATTGTAGGTCTAGACACGAGAAGTAAAATCATACAATTTCTAGAAGAAATTATTTGGGGCTAGGCAAAGATTTCTCAAGTAGGACGGATATACACAGCAACTAAAAAGGAAAGGATTGATAAGTTGGGCTATATTAAAATTAAGAGCGGAAAGGAAAATCACAGACGGAAAGATATTTACTCTACCTGTAGGTGACAAATCGACTCATTTCTAGAATGGTTTAAAGACCTCTTAAAAATAAGAAGAATCCTGGGGCGCCTGGGTGGCGCAGTCGGTTAAGCATCTGACTTCAGCCAGGTCACGATCTCGCGGTCCGTGAGTTCGAGCCCCGCGTCAGGCTCTGGGCTGATGGCTCGGAGCCTGGAGCCTGTTTCCGATTCTGTGTCTCCCTCTCTCTCTGCCCCTCCCCCGTTCATGCTCTGTCTCTCTCTGTCCCAAAAATAAATAAAAAACGTTGAAAAAAAAAAAAATAAGAAGAATCCAGGGGCTCCTGGGTGGCTCAGTCGGTTGAGCATCTGACCTTGGCTCCGCATCAGGCTCTGTGTTGACAGCTTGGAGCCTGGAGCCTGTTTGGGATTCTGTGTTTCCCTCTCTCTCTGCCCCTCCCTCACTCCTGCTCTGTCTGTCGGTCTCTCTCCCAAAAATAAATAAACATTAAAAAAAATTTTTTTTAAGAAGAAAACTCCAATAGAAAACAAATGGGCAAAAAACTTGAACAATCACTCTTCCAAAAAGAATATTCTAAAGGTCAACCAACGTATGAAAAGTTGCTCAATTTCATCAATCAAAGAGCAACGCAAATTAAAACCACTATGTGTGAAAGATGTTGGCGATGACGTAGAGCAATTGGAATTCTCATACGTTGCTCGTAAAGAAATAAAACTGGCAAAACCGCTTTGGAAAAATGGCGATATTGACTAAGCTGATCATAAACACATCTTAGGACCCAGCAATTCTACTCCAAGGTAGAGACAACATATATACACATATGTCCCCAACACAGGTACACGCATAGTTTAAGAATCTTATATTCATAGTAGCCCCAAACTGGAAACGACCCAAATGTCCTTCAATGGTAGAATGGATAAATAAATTGTGGTGTATTCCAACCACGAGAAACTTTATAACAGCGAAAATGAACTCATCACTGATACAGGAAACATGGAGTTCAGTCCCTCAAATACGAGTGAGAAAAGCCTGAGAGCAAAAAGTTCACGTTGTATGATTCCAATTTATATAAAGTGCAAAAACAGGCTAAAGTAGTTAATGCCATTAGAAGTCAGGATAGCTGTAGTGTGTACTTTTGCAGAGATGGGGGAAGGGACAAGATGGGACTTTTGGGTTACTTGTTGCGATTTTATGTCTTAGCCTGAAGAGTGATTCCATAGGTGGTGTTTTCATTATGAACATCCATTAAGCTGTATAACTATGACTGGTGTACTTTTTCTGAATATGTATTATGCTTCGAGTTAAAGAAGTATTGAAGAAAAAGAGAGCACAAAGTCAAAGGATGGGAGGAAGAAAGAGAGGTCTGGCTGGGGTTGGAGAGCATCAGGGACTCTAGAAGCCCACCAGGGAGATGGAAATACCCCAAACAACCCAGCAGAAGGGGGGCTTGCATTAATTTTAGGAATATAGAAAGTTAAGATCTCTTTATACATCTAAATGTGAGGACTGAGATTCTTACCAGATACATGGAAATAACAAGTGTGTTGAATAGACTTCCTCCCCCTTCCCCCCTCATCCTTTCTTTTCATAGTTTCTTCCCAGTCACCACATTAGAAAGCAGTGAGGAACCACCAATGCAATCTATCTGATGTCCCTTAAGCCTTGAGGGTATGACCCAGGATTTACTATATTCCTCTAGAATGTGTTCTTATGTGCCAAAAAGAACACATGTCAAGAGCTCTCTTGCCCCTCAAAGACATCTGTGATTAAATTCACAAGACCTTTCTGTACTTTGTTGGCCTTGCTGGAATGTTTTTTGCCAGGGTGTTGGTCTTTGTGTGTTGAGTCGTCCATCTCAGCAAAGTTCTGCGACATGTTCCATTTGTTTGATGAAAAACTCTGCCACATGTTCTTCTAAGCACCTGAAACAGCAAAATACAGCATGGGTAGGGATCATTTCACCTTCTTGTTAACCATGTTGATTGGGTTCTGGTCTATCCGCAGAAGACACCGGGGAATCTTGTGGGCAGAGGCTGAGATTTACCGAGTTCGAGGACCCTAACTCCCAAGCACATCGCACTGCCTGTAACAGGAACTCCGAACGTGTTCACTGTTGACGTTGCTTACAGAGCTACCGAAGGCTTGAACTTTATAACTTTATCCACGCTCAGGTAATTGACATGCAATCTAATTCATCAGTTCTAAGTGTACAGTTCAAAGTTTTGGCAAAGGTTTACAATTGTGTCAAACACATCACAACGGAGACATAAATATACCCGTCATCCCCAAATGCTTCCCGTGTTTCTTTGCCATCAGTTCCCTCCCAACCCTGCATCCGGCAACCACTGCTCTGCTCTCTGTCACAAGAGTTGCCTTTTCTAGAATGTCATATATATGTAATCATGACTATCTTTTTTCACATAGCACAATGCTTTTAAGATTCTTCCATTTGTTGCCTGTACCAGTAAGTTGTTCCAATTGCTACACATTCTGACCACGGTCATCACGAATCAAATACTTGAGAAGAAACTTCTTCCTATTTCTTTTTAATTTTTTTTAATGTTTATTTTGAGAGAGAGAGAGAGAGAGAGAGCACAAGCGGGTGAGGGACAGAGAGAGAGGGAGACACAGAATCCGAAGCAGGCTCCAGGCTCCGAGCTGTCAGCCCAGAGCCCGACGCGGGGCTCGAACTCACGAACCGGGCGATCATGACCTGAGCTGAAGTCGGACGCTCAACCGACGGAGCCACCCAGGCGCTCCCCTTCTTCCTGTTTCCGAACTTTACCTGTGCAGGTCCCCCCTCCTCTGTGGTATTCTACCCTATAAATTCCAGCCTCTCCGGTCTTCCTAAACTCTGATTTCTATCTCCCCAGTCCAGAAAGCTGGGCTTTTTTGAGGGTACCCTCCTCCCCCCCACTAAACTGTGGCCCGGAAACTGCCCCCAGCACTAACCTTGGGCAATTGCAGGGCTCACCTTATTTCCCTTCTCTCAGGAATTGCCACACTAAGCTACCTCTTGTCTTACGTCTAAAACCAGTCGCCTCATGTCTGTCTTTATTTTAGTTGTTAACAGCAGGAGCATGACTCAATTTCCATCGCAGTTCATCTTTCGTGGACAGACTTCAGTTCTATTTTGCTCATCTTTTCTTCCCCCAAAGAACTTAGACCATTTGCGAACAAATGGAGGACTGAACGAATGATGGCGTGCTCAACCAATCCTTTTCACCTTCAGTATTTGTTCCCCACTTGTCTCTTAGCAGCAATTCTCAATCTGTTTTGGTTGATAAGCTACACCGAAACTTTAATCTTTAATAGAGCTATTGGCAGTGCACTCCAAGAAATTAAGAGATTCAAAGCAACAGAAATCAATAATGCTCACAGAAAACCACCTACTCCAGTATAAAAATGTCTTCTAGGATCTATAAAAGCAGCCACCATTGACTCACCACCCCAGAGTGCTGTGTTGTCTTAGTCCTCCTACTGAGCACTTGGTACTTCTACCATCTATTTCCCTAGCCACAAGAAAACTCTTATTTTTAAAATGCACTAATGGGAGGGGCGCCTGGATGACTCAGTCGGTTAAGTGTCCAACTTCGGCTCAGGTCATGATCTCGTAATTTGTGAGTTTGAGCCCTACGCTGGGCTCTGTGCTGACAGCTGGGAGCCTGGAGCCTACTTCGGATTCTGTGTCTCCCTCTCTCTCTGCCCCTCCCCTGCTCGCGCTCTGTCCCTCTCTCCCAAAAATAAATGTGTAAAAAAGATTTTTAAATAAAATAAAAATGCACTAATGGGGTGAGCACAGCATGATGGGATGCCTGTGGGATCCCTGTGTTGTACATCTGAAACTAATGAAACATCGTGTGTCAACTACACTCAAATATAAAGGTTAATTAAGAAATAAATGATAAAAAATAAAAATGCACTAATGTATAGAATTACAGGTGTTTAGAAAAAGAATTAAGCTTCCTATTATAATGGTGATATGGGCACCTTATCAAATTTTTGAAATACATAAAAAATTAAAGAGACTTTCTAAAACAATCCATAAAGTCACCTAAAGTCGACACTGGAAATAATGCTTTCGAGCCTTGTCACTGCATACCTGTGAAGCCAGGATGAGAGCAGGTGCAGCCCAGGTCTGAATGGAGCACTGTCCGGATGTACCTTACTGGTGCACGTCCTTGTATAACTGTTCATGACAGGATGTCATGGGCCTAGAATCTCAAAAAAGAGGAATGAAGATATACCACCTTCCTAATCGGTGGTACGTGTTTAAGCAAGTCCCAGGTGAGCGCCAGCACACTAATCAAGAGTATCCAGTCCTGGGTTCAAGGTTGTACTCTGCCGCTTACTAGTTCTGATTCTAGACAAGCCACTTAATCTTTTGAGCCCACTGCCCCCTCCGTAAACTGAGAATGATAATGGTACTTTCCTCTCAACGTGCTCGTGGATTAAATACAATGATCCACGTGATGAAAGAGATGATGCTGGGGCGCCTGGGTGGCTCGGTCGGTTAGGCGTCCGACTTCGGCTCAGGTCATGATCTCATGGTCCGTGGGTTCGAGCCCCGCGTCGGGCTCTGTGCTGACAGCTCAGAGCCTGGAGCCTGTTTCAGATTCTGTGTCTCCCTCTCTCTCTGCCCCTCCCTGTTCATGCTCTGTCTCTCTCTCTCTCTCAAAAGTAAATAAACGTTAAAAAAATTAAAAAAAAAAAAAAAAAGAAAGAGATGATGCTGCCAGGCCTATGGCAGGCTTTTATTAATACTAGGTTTTGACCTATGCACAGGGATAATATATTAACAGCTTAAAATAAGAACTATCATTTATTTATTGAGCCCTTACAGTCCTAAATACCTTGAATGCAATACTTCATGCTGTCCTTACAATAATCCAGTGAGGTATTATCCCCATTTTATAGATAAGAAAACAGCAGTTTAGAGAGAGGGGTTAGGTGACTTACTCAAGGTCACACCAGAGTAAGAGGTGGAATCAGGCTTTGAACCTAGAAAGGCTGACTTCTGCTCACTCTTAACCACTACAGCAACCTCTAAGGCAGAACCCACTGAATGTTAACCTGCTAAATTTTGACATTTAGCAGCCTTGAGTGGGTATGGTTGGATTTTTTAAAACGAGGATACTACAAATAGTTTTCTTTTTTTTTTTTTTTAATTTTTCTTTCTTAATGTTTTTTATTTATTTTTGAGACAGAGAGAGACAGAGCATGAGCGGGGAAGGGGCAGAGAGAGAGGGAGACACAGAATCCAAATCAGGCTCCAGGCTCTGAGCCGTCAGCACAGAGCCCGATGCGGGGCTCGAACTCACAGAGTGTGAGATCATGACCTGAGCCGAAGTCGGACGCTCAACCGACTGAGCCACCCAGGCACCCCTACAAATAGTTTTCAAAAGCAAACATTTGAGACTGTTGCCCTTTCGCAGAATGCTGGGCTCTCCCAGGACTCAGTTTGAGAATTCCCGAGGCAGTTCACTGTTAGGCAGTTCTAACTACTAGAAAGCTCCGCCTGTGTCAAAGCTGATTCCTTTTTCTCCCCCTTCACTCATCCTCATTCCGCACCTTGGAATCAGCCTGGAATCAATCCCACTCTCTTTTCACGTCGGTGATTTTCAAAGTGCAGGTCACAGCCTGCAGTTTTTTGTGAGCTTTTTGTTTGTCATGTGCATGTGTGAGTGCTGGATGGCAACATAAAATGCACTTCTAGCATGGATCACATTCCAAAAGTTTGAAAGCCACTGTTCTATAGGACTCTTCTTCAAGTATTTGAAGGCAGTTGTCATATCCCACTACCTAAAGGCATTGGACCTTTTCAGCCTCTGCAATACCTCCTTGTAGTATGGGGATTCCTCCCTTCCCTCTTCTGGGTATTGTCTTCCGGCCCGGTCACCGGATTCGTCTGGGTCTCTCCTCAAAGTTTCTTAGGGACGTCTTCCTTAATCACTCTCTCCTACAGAATACCACCCCTCTCTCTCCAGCCCGACACTGCCTTAAGTTTCTCAATGCACTTTTCACCACCAAGCATCATATTTTATACGTATTTCTTTGTTTATGGTTTTCCCCAATAGAACGTTCATCACTGAATCCCCAGTGTGTTTCCTAGCACATGGTCGTTGCTCGATAATATTTGTGGGATGAATGGATACTAGGGGTAGACGTATTCTAGCCATAGTCCATATAGATGTATTAATAATACAACTCTTCCCTTTCGGAGCCACATTCTATAAGGTTTTAACTCACCTGACTATAAATACAGGCATATCTTCACTCAACTACATGTTAGAAAAAAAAAAAAAACCCTTTATCATTTATGTTACAGTATTATCACATTTTTTATACATCTATACATGCATATTAATGTGCGGCATGTATCAGTATATACCAAATCATATATACTGTTACTGTATGTGGAACTTTATAGTATTTGAGTGAGCAGTTTTGACTATATGAGATTTTTACCGATTCAGTCATATATAATGCTAAAGGTGCATCTTGAAAGTATTTTACACTTTTCAAAGCCCTCTCGGGGGAAATAATCCATTTACTATTTTTTCATGAACTGAGAAGGCATGTCAAGAGAGCAGGAAGGAGCTTTAGCAGCCGGCTAGTGACTGCCAAATTCCAATCTCACCCTTTCACTTTACAGATGGATAAACTGAGGCCCAGAGCAGGGGAGACTTCGCTGAGGGACACCCAAGTTGCTGGGGAGGACCTGGGGTTAGAACTCAGCTCTTTGTCGTCCACCCACTGCCCAGCACGGAGCCCCCAACCGTTTGTACACTCCCAGAGGCAGAGGCAGGGGGCCAGAGGCCCACGCCCTTCATAGGACCTCCGTGGGGGAGGGCAGGCCGTGGTTATCATCACCGCTTTAGCTGGGGGCACACCATCAGGAGGGAGCACCTCCGACCTTGGCTTTTTCTCGCCCTGGGGCACCACCCAGCTCCGCAGAAGAATTCTGCACGCACCCAGAAGGCCGGGGATCTCAGTGGTGTCCCATGGGGTGCGCCAGGTCCTCCTCCCCACCACCCCGCGACCCGTTCCCGGACAAGAACTGCCTCCTACCTCGTCGGGTTCCCCAGGGCTGACTCTGGCCTGCGCAGCCTCCCCGTCGCTATGGCAACCAACCGCCTAACATTCTAGAGTCCTTCCTCAGCCCGCCTCCTGAGTAACTAGCCAATGGTTTCCTCTGTTTCTTTAAAGTGAAAAGTTGTTGCCCAATCGCCAGAGGCTTTAAAAAAAAAAAAAAACCGCAGGGAGTTTGCCAGAATTTTAAGGGTTCAGGTTAATTAAGTCAGAACGGGTTGGGAAATTTAATAGGGGATTATCTAAGTGATCCCTCAAATGTCTTGTGATAGACCAAGACCCTTAGAATTTTACCTACCCAGAAATCTTAGTTAAAAGAATAAACCTAAGACAACATTCCTCCAAGCTCTATGTATAAAAGAAAAAAGATTGCTATGGACAACGATCCAATGGCAGACAGACATATAGTGTTCCTTGAGCCCCTCTTTACAAGCTTCAGAACAGTCCCTGTGATCTTGTCACTCGCCAGCTCAGAACCCTCAATGGCCCCCCCTTAAATTTAGGATGAAATCCAAAGGTTTTATTAAGCCGTCCCTGGCCGGGTCCTCTGATTGCGGCTCCTACCACCCACGCCCCAGAAAAATCTTGCTCGAGTCACGCTTTCCTATGGGCAGTTCCTACGAAATGCCAACCTTGTTCTGCTCTCGGGTGTTCCCTCTGAGTCTCTCTACCTCCAGATCTGAACCAAATCTGGCTACTTTCTCCTCCTTGGGGGTCTCTGCCCAAATGCCATTTCTTCATCTGTAAAATGGGTATGAGCTCCACGTCCCTCTTAGGGGGTTGTTGCAAGGATCTGAAATGAGATGCATGTATGAAGAAGTGTAAGCTCCATGCACGTGTTGATTACATTTATTGCCTACTGACTGTACTTACGGTTGTACCTTACAAGTGCTAGGCTCACTGGAGGACCTTAAGCATTGCGGAGCTGCGGACGCGCTGGGAGCGTCGGTATATAGCTCAGCCAACAGGTGTTAGGGGAGGGCCCGCAAAGGAAGATGTATATGGCCCCCAGTACTAAGGAAGGCTTTGGGGGTAGCCGGGTCTCGAGGGATGTGAAGGATTTGAATAGATGGTGAGAGCATAAAGCGCAGCAACAGCAGGAGCAAAGCCCAGGAGGCAGCGCTAAGAATTGGAAGGCAGGACTCCTGGCAGGCTGACCACCTGTCGGGCAGGGGGAGGTGAGCAGTCACCTGAGCTCTCCGGAGAGCGAGAGCGGGGTTTGTTCCAACGTTCTTGGTGCGGCCGCTAGAGGGGACCCCCTCCAGGTGAGCGCGAAGCTGGAGGAGGGCGCCGCCTCCCCAAGTCTCTCCCCCTACGCTTCAAGCAAGCTTTGCGGCACAGCCAATAGCCGGGGGCTGTCCCGCCCATCCCTTCCTCGCAGCCACTCGCCTGCACGAAGTCGCCGCCAGCCTCTGACTGGCAGGCGTCCTGGCAAATCACATCGCGGCCTTTGAAAGCAAAACACTGCAGCACCCTGGCCGCTCTTGAGTTGGGGAAGGAATTAAGGAGGCTGTGCCTCCGGGTTGCGCGAAGAGTCCAAGTCATTTCTCAGAAACCTCCGATAGGTGGTCCTTAGAGAAAACGCCGCCGGTGAGTAGTGATTAAGCCTGAGGGGGGGGGGGGGACTTGAAATCAGCCTTCGTTTTTTTCAGGAAAGGGAATGCATTTGGAATCGTCTAACGCCCCCTAGTACAAATACCCTTCCTTCTTGCTGTCATCAGCCTTGCAGGTCTGGGTCTCGCTGCCTCGGAATGCTTTTTTCCCCCATTTTTGCAGGGGGCATGGGTTTGCCTTAATATAGATGATGGCAGGCTTTACCAAATCAGGAAGTGAAATGCGGTAACTTTGCCAAAATTATCCCTCTACACGCCGGCTCGGGCTTCCTGGCAGTAGCAGATGGTGGAGTTAGCAGGTGGAATGAGGGGAGGTATTCTTGATGTATACTGGCTGCTGGAAGTTGTAGTTTCCAGCTCAATGGGAGGGCAACGAAGAGTGTAACCCTTTAGTGAGCCAAAGCCCGGGAAAGGGAAAGGGCTTGGCGTAACTGGCACTCAACAAGCCGGAAGGCGAATCGTCAGGTGGTGGGAAAGAGCGTATTTTATTTATTTTTTTCAGATAAAGCCAAATCCTAATGCAAACTCTACTCTTAGCAGCCATGACCTATGGTCCTGTCATCTGTCTGACCTGCTCTGTGGGTTGGTGAAATAATTCATTGAGATAAGGGGAGGGGCGGGGGGGGTGGGGGGGGGGGGGAGGGAGGAATGGAAGCAAGCACCTAGAATTATCTTTCCTTTCTTGAGTCAGTGACCCTGTGCTCACTGCTGGCTGTGACGGCCTCAAAATTAAGGGGTGGCTGGGAACACAGAGTTGGCCACTTGCCTCCTGGGCATATGTTAGTCCTGGAAAAGTGCTTTGAAGGCAGAAAAGGAGAATCATCCAGGCAAAGAATGTGCGCCTTACAAGGGAGGGCAACTGGCAAAGAGTTCCTCCAGAGCTTTTATTTTCTTTTTTGAATGTTTATTTATTTATGAGAGAGAGCATGTGAGCAGGGGAGGGGCAGAGAGAGAGGGAGACAGAATCCCAAGCAGGCTCCGCACTGTCAGTGCAGAGCCAGATTCAGGGCTGGAACCCTCGAACTGTGAGATCATGACCTGAGCCAAAATCAAGTCAGATGCTGAGCCTATTGAGCTACTCAAGCAGTCCCCCATCCGAGGCCTTTAGTCTAGACTCCTCCCGAGCCAAGGGAGAGTTTCCTGTCTTTGCAGGTGATGCCTCAGAGGCCTGAGCATTTCTGAGGCAGAGAGAAGAGCTGCTTTTTAAAAGCAAATTAAATGACAGTCACAACACCACCACAAACAAAAACAAACACAGAAACCCACCTGAACAAAGTAGCTGGTCCAAACAAGGTTAGGAGGCCTAGGTTTCCATCACCCCATTGGCATGTCCCCAAGGCCTGTTTGCTTTCTCTGACATCCTGTGGGCGGGGCTGGGTGCAGCAGCAGTGGAGTTGTGGTTGATGAGGCCTGAGTAAGCCATTCCATTCTTGATTGCAAACTGCATCAGGTGCTTAACAGGCCTGCCTTTAGCCAGTCAGGAGGTATAGATGGAGGTCACCAGGCCAGGCCCTGGGCCGGATCTTGGCAAGGGATGAACAGGGGATTCAGCAAACGCCTTCCCAGAGTTTGTGCCCCAGTGCCTCTCCGGCTCCAGCTTGAAAGCCTCTAAGGGTCTCTTGGAGGTCTGTCCCTGGGCCACTCTTCCTTCCTAAGGCTACTATATTCAAAACATTAAAATACATAAATTTAACCCAATAATGCTTTTCACCCACACATGAAAGTATAGTGAAGAATAATTATGCTTTTCACAAGATTGCAAATACTTTACAGTCAGGGAGGTTTGATTATGGGATGTGAGTTATAAAATTGATGAGTGTACCCTGTACGTATGGTATATATATGGCATGTATATCTATGTAATTAAGGTATTGACTATATACTGAATGTGTAACCTCATCTGGAGATAGCAACGATGATTTAATTTTGAGGCCCTTCAACAAAGTGAGACCTGGGCTAAATGGTCTTCGTGGCTGCCCCTGTGCCAAGCCCTGCATCTCGTGTCTCCTAGATGCTGGACACAGTGTTAGCCCTGTGACATATGACTGTGCTGCTCCTACCAGGAACCAGCATTCCTGGGGAGAGGGCTAGATAACAGAAGGAACTGGAAGTCACAGGACAAAGAGCAACTTTTTTTATGCCTTGAGGCATAGCAGAGGCTGTGTCTGTTTGGCATATAGTAGGCCCTCAATAAATGTAGCATGAATGCATGAAAGAAAGGAACATTTGTGGGTAAATTAAATAATTAAACTGATAAGAATAAAATTAATAATAGCTGCCATCCATTGGCCATTTGTTATGCATAGCATTTTACATGCATTATCTCATCAAATTCTCACAACAGCCCTGTGGGGGGGTAGAAATGTTATTATCTGATTATCTGTATTTTCCAGCAGAGAAAACTGCCTGGAAAGTTAAATGACTTGGCCAAGGCAAACAGGTAGCATATAACAGATCAAAAGCTATTTATAACATTTTTTAAATTGAAATGAGCATAGACTTTGCAGTAGAATCCAAATTTGTATGATTGATTTTTTTTTTTTTTTCTTTTCTACTATAAGAAGACTTCAAAGAAACTCTTAGCGTTGTGGTAAGGTGTTTTTGGCCAGGCCTTCCAGAACCCTAGGAGCATACTTCATCTTTCTTCTCCATTTGGTAGACAAGCTTGACATGCATTGAAAATACCCGTCCGATAAAGTCAACGGGAATTACTGTCATTGACGATCTTACTTGAAGCCACATTATTACCCCCACTTTACAGATGAGACACCTGAGTCTCCCAGAGGTGTTATGATCCGGTCACACAGGTCTTCTCCCAGGGTCCAGTGTTACCTCACCTGTGCTAGGCTGACTTTCGGGTAGCAGCCCAGTTCTTCCACCATTCGTGAAGATAGCTTTTCTTCTCGTTCTCTCATTCCGATATCGAACACAGGTGGTTCGATATTTTTTGGAGGCCTGGAGAGGCAGACAAGACAGTCTTCTACTTCTTATGTAGGGGAGCCTATGGAAAAGGTAGGATTTCAGTTAGGATATGACGGGAAGAAGGAAGCCGGCGGGGGAGCAAAAAGGCGATTAGAAAAAAAATTTTTTTAACTGTTTATTTTTTTTTAATGTTTATTTATTTTTGAGAGGGAAAGAGAGAGCGAGCACAAGTGGGGTCGGGGCAGAGAAAGAGGGGGACAGAGTATCCAAAGTGGGTTGTGCACTGACAACAGAGAGCCCCATGTGGGGCTCAAGCTCTTAAACTGTGAGATCATGACCTGAGCCGAAGTCGGATGCATAACCCACTGAGCCACCCAGATGCCCCTAATTATTTTTGAGAGAGAGAGAGAATCCGAAGCAGGCTCCATGCCGTCAGTGCAGAGCCTAATGTGGGGCTCGATCCCATGAACCTTGAGATCACGACCTGAGCCGAAGTCAAGAGTCAAACACTTGGGGAGCCTGGGTGGCTCAGCTGGCAAAGCGCCTGACTTCGGCTCAGGTCATGATCTCATGGTCGGTGAGTTCGAGCCCCGCGTCGGGCTGTGGGCTGACAGCTCAGCGCCTGGGCCTCCTCTGGATTCTGTGTCTCCCTCTCTCTCTCTGCTCCTCCCCTACTCACACTCTGTCTCTCTCTCAAAAATAAACATTAAAAAAAAATATTCTATAAGAGTCAGATGCTTAACCAACTGAGCCACCAGGTGCCCTGAGGAAAGGTAATTTTTAAGGGCCAGGGAAAAAGGTTTTGAGGTAGATGAGCCATGTCTTTAGTATTATTTATTTATTTTTATTACTTTTTTAATGTTTATTTTTTTAATTTTTTTTCTACCTTTTATTTATATTTGAGAGAGAGAGAGAGAGACAGAGCAGTAGGGGAGGGGCAGAGAGAGGGAGACACAGAATCTGAAGCAGGCTCCAGGCTCCCAGCTGTCAGCACAGAGCCTGATGCGGGACTTGAACCCAGGAACCACCGTGAGATCATGACCTGAGCTGAAGTCAGACGCTCAACAGACTGAGCCACCCAGGCGCCCCTTTAATGTTTATTTTTGAGAGAGAGAGAGAGACAGAGCGTGAGCAGGGGAGGCACAGAGAGAGAGGGAGACACAGAATCTGAAATAGTCTCCAGGCTCCAAGCTGTCAGCACAGAGCCCGGCCAGGGGCTGGAACTCACAAACCGTGAGACCCTGACCTGAGCTGAAGTCAGCTCCTTAATCCGCTGAGCCACCCAGGCATCCTGAGCCATGTCTTTATTAGGGGAGGCCAAAGGCATGATATAATTTTGTAAATGACTTCACTTCTCATGACGGCTTGCGTTTTGTCCTCAAAGTGTATGTCCCCTTGGGTGATCAAGCTGGGCTCACCGTACTTGCATTCTTCATGTTCCTCCCCACCACCCTAGGGCGCCGCCAGGATAAGGAATCGCACCCTCGCCTGCCTGCTTGGGAGAGACAGAACCTGGCACTTCTCGGGGTGAAGGTGAGGGAGAGGCTGTAAATCAGCCAGAAGAGCCTCGAAGTCCTCCAACGGCCCCGTGAAAGGAGGTGACCCCCGCCAGGAGAGATGGTCTCCGGGTTCGGCCCCGCCTAGCGGCAGCTCCAGCTTCCCAGGGAATGTTCCACTAGCGCCATGGACCGAGCCCGCGGTGCGGCCCTGCAGCTGCGCCCGCTCCCGCCCACAAGCAGCGCAGACCCCGGCGGCAGCGAGGCTTCCTTCTCCTACAAGGCAAGAGCTTTCTTTCTGGTTTTGAAATGTGGTGTTTTTCTAACCCGAGAGTAACACACCATAGCCCTGGCTCACACGTATTTCCGGGGTCTGCGTGCCTGTTAGCGGCAGAAACAGGCACAAATGTAGAACAGGTAATCCAGAAGAAAGAAACACTCATTGAAGTACATAAAGACAGGGGGTTAGAGAAAAACATAAAAAGAGAAAGAGAAATATTTTTAAAAAATTTTTAAGGTTTACTTATTTTTGAGAGAGACAGACAGACAGAGCACGAGTGGGGGAGGGGCAGAGAGAGAGGAAGACCTAGAATCCGAAGCAGGCTCCAGGCTCCGAGCTGTCAGCACAGAGCCGGACGCGGGGCTCGAACTCACAGACCATGAGATCGTGACCTGAGCCGAAGTCAGGCACTTCACGGACTGAGCCACCCAGGCGCCCCGAGAAATATTTTTAAGGGGAGGTATTCCCACTTAGAAGATTTGTTTGTTTGTTTTAAATCACCTACTCTATTACTCAGAGACAAGCCTTGTTCATATTTCTCCTTCCTGTCTTTTTTTGGTGTTACGCTTTTGGGATCACACTGCACAGAAAGTTCCGTATCTTGGTTGTTTCACGTAGCCCTATTTGTGGGTTATTTCCCCGTGTCATTGAGTCGTGATTTAACGCATACTTTTTGAACGGATTGCCCAGTAATCTGTTGAGCTGCTCTATCAAAACTTTCTGGACACATCCCCTACTGTTAGATGTTCAGGTTGTTTCTACTGCGGGGTGAGTGTAAACCCAGCATCCCAGAGTGCTGCTTGCGTCCCTGCTGTCTCTAAGAATTGGCTAGCCCTGGGAGAGGTGGTCTCTGCCGGGTGAGTGAGGCCACAAATGCCAGAGCATCAAGAACAGAGAACACAAGAAAATACAGTTAATGCAGTTGGCTGTGATGAATGTGTGCCAAACAAACAGATACAGAATCTAAGAAAACACAGAACACTCTCCCAGGTGAGATTTCTAATAAGTTTCCATTTCAGTTACAAATTACAAAAGATACTTATTGTAGAAGTACCTTCCGGGTGCCGGAGCAAAGGTAAATCAATCATGGTGACTCTACCAACAAGCTTAGGAGTTGAGGTGGGAGAGGGGCACATGAACAGTTATGAGCGAACTGAAGTTCCAGGGGGGATCAAGGGAAAGAAGACGCGTCCTCGAATCCCTATTCTGCTCCTTCCCAGCTAAGTGCCCTTGGACATGTAGCTTAGCCCCTCAGAGCTTCTCTTATGGGTAGAATGGTGGTAGTGATCCCTCCCTCCATCCCTCCTCCCTCCAGCCATGTGGATCAATGAAAAAGCACCTAGCCCACGCAGGCGGCATGCGGGAGGTGCTTGACTCACGAGTGCCTGGGGTTTACAAAGAGGAACAGAGGCAGGTGCCCAAAGCGGAGGAGCGTGTAGTTAATTGTGCCTAGGGAGAGAGGAAGTTGCTTCCTTCCACCTTGATTTGGTTAAGGCTATTTGGGTTGCAGGGAATAAAAACCCATTTCAGAAGCGCTGAGACAAAAGGGAAGACTATTATAAGACTGCAAGGTAGCTCCTGCCACCAGAGTTAAGAAGGGCGAGAAGGAGATTAGAACAGATTGGAACTCCTCCCCCGCCTTTGACAGAGGGAAGACCCGATTGGCCAGTTTGGGTCAGGTGTCTACCCTGGTCCAATCTGTGGTGGGCAGGTGGGTGGAGTCTCACACAGCAGACCGGTTTCTGGGGCTCCCTCTCAGAGAAAAGTGGTTATGTGGGCTGGGCAGGCTGCCCCCAAATCATCTCTTATCTTTGGGGCAAGGAAAACGTTAAGAGGGCCCAAGTGCAACTTTATCAATGAGGTGAAGTTAGGAGCACGCCGTTTGAATTGCAGCGCTGCTCTCTGCCCTGGTTGTTGGGGCGGGGGGGGGGGGGGGGGCGGTCTGTGAAAGGGAGCCCAAGAGGCCAGCTGCCCAGAAGGCAGCATCGCAAGGGGTTGCCGGCACTGGAGGCTTGGCCTCAGCCTGGAAGAGTCAGGCCTCAGTTTCTTGTATTTAGCGAATAGGCATTTCAGCTGAGCACCTGCTCTCCCTGCCTGCGTGGGGTGGGCGGGGCTGTATAAACCACTGAGCTCTCTCTTCCCTGAAGGAGTTTGCAGTCTGGGAGGGAGGTGGGGGAAGCTATTTCTATCAGTGCCTTAGCCTTCAGGACAAATTTGATACAAAAGTAGAGCTAGGAGGGGTGTTACCAGCATGGCCTTTAGACTCAGAGAGACCTGTCTTCAAGGCCCAGCTCTCTCACTGTCTGTCATTGTAACTTGGGGGAAAGGCATGCAACTTCTCTGCAGGTCAGTTTTAAATCCACCCTACATGGCGATTGGGACCATGACCTGAACTTACAGATGCAGGAAACTGAAGCTGCCTGCATCCTCCCCTGTCTCTACTGATAGAAATGCTACATATTCTTCCAGCTCCAGCTCAGGTATCACCTTTGGCAGTTTTCCTGGCAGGAAAATATAGGTCCTTTATCACACTTCCATAGCCCATTCCCAGTTCCTGTAGTAATCATCACGATCATAGCAGCAGCTAACTTGTGTTGACTGTTTACTATATGACAGGGACTGTGCTAATCCTTACAGGGCCCCTCAAGGTAGGTATTATTATAATCCCCTTTTACGTATTAGGAAACTGGCACAGAGCGGTTAATTAACTTGCCCAAGGACACACAGTCAGTAGGTAGTAAAGCTGGGATTCGAATTGAGTGTGTGCATTGCCAAGGCCCTTGCTTTTATCCATGGCTCCCTGCTGCCTGCATTGGGCCCACCACTCTGCCAGGCCCCTTCTCTCCCTGACACTGGTTAGTAAGTATTGAAATGGCAATCCTGGGGAAGATAATGCCTCCCCTGCTGGAGAAGGTAAGCATCAGGGAGCTGGCCTGAAGCCAGGTTACAGAAGTAGCAGAGCCTGGAGAGCCAGGCAGCTGCCTCTCTTGTATTTGAATATGAGTAACCCTCAGAGCAAGCCAGAATGCAATTCATACTGAATTGTTGGCAGTTTTAAGCCCAAGGGATTGTGGGAGGTGAGTTTAAATAGCAAGTAATGACTGGTCTTGTCACCGTGATATTTAAATAGAGGCTCTTGTTGGCAGATGTAAAGCAGATGTTAGAATGGGAGATCTGAGCTGAGGTTTCACTCGGCAAGGTTTCCTACCTCTGGGACCTTTGGCTGCTTTTCTGGAAACCGTTTACTTTTTTTCCAGAGTCGTAGCTGGCGCCAAAAAGGTCCTTAGAGCTATTGCTAAGAATAGTGATAATAAAAATAAAAATGATAAAAAATAATGATAGTAACAAGCTAGAATTGTTTTAGTACTTTTTTATGTGCCAGGTGATGTTTCAACATGTACGTTATTTCATGTAGCATGACATTCCCAACATGTATGTTATTTCATGTAACACGACAATCCCATGAGGGTTTACATTCCTCCATTTTAAAGAGGGGAAGCCAAAGCTCAGAGAGTTAAGGTAATTCCCCTGAAGTCATACAGCAGTAAGTGGCACAGGCAGGACCCCAGCCCAGGACTTCTGGTCTTCAGAATCCACACAGGGAAGCTGAAGCAGAGAGAGAAGTGACCTTGATTTTGCTGCCCCACCCTTGACATTGAGGTCTGTTGAAGCCATGCCAAGAAAGCAGCTGAGTTTGAAGCCTTGCTGCCTGCTTGTAGTGTGGCCCTCACCCTCCTTCCCTCTCCAGCAGCCCTTCCCATCCAGAGGCCGCACTAAGAGTACAGGGACCAAAAGTCCTGGCTTGTGCCTCACGGCCACATATATTAATAGAGCCCCCTTTCGTTTTCAAAGAGTCCCAGTTGGGTCAACCTGTGTCCTCAATATAAGGTGCCTGATAGTTGGGAGGCCTCACTACTTCCTCATCTGTATATATGGGACCAAAGTGCTGGGGACACCTGTTAAGGTCCGGCCCTGCCACTTGCTCACTCTGACTTTGGCCATGTCTTGGTCTTTCTCGGGCAGTTGAAATTCTCCACTGGCAGGAGCCCCCATGGAGGTATTTGCCTCCAAATGAGGCTGGCCCTTGCCTCTTTCCTCCCTTCTCTTCCACCTCAGTGGACTCTGCCCAATGAAGTCGAGAGCCAGTTGGGAGGCAGTTAGGTGTTGCCTCAGCGGCATCGTCCCCATCTGACATCGCGTGCGGAGGAACTCAGGATCCAAAGATACGGCAGGTGAAGATGCTGGCCTGAGGCCACCACCAGGCAGTTCTCCCAACCTGCCCCTCAGTGGGGCAGGAATCTGTTTTAGTCTTGAGACAGAGTCACTGAGTCCAAGGTCAAATCCCTGTTCTGGGTTAGCCATCCACGTGGACTTGTTGAACACTTCCCCCTTTAAATAACTTCTGTGAACACACCTGGTGTGGTTCCTCTGCAAAAAGAGGAAGTCGGTGGCTCATCCAGAGGCGGAAGCCACCCGGGCCCCACACCTCGTTCCCTCCCTACCAGCAGACCCAGACACCCCCATTTTGCAGTTTTCCAGCTCTGAGGTTTGGGGGCGGAGCTTAACGTCAGGAGTTCTGCCGGTTGTCACCTCGACTCTGAATCGCCTCTCGCCACACACTTGAGGGCTGCTAATAGGTGTACGTTCAAACTGTGTAACCCCTGGGCCGGTGGCATCGCCTTTGCCTGACTTTCAATGCTCACAAAATTGAATCAAGCACCACTTCACAAGGGCTTGGGGCATAATTAACTTTGATGAAGCCCTTTGAAATGCCTGGATGAAAGGGCATTTAATTATATTGCGCTGTTACTAACCAGGTCTGTCTGTAGCCAGTTATTATGCGTGGAGATTGATATACTTGTGGAAATGGCTTTTAAAAGAAACCCCAGCCGCCTGTGTCACTACTGGGAATGTAGCACTCCCCAGACAGGGTTGTCTTATTTTCCTAATTTACCTGCACCGCCTTTGAAGGGCACCTCAGAGAACACAGTGGGAGACAGCCCGGAGGAATAGTGACAGTCGGGAGACTGGAAGTCAGACCTGGAGCGACACAGAGCCTCCCGTCCCCACCTCTGCCAAGTTGTTACATTTCTTTGGGCCTTACTTTGTTCACGTGTAAAGTCCTTCCAACCCGTGTGCCGAACCTAGGACTCCTGACAGTACACACTTCATAGGTGGGTTATGGCCCAAAGGCAACGCATGGAAAGGGTTTCACGCCACACCTAATGTGTATGTATAAAAACACTCCGTAAATACCGTCCTTGATTATCATAGTAACCTTTTAACCTTGTTTTTCTGCTGCTTAGCCTGCTTATAATTTTTTTTTTAAGTTTATTTATTTATTCTGAGAGAGAGAGAGGGAGACAGAATCCCAAGCAGGCTCCACACTCAGAGCCCGACATGGGGCTCAAACCCGCAAACCCACGACATCACGACCTGAGCCGAGATCAAGAGTCAGAGCCACCCAGGAGCCCCTACGGTTTTTATTTCTAGGTTTGGGCCCTCACCATCCTCCTCCCCGAAATAGTATTGACTTGTCTACATGGCCACAGGGGCTCATTTCCCTTCTTGATCTCTTTACTTCCACCTGGCGAGTTGTTAGCACACTCTCGGGCAGCCTTGTGGACCTCATCGGCATTGCATCTGAGGACAGCTTAGTCTCTTGCGGTAAAAATAAAATAGCTACCAGTTATAGGTTGAACCATATGAAACTACCATTTCGTATGGGTCCAAGTGGCAAAATAGTGGCAGTTTCCTCCAGCTCACCCTAGTTCCAAGTTACCGAGGTAAGTGCTTTCTCCCAACTATCTCAGGAAGTCCACGCACCAGCTCTGAGAGAGGGGCACTGCTGACCCAGCTAGCGAGGAGGTGAAGCAAATCCCCCAGCCCGCCCTTGAACCTGCAGCCGCGTGATCCCCACGTGCCCTCTGAAAAGCCCTCGCTGTGGTCTCCGCTTTCTGCACAACTCCCAGAGCCTGGTTCCAGCTCCCCTTTGTCCCCCATAAAGGAAATAAGGCAGCTGTGAGGTGTTGTGGGAGCCAGAACCAGGGTCCTTCTGTCTCCTCTCTGCCCAAGGCAGTCGCTGTAGAATCACTGCCAGTTAACTCTTTGAACCATTAATCATTAGCGTAGATAAACTGACTTTGTGCGCCGAGTGCCTGCCTGGCCCCCAGATCTCTGCCTCCTTGAGGATGAGTTCCTTGCTCTGTAGCCTTAATGAGCTACACTTAATGAAGGGCTTCCTTTGGGGTCTTCAGACTTGACCCTCTAAAGAAACACCTTGTGTTTCCCCATTCATTCCTTTGGTTGACATCTAAGACATAAAACTTGTGTCACAAGTTTATATTTGCAAAGTATGTCGTTTCTAGCACATTTTAATACGAGTATTTTTTTTATAGCCCCTGAGATATGAAGCCCACGTGATATCTACCATCAGCCTTCGGAACAAACTCTTCTTTTTATTTTATTTTTTTATTTTGAGAGAGAGAGAGAGAGTGCGCGCGCACACAAGTGGGGGAGAGGGAGAGAGGCGGGGAGAGAGAGAGAGAGAGAGGGAGGGAGGGAGGGAGGGAGGGAGGGAGGGAATCTTAAGCAGGCTCCACGCTCAGCGTGGAGCCTGACAGACTCCATCCCCTGACCCTGGGATCGTGACCTGAGCCAAAACTAAGAGTCGGGCACTCAACCAACTGAGCCCCCCCAGGAGCCCCTGAAAAAGCTCTTCCTTAGCAGTCGGAAATTTTTACGTCATTCCTGTTTCTCCCTAACTTGGTATTTTCCCGACCTTTCCCCCACAGAATTTTGTCCCCAAACAGTGTCTGTGTTTTAACACTTAAAAGTTATATGGACACATATCCTACTTGTCTACAAGAAAGGATGTAAAATAGGCGATCGAATTTCACTTTGTTAATATTTCCTTTGGCATAAGGTTTGTGAAATAACAAAAATTCAACCAAGTAAATTTTGTAGATCTAATTGGCTTTATTAATTGATTCATGAATCAGGCAGCATCACATCCAGCAAGTAGAGGGGAGCTCCAAAGGGCTACAGAAAGGGAAGGGGTTTTAAAAGCAAGACAAGAAAGTTATAAACAGAAAAAAAGGACTATTTCAGGTGAGATGACCTTTGGGGACAAAAGGGTCTTATTAGGTGGATTGTGTCATCTTCCTTTGGGGGATAGAGAGAGTCCATGTGACAGAGTACTTTATTGGTGTTGACCAGAAGCTTCCTGACTGACCAGTTAAGACTACATTTCTGGGGGAGGTTAGAACTTCAGTTAGGGGAGGTATTAAGCCCCAGTTTGGTGAGTTGGCCTAAGTGAGGCCATTTTGGGCCTCTGGCTTTCTTTTTAACATGTTCAGAAATAACTGATTCAACCCAGAAGCTTTTTATTGCTACAATTGAATAAAAGCAGTTGATTAATGTAATATAAAGTTTTATAATAATTATCAAGCATAAAATAACATATGAAGAATGGATATCTGGGGGTACCTGGGTGGCTCAGTCAGTTAAGCGTCCGACTTCAGCTCAGGTCATGAATTCACAGACCATGAGTTTGAGCCCTGCATCCGGCTCTGTGCTGACAGCTCAGAGCCTGGAGCCTGCTTTAATTTCTGTGTTTCCCTCTCTCTCTGCCCCTCCTGCCCCTCACTTTCTCTCTCTCTTTTGCTCTCTCTCATAAATAAATAAACAATTCAAAAAAAATTTTTAAATGAATATCTGAATGAGAATGGGACTTTGTTTTTAATATTCAAGACAAATATTACTGATGGCTAGAATGGGACAGATTTTAGCATCAGCTGTGTTGCAGGTTTGGGGTTTTATAGCTAGAGGTGCTGAGAACGTGTTCACAGAAGTACCTGGAATGGAAGGAATGTTGTTATGGCAGCATCCCTAAATTCTTTCAATTCCTTCTAAGTTTCGTGCTAAAAATCGCATAGTGATAAACTATTTTTATTGACTTATCAGCTAACAATATGAGGAGAGCCTCTTTCGGCCTCATTCAAAACAAAGTACTATATACATTTCATTTACCACAGTATTTGTTTGGCTTTCACAGTGTAGGCTCCCTCTCCTTGTAGATTCTTTGGCTGGTCTAATAATTAAATTGACATAAGATAGATTCCACAAGAGAAAAATTTAATGGCATACATATGGAGGCCCCAAAGAAGTAACCAAAGCTGGTAACTTTCATACCTTTTAGACAATAGATTTGTGAAGAATTGATAAGACAAAAGGGGTTGGGCTTTGGATAGTAAATTAGTGAAGTAGTAGCAAGTTTTGTTTATACAGGTTTCTTGGCCTTAAATTTCCTATCTCTGGTGACAAGAATGTCTTTCTTCCTGCTGGTACATACTGGGAAGGTACCTTTCACATGGAGACTTATTTCCCACTTTCAGGAGGACAAATGGGGCCTCAGAGTATCCTTCTTGTACTGGCTGTTTCTTAAGTGACTTTAATTCAAAATAATCAATATGCCAAAGTGACATATTTTGGGGTGACCTATTTTGTTCCTCCTCAATAAGTTCTGTGACATTGACCAAAAAGGCATTATCAATTATGCTGATAAGTTTTCACCTAGAGGCACATTGGGTTAACCTGATATATCCAGAAAGGGTTGGGGAAATTGAAATCTTGTTAATTTTACTACATCTTTGCCTATACTGTATTTCAATACATGTATTTTAATTATAGTATGTGATACAAATATTTACTATTTACTAAATACTAAATTTACTATTATATGTACTATAATATTTGTACATATAATTGCAATTATAAATGCCTTATCACATGCTTGAATATGGCAATTATAATCCCTAACACAATCACTAAGAAAATAACTCAAAAATAGTCAAAGAAATTATAAGGGAATTAAAATGGTACACTAAGAAATATATCTCTTTAACACAAAAGAAGGCAGTAATGGAGAAACTGAGGAACAAAAAAAAAGACATGACATATAGAAAACAAAACAGTAGAAATCCTTCTTTATCGGTAATTACATTAAATGTAAATGAATTAAACTCTCCAATTAAAGGGGACAGATTGGCAGAATAGATTTTTTAAAAAACACAATCCAAGTATATGCTATTTACAAGATACTCACTTTAGATTCAAAGACAAAAAAAGATTGAAAATAAAAAAGTGGGAGAAGATAGTCCATGCAAACAATAACCAAAGGAGAGCTGAACTAGCTAAACTAACATCAGACAAAATAGACTTTAAGATGAAAATTATTACGAGTGACAAAGAAGAACATTACATAATGGTAAAAGAGTCAATCTATCAAGAAGATATAACAATAATAAAATATATACACCAAAATACATGAAGCAAAAATTGACAGAATGGAAAGAAGAAACAGGCAGTCCAGCAGTTATCATTGGATACTTCAGGACCTCACTAGCAGTACCTCACTGTCAAGAAAATGGAAGACTTGGGGGCGCCTGGGTGGCTCAGTCGGTTGAGCGAACGACTTCAGCTCAGGTCACGATCTCGCGGTCCGTGAGTTCGAGCCCCGCGTCAGGCTCTGTGCTGACAGCTCAGAGCCTGGAGCCTGTTTCAGATTCTGTGTCTCCCTCTCTCTGACCCTCCCCCGTTCATGCTCTGTCTCTCTCTGTCTCAAAAATAAATAAACGTTAAAAAAATTTTTTTTAAATAATAAAAAAAATAATAAAATAAAATAAAAAGAAAATGGAAGACTTGAACAACAACCAACTAGACTCAACCAACATCTATAGAACATCTCACTCAGTTGTAACAAAATACCCATTATTCTCAAGTGCATATGGAACATATGGCATAGAGCATATATTCTCTGGGATAGAGCATATATTAAGCCATAGAACAAATGTCAATAAATGTAAAAGACTGAGATCATATAAAGTATGTTCTCTGATCACAATGGAATAAAGTGAGAAATCAATAGCAAAAGGAAATTCATAACAATAAAGTAGGAAGTTCACATATGTGGAATTTAAACAACACATTCCTAAGTAACCAGTGAGTTAGTGAAGACATTACAGGGGAAATTGGAAAATACCTTGAGAGGCCCCTGGGTGACTCAGTCGGTTAAGCATCCAGCTTCGATTCAAGTCATGATCTCACGGTTCATGAGTTCGAGCCCCGCATCAGGCTCTGTGCTGACAGCTCAGAGCTTGGAGCCTGCTTCAGAGTCTGTGTCTCCCTCTCGCTCTGCCCATCCCCTGCTTGTGCTCTGTCTCTCTCTCTCTCAAAAATAAATAAACATTTTTAAAAATTTTTGAATAAAAAAATACCTTGAGCAATCTCATCCTAAAATTCATATGCAGACATGAGGAACCCCAACTGGCCAAAACAGTCTTGGAAAAAGAAGAACAAAGTTGGAGGATTTCAACTTCTTGATTTCAAAACTTACTGCAAAGCTACAGCAATCAAAACCATGTGATAGTGACCGAAGGATAGACTCACATATCGATACAGAGTCCAAATATAAACCAACACATCTATGGCCAACATATTTTCGACAAGGGTGCCAAGACTACTTCTGTGAGGAATGAATAGTGTTTTAAACAAATGAGACAGAGACAACTGGATATCCACATGTGAAAGAATGAAGTTGGATTCCTTCTTCCCATCATATACAAAAAATAACTCGAAATGGATCAGACACCTAAATGTAAGAGCTAGGACTATAAAACCCTTAGAAACATAGGTATAGGCACACATTGGAGACATTGCAAATTTGGTTCTAGACAACCTACAACAAAGTAAATATTGCAGTAAAGTGAGTCAAATGAATTTTTTGTTTCCTGGTGCATATAAAATTATGTTTACACTATACTTTAGTCTATTAAATGTGCAGTAGCGTTATGTCTAAAAAGCAATGTCGTGCCTTAATTTTAAAAGACTTTATTGCTTAAAAATGCTAATCATCATCTGAGCTTCAAGTCAGAATCTTTTTGCTGGTGGAGGCTCTTGCCTCCATATTGATGGCTGCTGACTGATCAGGGTGGTGGGTGTTGAAGGCTGGGGTGGCTGGGGCAATTTCTTAAAATAAGACAGTAGTGACATTTGCTGCTCCGATGGACTCTTTCTTTCACAGACAATTCCTCTATAGCCTGTGACGCCGTTTGATAGCATTTTACCCACAGTAGGACTTCTTTCAAAATTGGGGTCACTTCTCTCAAACCCTGCTGCTGCTTTATCAACTCAGTTTATGTAATATTGCAAATCCTTTGTTGTCATTTCAATAATCTTCACAGCATCTTCACCGGGAGTAGATTCTCCGTCCACCATTGTCTTACTCTCTTTGCTCGTCTATGGGAAACAACTCCTCATCCATTCAAGTGTATCATGAGATCGCAACAATTCCGGCACATCTTCAGGCTCCCCTTCTAGTTCTACTTCACTTGCTGTTGCCACCACATCCACAGTGACTTCGTCCACTGAAGCCTTGAACCCCTCACAGTCATCCATGATGGTGGGAATCAACTTCTTCCAAACTCCTGTTAATGTTGATGTTCTGATCTCTTTGTATGAATCACAAATATTCTTAACAGCATCTAGAATGGTGAATCCTGTCTTGAAGGTTTTCAGTTTACTTTGCCCAGATCCATCAGAGAAATCACTCTCTCTGGCATCTATAGCCTTAGGAAATGTATTTCTTGGGGGCGCCTGGGTGGCTTAGTTGGTTAAGCATCCAACTTCGGCTTGGATCGTGATCTCGTGGTTCACGAGTTCAAGCCCCGCATCAGGCTCTGTGCTGACAGCTTGGAGCCCAGATTGGACTCTGTGTCTCCCTTTCTTTCTGCCCCTTCCCTACTTGTTCATTCTCTCTCTCTCTCTCTCTCTCTCTCTCTCTCTCTCTCTCAAAAATAAACGTCAAAATTTTTTTTGAAAAAAAGAAATGTATTTCTTAGAAAATAAGACTTGAAAGTTGAAATTACTCTTTGATCCATGGGCTGAAGTCGGACTTGTCACCGACTGAACCACCCAGGTGCCCCATCATCAACTTTTAAAAAAGAAAAATAACAAGTGTTGGCCAGGATGTGGAGAAATTGGAGTCCTCAGCCGGTGGGAATGTAAACAGGTGCAGCCACTATGGAAAACAGTTTGACCATTCGCCCAAAAGTTAAAATAGTCACCATAGATACCCAAGAGACTCGAAAATATATGTTGGTACAAAAACTCGTACAAGGATGTTAGTTATCTGTAATAGAAAGTGGCGATAATTCAGACGTGACTGGTGATTGGATAAACAAAATGTGTTATATCCACGTAATGGAATATTATTTGACCATAAAGGGGAATGAAGTATTGGTACGTGTTATAACATACGAACCTTAAAACATTATGCTCGATGAAAGAAACCAGACACAAAAGACCACATACTGTAGGATTCCATTTATATGAAATGTCCAGAATAGGACAGGTCCAGAAACAGGAAGTAGATTAGTGGTTTCCGGGGGCTGGGGTGATGGGGAACGGAGAGGGACTGCTAATGGGTTTGGGGTTTCTTTTGGAGGGAGATGGTGGAAATGCTTGGGATTTAGAGAGTCGCATGGTTGTACAACACTGATGAAAAGTGGACATTTCCAATATTGTGTTGCAACTGTAGAAATCAGATGTGCACCCCTCCCCCGTTTGCTATCGTTGCTTGCTGTGGTTTGTTAGTGTTTGTTCGTTTTCGTGATTTTTCTAAATTCTTTTCATAAAGTCCATGTGACCGCTGTTGTATCCAGCCTGATGAAGTCTGTTCCTGTTGGGTGGTCACCTTGTGTTTTGACAGTTTCCTTAACCACGTAGATCCAAAAAAGGAAAAAAAGAGAAAAAAAAAAAAAAAAAACCTCCCCCAATTCTGCCAGTCTAAGCACATTGGCTGTGTGTCGGGGCCCTCCAATGCTTGGTCAGGCCATTTATACCCCTGTGCCTTAGCCCTTGCTCCCTGCTTGCATCCAGCCTGCAGGCCAGCCAGAGGTGAAGGCTAGTGTTTAATCAGGCCTTTTTGGAGCATGCATCCAGCCCTGGCTACATGCATGGCCTTTTTGATTCCCCGGTATACATGGAGACTTTAGAAAGCCCTTATCCTCTGTGTATCTCCTTTCCCAGACTCTTCCTGCCAGGCTTTTCTTTCTGTCTGTTGCTCCTCCTGAGTACTGTCCCTTGCCCCAAGCTGTTACACAGCCATTACTTGTACCTTTAAAGGCTTTAAAGTCAGACAGAACAAAGACAAGCCCTGTGCCAACCCTTCAGGGATCACCAGACAGGTCAGAATCCACAACCACAGTTTTTAAAAAAATAAGGTTCATGTATCACTCTCTCTGTGTCCTCATGGCTGTCACAGATCTGGGGTGTAAGGGATGGGAGGCAGGCAATTTAAAATGCCACAGTGCTCTCTTACCGTAAAGCAACAGCTTCTCTCTTCACCATGCCTTCCTCTGATTGTTACATGTTTTTGGCTAGACCCCAGGGTTGTATAAACAAAGTGATTCTGATAGGTTTTGTCAGCTCATTAGCTGTTTTTCTGGAGAGATGGGTCCCTGGAATTCTCTATTCCACCATTTTCAATGGTGTCACTCATAACATTGTGAATAGACCGAAAACCACTGTGTGGGATACTTTTAAAAGGTCAAAATGGTGAATTTTATGATTTGTGAATTTTACCTCAATAAAAAAGGTAATGATGGGTTAAATAAAGATATGCTAGGTCTATAGAATGGCCTTAAAGAGCATCTCAAGTCAGGCATTACAATGGGAAGACATTAGCTGGGCAAAGAAAGGGGGTGGGGAAATCAAGCAGGAGAATCATACACACTCAAGTCGGATGAAAGACGAAAGCTACCTGTTAGTGAATATCTGGGATAGAGTCAGATCTTGAGTCCCAGACAGAAACTGCTGGATCATTCACCAACCTCGGTTTACTAAGGAAGTGTATCAGTTAGCTACTACTGAGTAACAAACCACCTGGAAACCTAAATTTACAAACCACAACCATTTTACTGCTTGCAATTCTACAGGTCAAGAATCTGAACAGGATCCAAAAGAGTTGAAGTCAGGATGTAAAAGAGATAATAGGACTTGAGTATTGATCGCAGTACTATCCACAATAGTCAAGGTGTGGAAATAACCTAAATGTCCACTGACGATGAATGAAGAAAGAAAATGTGATGTATCCATACAATGGAATATTGTGAATATTATGCAGCCTTGAGAAAGAAAAACATCTTTCTGAAAAAGGAAAACAGTCTGTGTCAACGGAGATGAAACTTGAGGACAAAATGCAAAGTAAAATAAGTCCTACGGGCTACATGTTTGTCATCCTCCCCCCCACCCCCACCCCCACCCCCCCCTGCCAAAATTTATATATTAAAGCCCCAGTCCCCAATGTGATGTTTTGGAGGTGAGACCTTTGGGAGATAATGAGGTCATGAATGTGGAGCCCTTGTGAATGGGATTAGTGCCCCTGTAAGAAGAGACACAGAAGGATCATTTCTCTCTCTCTCTCTCTCTCTCCCTCTCTCTCTCTCTCTCTCTCTCTGACATGTGAGGATATAGCAAGAAGGTATCCACCTGCAAACCAGGAAGAGACCTCTAAGCAGGAAGAGAATCAACCAAAATCTTGATCTTGGACTTGCTAGCCTTTAGAACTGTGAAAAATATTGTTGAAGCTACCCAGTCTGTGGTATTTGTTAGAGCAGCTAACACTCACTGAGGCAGTAAGCCAATCACAGACCGACAAATACCACATGATTCCACCTAGATGAGCTGTAGACCATAGTCAAACTCGCAGAATCAGAGAGTAGAATGGTGGTTGTGGGGTTGGCGGGGAGGGGAAATGGGAGTTGCTAATCAACAGGCCTAGAGTCTCAATTACGGAAGATGAATAAATTCCAGAGATCTTTGTGCCTATATTTAACAGTACTGCATTATACACTTAAATTGTTCTTAAGAGGGCAAATTTGGGCTACAGTATCATCTGGAGTGCTGGACCGGGGCTGGAGAATCCAAAATGGCATCACTCATGTCTGGAGCCTCAGCTGGGGTGGCTTACTCAGCTGGCAGTTGGCCGAGATGGCTGGGCCTTTCTCTTCTCTTGCTGTTGACTGGGCCCACTCATATATCTATTTGGTCTTCCACATGACCCCTGTCCCTCCTTATGGATAGGCTAGACTTCTTTATAGGTGGTTGAATTCCCTCTGTACAAAAGTAGAAGGTATAAGGCCTGAGCCCGGAAGTCCCAGAGCCTCATTTCCACCTCATTCACAAGGCCTACCCAGATTCGGATGGTGGGGAGAAAAATTCCCACCTCTTGAGGGCATACAGAGATGAGAGAGATGTTTGGCAGGCATCATTCCACTTTTATTTACCAGAAATGGTAACCCCAACTCGGACAGTATAATTGTGAAAGTGTAATGGTAAAAGTCCTGCCTCTCCACTAGGCCTCCACTGACACCACCCAGTAGGAGAAGGGGACTTCGCTGCTGCCAGCTGGGGTTAGAAGTCCACGCTCCCCGTGTGGGCTCTTCTCACTCTGTGGGGTGGGGAGGTGCCTCATCACTGGACCCCAGATCCGTCCTGGGCCTTCTCTGATAATCCCAGCATGTGGGTTAAGGTGTCTTGTTATAACTGTGAAAGGTTGGAAATCTAGGCTCCCTCCTTGGCCTCTGCTGGTGTTGGGGATTGGGTCGGGGGGGGGGGGGGGAGCTATTTTTTTTCCTGTGATATTTGGAATACAGCAGTTGTCTAAAAGTTTTCTGTCTTGGGGCGCCTGGGTGGCTCAGTTGGTTAGGCATCCGACTTCAGCTTGGGTCATGATCTCACAGTTCATGGGTTCAAGCCCCACATCGGGCTCTGTGTTGACAGCTCAGAGCCCGGAGCCTGCTTTGGATTCTGTGTCTCCCCCTCTCTCTCTGCCCTTCCCCCACTCGCGCTCTGCCTCTCTCTCTCAAAAATAGATAAACATTAAAAAAAAATTTTTTTTTAATAAAAACAATAAAAGTTTTCTGTCTTGCTTGACTGCTCATCTTCTGGTCTTTTGGCTAGAGAGCACGGGCTTTTCTTAGAGCTTTTTTGTCTATACCCATTATTATTCCCAGGTTGCCCGTTTCTTCAGCTTCGAGTCTGAGCGACGTGAGGTGAGGAGAAAACCCAGGGAACCCACTGCCGTGTCGTTCCTCGGGCCCCCAGCTCCCCAGCCTGTCTGCCTTCTCCTCTCCACCTTTCAGAGTCATCTCATGTTTGCTTTGTATACAACATCCAGGGTTTCCTGTTGTACACAGCAGGAAGCATAAGAAAAAGTGAGTCCGCTCCATCTTGCTGGAAGCAGAAGTTCCGTCATTTGCTTTTTAAACTGGAAGGAATAACAGAATTTATTGTATGTAAACGGCATTGGAATATTTAAGACGTATGTTTGTTATATTCTTAAGTGCAGTTTATTAGACTTACAAGCATTTCTTAGTTCCTTGGTAAGATTTTATGTAAAAGAAATGAAATTTGTGAATCGGTTTTTTTATAGCAAATATAATTTTTTTAAGTTTATTTATTTTGAGAGAGAGAGAGAGAGAATGAGCACAGCAGGGGCAGAAAGAGAAGAGGACAGAGGATCTGAAGCAGGCTCTGTGCCGACAACAGAGAGCCCAGCACGGGGCTCAGACTCACGAACCAGGAGATCATGACTCAAGCCAAAGTCTGATATTTAACCAACTGAGCCACCCAGGCGTCCCTGGCAAATATAATTAAAAAAAAAAAAAAAATCAATGTAATACAGAGAGGCGCTTTTTTTTTTTTTTTTGGTCTGCAAAAGCCATCCTTCGAAGAAATGAACACTCAGGTTTACTAGGAGTTGGACTCATTATAAACACGTACCCGAACTGCATCCCATAAAGCATGGGCTCGGGCTCTGTGGGGCAAACAATAGAAACCAACTCGAGCAAAAAAGACTGCGGGGCTGCTCCCAGAATGGAAGGAAGGGCTAGAGAAGGAGGTCTGGGGAAGTCCCAGGCACCAGGATGGCCCCTGGGGCCTGACTTGCCCAGGCCTGGCCTTGGGCAGCAGTGAGCCCAGCCTTCTTTCAGGCCTCCATGCTTCTCTGTTCAAGATGTATACCCCAGAGAGAGGCTCTGACCTGCCTGGTTGGCTCAAGCTTGAGTCTAGGCCCGTCTTTGTCCAGGGAGGACAGAGCACTTGGAGTAACAGTCCCAATGAGACTTTGCAAGGGGGAGCGGGGGCAAGAGGGAGCCTTCCACAGCAAAATCAGGGTGCTGTTGCCAGACCAAAAGGAACGGGATTCAAATGGCAGGCGGGTGAGCATCACAGATGTCTGCAGACCACGAGTTCTAGAGCCAAGTAGGTTTGGGACACCTGGGATGGCCGAGGAGGAACTGCCCGTGAGGCCCTCCAACCTGCCAGTGCACTGTGGCCTCCAAGCCGTGCACCCAGGATCCAGTGTTTCCCAAACTTACTTAACTATGTGGTGCTTTTTGCCTCAGAATCCCATTGACATCTCTAGGAACCCAGTTAGGGAAACCCTGGCCTGGTGGATCTCCAGTGACCCTTTTAGCTCTGAGATCTTGTGATCCCACAGGAAGGACATGGTTTCTGCTTAAGTCTGTTTAAGAAGAGACAGACAGCAGGGGCACATGGGTGGCTCAGTCTGTTGAGCGTCCGACTCTGGCTCAGGTCACGATCTCGCGGTCCGTGAGTTCTAGCCCCACGTCGGGCTCTGTGCTGACAGCTCGGAGCCCGGAGCCTGCTTCGGATTCTGTCTCCCTCTCTCTCTGCCCCTCCCCCGCACATGCTCTGTCTCTGTCTCTGTCTCTGTCTGTCAAAAATAAATAAACATTTAAAAAAAAAAAAAAAAGAGAGAGAGACAGCAAAAACACATCAACAGAGATGGAGAAGGACCAAGGAAGTGCAGCTCAAGCAGTGAGAGCCTTCTAGGGAAGAAGTGGAAGCCAGCTCCCTTGGGTCCATGAGATGCCCTCAATGACCTTCTATTAAGGAGTTGTTTTCTAAAGTGAAATGAACGAAAGTCAGGTTCCTGTCTGGCCTGCTCATTCACTTGGTTTCTGTTGGCAGTCTGGCTTAGGTGACCAGAGGCTTAGGTGGGGGCTGGAAGGATCCTTAGAGGTTATCTGGGCTGGCGTTTACATTTTCCAGACGGGGACACACAAGCCTGATGAGGGGAAGGGACTCCCCCAAGGCCATGCAGTGACGAGGCAGCAGAGCTGTAACTAGAACCCAGGTCTCCTGGCTCCCAGCTCAGCATCCTTCCTTTATTTTGCAATGCTGCACCTTGCTGGGGACAAAGTCAAGGACAGGCCATGGTAGTTTCTGTCAGTGAAAACACCCCCTCCCTCCTCCTCTTCCACAACCAACTACCTTCTTAGCTGTCTAGGCCCTCAGGATTCCAGGAAAGAGGGGAGGAGAGAGGGACAGAGGCTTGACTCCCTGCCTTACCACTTGCTAATTAGGTCTTCTAGATGAATTGCAGGACTGTGTTTGTCTCGCTCACAGCTGATTTCCTAGGGCCCGCCCAGGCCTTAAGGACCCAGCATATTTCACAGGGAGGGAGGAACCTCTTGAGCTTAGGGGAGTTGGAAAAGGCCCATCCTGGGGAGGGAGGATTCATATT
The DNA here is from genome assembly GCF_024362965.1 of Panthera pardus. NCBI lineage: Eukaryota > Metazoa > Chordata > Mammalia > Carnivora > Felidae > Panthera > Panthera pardus. The sequence continues at coordinate 88,517,746 of NW_026526666.1, read as the reverse complement.
TGGCTAAGATAGAACATTTCTTGGTGTTTAGTGGTGAAATAACCCCGGAGGGTGTGTTGGCAACATAGTATAGTGTGGTTTAAATGCTGAGGCAAGTACCCTCTGACCCAGCAGTCCCCCTTCTGAGAATTTATCCCAAGGAGGTAATCCTAATCCTCATAAATGCACAAAAATGCATGTACTAGGATATTCAGTTAGAGCAGTGTTTTCAAAAAAGGAAACAGCCTCAATACCCAATAATGGAGAAGCAATGATAAAAAATATGGTACATTGAAATGACGAGTTATTTGATATTTATTAAAAATGATGAATTAAATATGCTTGACAGGGGAATGTGTTTATAATATCTTAAGTAAAAATGGGTTATAAAAAGATTATAGTCTTATTTTTATCAAATGAACTAACATTGTCATTCATATCTGAATTATGGACAGAAAAAAGTTTACAAGAACAAAATGTTTGCAGGAGTTGTCTCTGGGTTTTGGAATTACAGGTGGCTTTTCTATTATGTCATAATTGTTACTGTTCCTGTCATTTATTTGTATTCCCTGATTGTTCTACAATGAATATATATTTCGTAGTCATCTTTTAAGGTTAAAAGAAAATGCCATGCCAAGAAATCTGAACCTTATTCTTAAGGTGATAGAAATTAAATGTTTATAAATGAAATGATTAAAAATTAAGCACATTAGCCAGTTTAAAGAGTCTCACTGAGGGGCGCCTGGGTGGCTCAGTCGGTTAAGTGTTCGACTTCGACTTCAGCTCAGGCCTGATCTCATGGTTCGTGGGTTCGAGCCCCGCGTCGGGCTCTGTGCTGGCAGCTCAGAGCCTGGACCCTACCTCAGATTCTGTGTCTCCCTCTCTCTCTGAACCTCCCCCACTCATACTCTTTGTGTGTCTCTCTCTGTCAAAAATAAATATTAAAAACTTAAAAAAAAAAGAGTCTCATTGAGACCCCTCTGGCAACATGACGAATCCACTGATAAAATGGCAAATTGTATTCCTGCCTTTGTTTCTCTTGTAAATTCTGATTTGCTTTCCTGCACAAGACTAAGGGGAGTCGATCCATTAAGGGAATAGCAGAGCAGATTCAGGCCTTACCAGGTCTTTATGACCGGTGGACAAAGGACGTTGCTTTGTGGAAGTATCCAGCTCAGGGCAATGTTTTGTAAACCAGCAAAGCAGCCGTGTTGACCATGAGTAGTAAAACTCCAATAGAAGGTCAGGGGTGTGGCTTTGTGGCAGATGTTTTCCTGGTTTGGTTTGGGGACAGCAAACAGTGGGACCTCAGATGTGCCCTGGGGCCCTTTAGCTTCTACCCAGTTCACATCTTCTCCTGTGAATTTTCCTTACAGGAAAACCTGATCGGCGCCCTTTTGGCAATTTTCGGGCACCTTGTGGTCAGCATCGCGCTTAACCTGCAGGTAAGTGTCAGTCACCAGCACCGTCCACAGCGGAGACACAGCTCTGATCAGCCGGGGCGTCTGGTGCGGACCCCGCTGCCTCCTCACCGTGGGACGCTGTCTACTCCATTCCTGGGCTGGGCCTACAATATCTTGTGGGTTGTTCCAGAATCTTCTTCGCCCCCATGTCATCCCCCCCATCACCCCTCTGCTCTGATGACAGCACTCACCATTACTTAGAATCCCTGGGGGCCCTGGAGCAACTGCTCTGGAAGCCGGCCCCCTTAGCCCATCCCAGCTGGCAAGCAGGTACCTGCTCCCAAGCCCTGCCTCGGAGGTTGCTTTGGGGACACCCGTGGACAGGATACGTCCCACAGCACACGGGCTGGCTCCGCTCTGCCAGTGCTACTCAGCTTCTAGCTGCGGTGAACCCGGAACAGGAACATGAACACACATGGGCACCGGGTACATCTCGGCTCCCACGCACACGCGTGTACGGGAGTGTTTCTGTGTGTTTTGGTCTCGTAGCCACTTGTTTGGTTCAGGCTCTTCTTTCTGCAGACCGGCATCCCTGCCTCCACATCTGCTTCTCTGGAGCCCGCCTCACGGTCCCCCCCTAAGGAGCCCCGTGGTCCTCTAAGTCTGCCTGGCTCTCTTCAGTCACCACCCCACTTTCTCTGCCCCGAGTCTGCACTTCCAGAACAAAGGCTGTTGGCCATACTTGGGCCAAGTATCCACCCAAGGGAAGGCAGCGTCCACGGATACCCCCGGGGCTGCCCCAGTGCATCTACAGAAGGGAGTGAGGCCGAGCAGGCACCCTGAGGTGCCCATGAGGAGTCCTGGGCATTGCAGTTAGAGAGAGAGAGACTCAGGCCAAGGCCGGGCTAACATGGGGGTCCTAGACCACGGCTCCCACTCCAGACTGTGATGTGCATTAGAAATGCACCTTTCCAGGCCTCCCCCACACCTCCCCTGAGGTCGAGATGTTTATATTTTCAGAACTTCCCCGGGAGTTTTTGAGGCTTTCCAGCCAGTTTGAGAACTTCTGTCTTAGAGTGACAGTCGGGTATTGAGAGCCCTACTGCTTGCCTCTCCTCTGAACAAGGACTCCAGAACCTGACAAACCTTCCTAAATGAAAAGGCGGGGGCGGGGGGGGGGGGGAGGGCGGGGGTAGACTTAGGATACATACATCGCAGCATCTTTCCCCAAACATCTGGGCAAGTCACATTCTTTCTCGGATTTCTAGAAGTACTGCCACATCCGCCTGGCAGGCTCCAAGGATCCCCGGGCCTACTTCAAGACCAAAACATGGTGGCTGGGCCTGTTCCTGATGCTGCTGGGCGAGCTGGGTGTGTTCGCCTCCTATGCCTTCGCTCCGCTGTCACTGATCGTGCCCCTCAGCGCCGTCTCCGTGATTGGTAAGCCCGGGCTCCCTGCACCACTCCCCTGGGACCCACCTGCCTGCACCTCCACCGTCCTAGTGAAGCAAAACACCGTTTTGCTTGGCCACATAGCTAACACTTACAAACGGCTTCATACACACCGGTCCTGCATCTAGCACTTTACAGATACTAATTCTTCTAATCCTCCTTTTTGAGGTACTGTCATTATCCCCATTTTACAGAAACAGGGGCGCTGAGCGGTGAAGTTCCTTCCTCCAAATCACAACAGCTAGTGAGTGGTGGGCCTGGGGTATAGATAGATGGGGGGCTGTCTGGCTCCCTAATCTCCTTAAAAATGATTCAGAAAGTGTATCAGAATTGCCTTTTATTTCCACTGAAGAAGGAAGGTAGAAACTTGGACCCTTTCATCAAGATAATCCAAGCTTTTATAGGGTTCAGGTGTCTCACACCTCTAAAAACTGCACATTCAACTTATTCTCTGATCTTTTTCCATCAACTGATACCATCTTCAAAACATTGTTCACTTTCTCGGGGCGCCTGGGTGGCTCAGTCGGTTAAGCGTCCGACTCTTGATCTCAGCTCAGGTCATGATCTCCTCATGGTTCATGAGTTTGAGGCCTGCGTCGGGCTCTGCTCTGACAACGTGGAGCCTGCTTGGGATTCTCTCTCTCTCTCTCTCTCTCTCTCCCCCTCCCTCCCTCCCTCCCCCACTCACTCACTCTCAAAATAAATAAACAAAAAAATATATTGTTCATTTTCTCACATGCCATTTTTCTGTCATTTTTGTAATCACTGAGCCAGGGTTTCAGAACATTTGAACCAATGAAAAGATAAAAGAAAAAGACACTCAAGCCAAGCCCACGAGACACTTGAGGTGTTCACACATGCTCTGTTCCTTTCTCACACAGTATTGTTCTAAAATGTAATCTGGGGGCGGCTGGGTGGCTCAGTCAGTTAAGCATCTGACTCTTGATTTCGGCTCAGGTCATGATCTCATGGTTGGTGAGATTGAGCCCTGGTGGTGCTCTGAATTGACATCATGGAGCCTGTGTAGGATTCTCTCTCTCCCTCTTTCTCTGCCCCTCTTCTGCTCGCATGCTCTCTCTCCCTCCCTCCCTCCCTCTGTCTCTCTCTCTCCCTCCCTCCCTCCCTTTCCCTCTTTCTCTCTCTCTCTCTCAAAATAAATAAATAAGCATTTAAAAAATAAAATGTAATCTGAACGCCTTTAGTTGTGGCAGAGGTCACCCCAGTCCTTGCCTTTCCTTGTCGTCTTATCTGGCCCACTTTCTATGTTTATTTTATTACACAGCCCCTACGGGTATTGACGTTTGTCTTCTGCCCGTTGCTGATCTGAAAAGGACTTCAGAACCTTTACTCAGAATGAGACATAGGTGACCAAGTGCTTTAAATATTTGCCTTTGAATTTTAATAATTTAGTGATTCAATAATCAAATTCTTAACAATAAGAATCTGAATTGTAATGATGGGTTCTCAGGTATCAGCCACTAGAAAGTAAGGGGCTCTCAGAGCTTCTTAAGTCACCCAGTAAAAAATAATATTAAAAATATATAAACATTAAAATAATAACTACAGTTTCTTGGGCACCTATTACTTAACAGTCACTATTCCAGGCACTTTAATAGTAATAATAGCTCAGTTATTGAGCATTTACTGTGTAACTAATTATCTACATGTATTATCTCATTTAATTGCCCTTATAACTCAGAGAAGTAGGTATTTTCATTGGTACGCTGATGAAGCAACATTCAGAGAGAGAAAATGAGAGAAGGAAAAGGAGGATGTGGAAGTAGAGGGAACGAATTCCAATTTATATGGAGCAAACACCCCCACCATGGCTGATTTCACAGCCCACCATGGCTGAAACCACAGTGGCTTCCTGCGTATTTAACAAGCAGCGAGCTGGTGTGAGCTGAATCGAGACTGAGACTCCCATGTAGCGACTTACCCACCGGTACACAGCCAGAAGAGGCAGCGCTGAGAATGGCCACCCAGGTCTGTTCACGGTGAATGCCAGCCCCACCCTTCCGAGCAGTAACCTGCAAGTTTGAGAGGGACAGAGAAGAACCAGGGGAAAGTGTCAGAGGTAGTCATGGCAGTGGAAGGAGCAGGAGCCCTGGCCTCCGACAGCCCTTCCCAGCTGCACGGTCCTGAGTGGGTCCTTCACCTCTCGTAGCCTCAGTGTCCCGTTTTTCAGATGGGAATAATAGCACCCACCTCGGAGGGTAGATGTGCCAGAAGCGACTTGTGCAAATCACCTGTCACACTGCAAGTACTCAACGCCAGCGCTCCTGGGCCTGTGGGAAATCCTCAGGAAGGCTCAGAGAGGAGCCTCCCTTTCCGAGGTGGAATAACAGAGGAACCAGAAGGACTGAGTTTTGGGGACGGGAGCATGAGGGAGAGGTACCAAGGGAGTACCAAGTTCCAAGGCAAACGAGTCAACCCCAGGGCCTGGGCAAAGGGACTCCGTTGGGCTGATGGCAACCTCAATTTTCTTTTCCCTGTGCTTTTACTTATTTATTTATTTTTTTTTTTGTAGCTAGCGCCATCATAGGAATCATATTCATCAAAGAAAAATGGAAACCTAAAGACTTCCTGAGTAAGTTCACTGATTTGAGTCCCCGTTCTTAATGTTACGCTTGTGCCGTTTGTTCATTATGAAGCCAGCTCACCCCAATTTAGAGATCATCTGTCTCCTGCTCCCTTCTCTGCTTCTATATTCTACCCTCATCAGGCTCCTGAGAGCTGGGTTTTTTAATCAGTGGTTCCCAAATCTGGCTGCACAACAGAATCATCTGCGAGACTTTTTAAAAAGGGCTTTCATTCATTCCACTCAATCTATATTTACTGAGCATCTACTGTTGGGATTTTAGGAGGCCTGAAAAAAGGCACCCTCTTTCCCTAAATGAGTTCTAAAGCAATGGGAAACAAACATGGAGGTCAAAGACAAGAGGTCACAAGTTATGCTTTATTCCTTCTACAAACTAGATTAGAGTGTGCAGCCAAATGAACTTGCTCACGTGGCCAAGTTTGGGAACAACTGTTCCGAATCGTTGGTGCCGGATATGAGCAAGACAGGGCCAGAAGACTTGAAAAAGAAAAGAATCTGACACTGCTCAGCAAACATACGATGCCAAGAGTCTTTTGCTCGGAGTGAACTGCGGTAGAGTCCCGATGACAGAGGAAGGGTGCAGGGGTAGCTGGACTGGTTCTGAGACCAGTGTAGAGTTTAATGTGCCTTCCAGGCTCACTCTAGGTGGTCCTGGTATAAGAGACACGCTAGTCCAGGCAGTGCCCTATGTAAATTGGAAAAAGATGGCCCCTCTGGACAGCTGTAGGTCTATGGGTACGTGACCTGGTGAGCAGAGCATGGGCTAGATTTTAGCCCTCATCACCTCTTCAGCTAGGTGCTCTTAGGCAGTGAGCAATTTATACAACTGTACATGGCTGTCCTGCATAAAGTTCCATTAAATTCAGCAAACATTCACCCAATGCTAGACCTGTGCTGTTCACCACAGGCATGGAGCTAAGTAAGACCTTTCCCTGCCTGAAGAAAACTTAAGACAACAGACTTGTATATCTTAGCACAGAACTCATTATTGAATTTAACCGTGGCTCATTCATTCATTGAACAAATGAACAACTGGTTTTTGAGCACCTTATGAGGCCTAGAATGAAAATTAAAGACATGTGATGTGGTATCACATTTTTTTGGGAGACAATGGAATGAAATATATAGTTAGTTCCATCCCACAAAAATCCAGAGGCCTGTGGTAACCAGGCATAGGTCAGAACTCACAGCCCTTTTCAAAGCTTGCCTGGATCTGGGCTGGACTTCCAGAGGTTTTTCACAAAATCCCCAGGGTGCATCTGGAGTGTGACAGGACCCAGGGGAAGAGGCAAGAGACTCCCCACCCCTCTAACGGCCTCTGACAGGTCTGTGGAATAGAATATTGACAGTATTTGGACCGATCTCTTGGGATTAGGTTAACCAGCCGACGGGAAAGGATAAGGTCATTATGACACGCTCAAGGATGTTCCTAGCTGGTTATTTGTTATCACCCAACAACTGGAGAGTCCTCAAACACCCATCAGCCGCAGAATGGATACACCGTACAGCCCTACACCCCACACCAGGATACAGATGAATCTCACAAGCTCCCAAACCTTAATGTTGCACGAACCCAAACGCAAGGAAACGTAGTGTGTGAGCCCGCGTAGATAGAGTACAAAACCAGGCAAACTGTCAGCACCTGTTAGAAGTCAAAGTTTTCTCCTGGGGCCGCGGTCTAGTGATTCAAAGGAGACACAAGGGAGGATGTTGGGGTCCTGCTAACGTTCCCTTTCTTGATCTGGGTGCTGGTTACGTGGGTGTGTTCACTTTGTGAGAATTCATCGGGCACTTTTTTGTATACATGCCCCACCTCACTAAAATGTTTTCAACATTACATGTTATTTTTTTTTAATAACAATAAGGAAGGGGTGCCTGGGTGGCTCAGTCGGTTAAGTGTTCAACTTCAGCTCAGGTCATGATCTCGTGGTCCGTGAGTTCGAGCCCCGCGTCGGGCTCTGTGCTGACAGCTCAGAGCCCGGAGCCTGCTTCAGATTCTGTGTCTCCCTCTCTCTCTGCCCCTCCCCCGTTCATGCTCTGTCTCTCTCTGTCTCAAAAATAAATAAACGTTAAAAAAAATTTTTTTTTTTAAATAACAATAAGGAAGATAAGAAAAACCAAAAACAACAACAACAACAACAACCAGAAGCACATGCTGGCCTGAGGCCCAACCTGCCGCCAGCCCTGTGACAGCCTCCCTTTCTCTGCAGGGCGCTACGTCTTGTCCTTTGTTGGCTGCGGTTTGGCCATCGTGGGCACCTACTTGCTGGTGACATTCGCACCCAACAGTCACGAGAAGATGACAGGCGAGAACATCACCAGGCACCTCGTGAGCTGGCCTTTTCTCTTGTACATGGTAAGAGAAGCCGTTGTTCCTTCCACCCAAGATGGCAGGAGGGAGCATCACATCCTAGACCCTGAACACCTGAATATCCAGCAATAGGGGATTCAAGTGAATCATGACGTATTTCACAGCACCAAAGACCGTGCTTGTGGCAAGGATGTGCTCCATGGGAAATGCCTTTTTCACTCATATCCTGGGTAATGTCTAAATCTGCACATACAATACGATAATTCTAGTTTTTAGAGAGAGTGTAGGTGTGTGTGTACAATGTATATGTGAAGGACTAGATGGAGAAAACAGAAACTCTATCTATAATTGTCTCCGAGAGCTGGAATTATGATTGAGTGTTCACTTCACCTGTGTCTTTATGCATCATCCAAAATTTCTCCAGTGATCATTTAAGACTTTTAAGGTAAGAAAAACACTTAACATTTTAAACAGTCATAGAACTGTTACCTATGTATTTTTTCCCAGTATCACACAGCTGCTAGAAGCTAATAGAAACTCCAGAGACACTGGAAACTGTCTCTTAAACCCCTAGCCCCGATTACATCCCACGTGAGGTCTACAAATAAACTGATTGAGGAAGCATGTAAGGTATTTAATAAGCTGCCGGTATATATTCCCGTTCTGTGCCAGGCAGGCACTGAGCTAAACACTTTCTTGCGTATCATCTCAAATTCTCCCAGAACCCTATAAGGTTTTTCTCCCCATTTTATGGAAGAGAAAACTGAAGCGTCGGGAGGTTAGTTGACTGCTCAGAGTCCCACGAGGGCAGAGCTGGATTCGAAGTCGGGCCTGCCTGGCTTCACGGACCACCTTCCCTCGCCACGGCCCGCTGATGAAGGTGTTGACTGTTTTTCCTCTGACACGAGCAGCCTGGGACTGCTCTACAGGCCTGAAACGTCCTTTTTCCTTAGTTTGCTCCCAAGGCAGAGGATAGATGTCCCCCAGATTGGGACTGTTTCATCTCCCTACCGTCAGCCAGCCCCAGCGTGTAGCTGGTGGGCGTGGAGACTGCCACTTCTCCACACCCTGTCTCTGGCAGGACAGAGCCAAAGAACACCCCTCTTCAGGAAAAGCTTAACCCCAGAACACAGTTTTCTCCTAGGGAGTCCTGGGCTTGAATCTGTCATGCGCTGTGTGACCTTGGCCAGGTCGCCTAACCGGAAGCTCTGCCTCCTTCTGTGTAAGCTTGGTGGGAGTCACTGGCCCGGGGCTGGTGGTTGGGGGACGTGAGGTGGTGCGGCAATCACCCGGCCCTTGGCAGATGCCCAGTGACCTACTCTGTTTGTCTCCTTGTGTCTCCAAGGCATTGCCGCTGTAACCGAACTCAAGGGGTCGCTGCTTGGGGTGCATCCAATTGAACACAACCCGAGGAAGTGTTGAAAGCAAAGACCTTTTATTACTTGTCACAAGTAAGGAGACAGGGAGATAGCTCTCAAAGCACTGTCTCCTGGTGGGGTTAGGGCAGGAAGCTTTTATGCAGTGCGCTGGAGGGCAAGGGCAGGGAGCTGGGCACATTAAGGAACGGATGCATTTTCTGTTTCTTAGGCACTTTGGTTCAGCTGCACATGCTTATTAGCATACATTGTATATTCACAAAAAATGGCAGAAAACCCCACCCGTAGGAGATCTTAGCATTAGAATGAGTGAAAGGTAACGTTAGGGCAGCTCATAGGGCTTCTGTGCAGGCCCCGATCTCCAGCGTGGCTTGAGCTGGCTCACTCAAGGGGTGTCTCTCTAGTGGGGTACCTGGCCTTGACCTCTCCTTGACGGGAGCTGTTTATTTCCCTGCCTTTGCCCCTGCCCCCTCTCCCTCCCGCTGATAGATTTCAGTCCCCTGACGTGAGTACGTCTCTGTTGTGACCTAACACCGCCAGCTAGACAGATGTGGCCCGATTCGGTCAACATTCACGGAGTATCTGCTGTGTGCCAGACACGGTGCCCGTGAGACTGACGGCAGGTGCACTTGTGAGCAGAGCATGATACACAGAGTTGATAGAGTTGTCCAGTCGCTGTGTTGTACGCCTGACGCTAACGTGACGTGGTGTGTCAACGATACTTCGGTAAAAAAAAGAAAGGAAGAGAGGAGACATGCTCCCGGGACTCAAGGTCACGTACGCGGCAGCACCAAGTCTATGCCAGCACGCATTTAAGCCTCGTGAAGGGTGGCTAGAAAACCGGGCCCCCTGAGAGCACGCACGATGGTTAGCAATGTTGACGAGCAACTACATCTGCTTGATGGTGTATGTTGCGGCAATTAAAGATAATTATGACAACTTCAGAAAATACGAGAGTTGTTTTTAGTAACTAAAAACAGCCCAGGACAAAACTGCGCACGGACTGTGATGACAAGTAGATAAAATATGTATTCACTGCAACAAAGGCAGAAAGAAACAGGAAAATGAAAACAGCTGGGGTTTTGTTTTTTTTTTATGGTCTCTAATTATGAGGAATTTAAAAATTTTTCGAAATGCCCGTTAATGTTTCTGCGTTGCTTTTTATGAGTGCCTCCTACACCCTAGGCCCTGGGCCTCTCGCATCCGGGCAGCGTAGCCTAGTGGGAAAGTGCACGGGCCCTGGAGCCAGCCTGCCCAGGTTCGGATCCCGGCTCTGCCATTTCATTAGCCAGCACTGTGACAGTGCCTACTTCACAGAATTATTGTGCTGATTTAACGACCTTAGTCTAGACACAGTGTTTACAAGGTGCCTGGCGCCTTTATGAGTTCGTTACGCGTTAGCGATGATTATGGCCTTACAAAGTAAGAATCGTAATCCCTATTTCACAGATGAGGTAATTGAGGCTTAGAGATGTTAAGTGACTTGCCCACGGCCACACAACCATTTTAGAAGCAGATCCAATTTCAAACTTGGGCCTCCCTGACTCCAAATGTCCTTTCTTTCGACCCCACCAAGCCGCGCACATTGAAGGCTTGGTTAGGGGACAGGGGCACGTATACTTAAGCCAAAGGTTCTACTTCAACCAAAGAGCTCTTCTCCTCAGTGAACAGTGTCTCCCTCTTTTTTCTTTTTCATTTATTTTTAAAAATTTTTTTTTTATGTTTATTTATTTTTGAGAAAGAGACAGAGTGCGAGACAGGGAGGGGCAGAGAGAGGGGGGAGGCACAGAATCTGAAGCAGGCTCTAGGCTCCGAGCTGTCAGCATAGAGCCTGATGTGGGGCTCGAACGTACAAACTATGAGATCATGACCTGAATCGAAGTCGGTTGCTTAACCAACTGGGCCACCCAGGCGTCCCTAGTGTCTCCCTCGTTGACCCACCTTCAGTTTTAATGGGGTTACCCATGGAGCATTGAGGTGGGGAGAAACCTCAGCCTGATGAATCCTGGCCATGTAAGACAGGACGTGTGTGAGACCAGCGCACCCTCCTCAAAGCCCTGAGCGAACCCCTCATCAGTGGGAGCCCTGAGCCCTCCTCATCAGTGTTACCCAGAGGGTAGAGATTCACTCAGAGTTTACTCAGAGCCCCTCCCGTTTCCACGGGAGAGTTTGGGAAATGCTGGGTGCTTCAATTCCCTGTCAACTCTGAGGGACTTGAGTCCTTCCATGACTTTCAACTCCGTGACTTTAGTGACACCAGCAGCATCAATTCCAGCCCAGCCCAGCAGGGCCTCCCAGGCTTGCCCACACCCACGGCCACCACTGACCTCCCCGCCTGCTGACTTCCACAGCTTGTCGAGATCATTCTGTTCTGCTTGCTGCTGTACTTCTACAAGGAGAAGAACGCCAACAACATCGTCGTGATTCTTCTCCTCGTGGCCTTACTCGGTGAGTGGGGGTCTGGGTGGTTGAGTTTTGCCACCATCGGGCAGCACCACGAGGTCCCTGCCGAGTGGAGGTGGCTTCCGTCAGTTCTGTCACTCTGCTGACTGCGTTCAGTGTCCTTGCTCCAATACCAAGAGTCCCCTAAGTGCCAGGAATGGTGCCGGAGAGGGGGCCACAGCGGTGGACAAGACAGACAAACCCCCGCCCTAGGGAGGCCTCCATTCCAAAGGGAGGAAGTGTTAATAAACAAGCAGACAAATGCATAGATCCTGGAGAAGTTTGGGCGGTGGTGATTACAGTGAAGAAGAGGACAGCAGGGTAAGGGCGAGGGGGGGTAAGAGTTTATTTCAGAGAAGTCAGCGGTGGGGCAGGCTCCAACAGCTGCCTCCTTAAGGCTTCATGGAAGCCTGTCGGGCTGGGAAGGAGTGCTGAATTCAAAAGCAGGAATCGATTTTGCTCTCTCACCTGTTTTTTCTTTCCTTTGGGAGGGATGGGCACAATGTGGGAAATGGCCCCCAAATCAGACTGGGGCAAGGCCTGATCCCACATAGAGTGTGATATACTAATCAGGCTGTGAGATGTGTCCAGACTTCCAGGGGAAGGAGAAGGGGGGGGGGGGGGCTCCTGCTGCCTCCTGGGGACTCTGTAGCCTGGGGCAGGTGACTCCCTCCTGTTGAAGCCACGCTGTCCTCTAAAAATAGGCCTGGGAGAACACCCAATCTCAGGGCCGGTGAGCAGGGGTAAATGAGACCGGCACAAGTGCCCAAGACGTGTTGCCGCCCTTCTGTCCTTCCCACACCGAGCCTCCACACCAATCACAGGCTGTCACCCACACAGGGGCCACAGGGGCCAAGGTTGCAGCATTTTGATTTTTTAAAAACAGCTTTATTGAGCTATAATTTACCCACCATAACATTCACCTGTTTGAAGTATACAATATAAACGGAATCCTCTAATAATGGGGCTTTTTGTGAGTGGTGTCTTTCACTGAGCATATTTTAGAGGTTTGTCCGTGCAGTAACTTATAGTGACGGTCCCTTCCTTGGTGATCTTGTTTGCAAAGCAGTTTGGAAGGTCAGGGTCCCAGTACGTTCTCTCTGATGAGCAGGAAGGCCAGAAGGCCCTAAGGCACATTGGCTGCTCTCCCTGTGTCCCCTTCTCACCAGCAAGGACACCCTCACGAAAGTGCCTGTCTTCACTGGCTGCTGCTGTTTGACAGCCGTCATCTAGGTAGCCGAGGGGCCCAGAAGCCGCTGTGTGTGGTGGGTTGTTAGCAAGAGGGAAAAGGAGCAGAAGCCAAGAAAAATGGGAAAGCAGAGCATCTCAGCCAGAATAAAGGGCTCCATTAGTACCCATACTTGGCAGTGGTTTCTTTTCACTCCTCCTCTGGCAGGGGGATCAGACAGTTTAGGCTTAGCAGTGCTTTCTGCACCACTGGGTAAAGCAGTGGTCTCCATAGTGAGGTGAGCAATGATCTCTCCTGCAGCTGTGTTATAATGTAAATACCATATAAGCACAGTGGTACATGGGTATCACTTTAAAATACACAAACATGTATTATCGGAAAAGTATGTGCAGGCACATAGGAGTAGGATTCCAAAACATCCAGAGACCTCTAACAAAATGTTTGTTGTTGTTGTTTTTTTTTTAATACAAGTGAATAAGCATTAAAAAAAAAAAATAGAGCTCCTTGCACACCATGTTTCTTTTCCCTGTGATTGCCATGAGAATGATACTAAAAAGAAGTTCATTTATCCATTCAGAGATCCTCTTGACCTCCTACCGTGTTCCAGGCACAACGCTGCCACTCGCGTTCAGAGACTTAGACTCAGTGCCCTTTCTTGCTGGACTCTGGAAATGACATTTGGAGACGCCTGTTGGTATTTTGCTTTCTTCTCTTCTTGGACGTAGCAGCACAGATAGGGCAGCTCATGGAAGGGGCGTAAGAGAGCCGAGGCAAACGGCTTCTTCTCGCCACGTCGGTCACTGGGTTGGCTCTGCCAGTGCTCCATATTTTTCATCAAGTCCTTTGGGGTCATAAACTGACTTTCAGCGGGCGACTCCCTGCATCCGTCCCTCCTGTTCACCTTCTGCAGGCTCAATGACGGTGGTGACGGTGAAGGCCGTGGCTGGCATGCTGGTCCTGTCCATCCAGGGGAACCTGCAGCTCGACTACCCCATCTTCTACGTGATGTTCGTGTGCATGGTGGCCACCGCTGTCTACCAAGCCGCGTGAGTCGCAGACCCTTTTCCTGCCGGGCCTCTGCACGCAGGTCTCTTCCGGGCGCTGGGCCCGATCTGCTCTGTTTCGGAAGCTGTAGGGAAGGCAGAACGATCGATCGATCGCACCACACAGCCTGCCGCCAAGGTTTGGCAGCCGCTGTGGGGAGAGGGGTCGCTGATTGGCCGAGCTGTCACGTGGTGGGGCGGGGCTCTGTGCCGCCGGAAAGACGAAGCCCGGAAGGGACGTTGTTTTTCCCCCGCCGCCTCAAGATGGGAGAAATGTGTGATCACCGGCAGCCTCGCTTGCCATCTGCTCCCAGGCAGGCGTCTGCTTCGTGGACTCTTGAAGCTGTGCGGCCCCCAGGAGCCACCTGTTAGGTGGAAAACAGAAAGTTGCCATTTCTTGCCCCCAAGAAATCTTCCCCGTAGAGCGAGGTGATCGTTTCTCTCTCGGAAGCGGTGGTCCTAAGGGTAGGCCTGGGCCTTGTCCACGTCTGAGACCCGGTGCTCGGCAGAGGGCCCCCGACGGCCTGGGACCGGATTGAGTGTTGGGCTCTAGAGCCTCTCCCCTCCAGGCCTTTCCCTCAGCTTCCCTGGGATCAGATTCCTTGTCCGCAAGTGAGAACAGCAACGGCCCCGACCTAAGAGAATCGCATAAAGCGCTCAGTACCGTCCCCAGAGTAATGTCCACAACATCTCAGCCTCTTTTATGATTATGATGACTATTATTGCGATTATTTTTTAAATGTTTATTTATTTTGAGAGAGAGGGAGAGAGCGAACGAGCAGGGGAGGGACAGAGAGAGAGAGAGAGAGAGAGAGAGAGAATCCCAAGCAGGCTCCACGCCGTCAGCACGGAGCCCAAAGTGGGGCTCGAACCCAGGGAACTATGAGATCATGACCTGAGCGCAAACCAAGAGTCAGATGCTTAACCCGCTGAGCCACCCAGGCACCCCTATTATGTGGATTCTTACTGTCTTTAGTCCTACTACAGAGATTCTGGTCATCACCCCTGAGCCGACCCAGCGCCAGGCTCTGTGCTGAGCACCCCACGGTTCCAGAGATGAATCCGATGCCCACTCCCCCTTCTCACTCACCCAGTTAGCACTCGTCCACCGAGGGCCCGCTGTGTGCCGGGCAGGTCTGCACACACAGGCCTGAGCAATAGTCGCTGTCCCCAGGACACTCACAGCCCTGGGGTAGGGGGAAGGGCAGCCACACTAACGGAAGAGAACAACTGAGTGGGATGTATGTCATGGTGTAGGCAACTAGGTAGTAATAACTAAATGCTGTGCGGAGAACGGACAAAGAATATATTCCGAGATGAGGGAGTGTTCATCCTAGATGGAGAGATTAGGAATGATTCTAATTTCTCTCTCTCTCTCTCTCTTTCCCGTGCTTACTGCAGCGAGCACATTATTTTTGCATTAAGAAGAAAATTTGTTTTAAAAAAATAATTTACAGGAGCACCTGAGTTAACTCAGTCAGTTGAGCGGCCGACTTCGGCTCAGGTCATGATCTCGTGGCTTATGGATTCGAGCCCCATGTCGGGCTCTGTGCTGACGGCTCAGAGCCTGGAACCTGCTGTTGATTCTGTCTCCCTCTCTCTCTGCCCCTCCCCCCACTTGTGCACTGTCTCCCCCCCCAAATATAAACATTAAAAAAGTTGTTGTTGTTGTTTTTAATAATTACAGCAATAGGCAGAATGTGCTAAGTGCTGTTTCTTGGACTGTATACAAGGACAGAAGTGGCTCTTTTTAGTGGGGTGGGGATGCTGGCGACAGTGACGGGAGGAGCGTGAGAAGGGCGTTTCGGGTGATGAGGACCATGTGGCCAGAGAGGTATGAGACCGGGAAGGCATGGCCCACGTGGGGAACAGGATTGTCCAGGGGACAAATGGGAACAAAAGCGTGGACCCCAGACCGAGAGAGGCACAGGGGTGGCATCTTTGTAAACCCAAGGGATGTTCCTTCACGCTCCATCTTCATTTTTCAAACCGAGCCTACTGTCATCAGCTCCCGCCTCAGCCTTCCTGACATGCCCACTGACCACAGTGCTCTTGTGTTTAAGGTTTTTAAGTCAAGCCTCACAGATGTACGACTCCTCTTTGATTGCCAGCGTGGGCTACATTCTGTCCACTACCATTGCTATCACAGCAGGTAAGGGTGGCGATCGCTAGATTCCTGTCTCCCACCTGCGCAGCAGGGACATCAGCCCAGTGGGGAGGGACCGGGCTCTGCCTCTCTCAAAAGGCCAGTTCTAGTTCTGCTGACTTGTTCTACCTCTCAGAGTCGTGTATGACGTCATAGAGGAAGTGCAGGATTTCGGGCCAGAGGGACCTGGGTTTGCACCCTAGCACAGACACAGAGCCGCGTGACCCTAGGAAAATCACTTAACCTCTCTGAGCCCCAGTTCCACATTCATAAAATGGGAATAACACTCACGTCCTAGAATTGAAACACACACAAGCTGTGCTTTGTACAACTGGCACAAAGTTTCTCCAGCAATTTTTGCCATCATCTGCTAGCTCCGCTAAGTGATCACAGATTTCTTCTCTATAATTTTTAGAGATTATGTCCGGATGAAGCATCTGTAATGTAATAGGTGCTGAGTAAGCCGTCATCAGTTTGGCAGGCCCCCTTTCTTCTACTCCACCCCTACTTTTTCTTTCTGAGGTGGCTTCGGAGGCTGCAAGCATATCAGAGTGTGTTTGTTTTTGAGGGTCAATGGAGATGAAAATCTCCGAGGTAATAAGGCCAATAAGAACAGTGTGCCTCCCTTTGAGGAAGGCCCGGCCGTAAAGCCAGATGTTTTGCACTGCCCTTTAGACAAGCGTGCCAAATCCTGCTCACAGAGGTGGGGGCAAGGTAGGCACACGTCCTGCCAGAGCCTGTGCTGAGAGCAGGACCCGGGATCCCGGGAGGCGTTGACCCAGAGCAGCCAGAAAGTGAGCCCGCCGCACAGACTTAAGTCATGATCCAGAACTCGGGTCCAGTCAGGGTTGAAAGGAAGAGCCAACAGCATGATCAGAAGCTGGGCAGGAATCAGGAGCTCAGGGACACAACATGAAGCCCCGGGAGGTGGAATGAGTCCAGACAGACGCAGGCTGCCGGGCGGGTGAGGGCAGCCAGGCCCATGTGGCTCCCGGTGCAGGAGCGGGCCTGCAGGCCTGCCATCTGCTGGCCACGCGAGGTCAGAGAGCTCTGACAGTTTAACACCAAGCCTTGCCTTTCCCTCTTAGGAAAGACGGGGGAAGGGAGTATATAAAAACTGGCAAAGAAAGTCTGTAGTTTCGTTTATAGTGTGTTTAATTGGGGGAGGCTGGGTGCAGGGTCCATGAGAACTCTATAGAAAAACAAGATGGAGATAAGAGGAGTGTAGGAGAAAGAGAAGACAGTCTGTCTCCCCCCGCCCCGAAATGGCTTTTATTCCACTCTTCTGACATCTACCCTGCCGGTCATGATGTTTCTGATCACTTTGGTTTCCTACAGGGAAGAGAGTTTAGCCAAATGCTAGACAGACTGGCAAGAAGGTGATTTGAAAACAGCTCACCCATATTTCCTATTTTCTGCTGTTCCAGGCGCAGTATTTTACCTGGACTTCATCGGGGAGGATGCGCTACACATCTGTATGTTTGCACTGGGGTGAGTTACGTCCTGCTGTCTGGCCTGGGGCATTGCCTGGGGCCAGAGAACTCCAGGCAGGTTGCCTCTCTGGCCCCACTATTGCTTCTGCCTCTCAGGCAATCCTTTAGATCCCGGGGAGCAGCCAGGATGTGGAGCTTTGTCCTCCGGAGGGTGAGGCTTTTCCTCCCAAAGGGCTTTATCTCCTTCCCCCTTCTTCTCTTTTGGGCTCTAATCTCCTTGTCACTTTGAAAAGATCCCATTTTGACACATGAAAAGACTCTCAGCCTCACCCCAGATCACAAAAATGCATTTTTTTAAAGTTTATTTTTTGAGAGGAGGGGGAGGGGAGGAAACAGGGGGAGGGGAGGAGAGAGAGGGAGAGAGAGAATCCCAAGCAGGCTCCCCTCGGTGTAGAACCTGACACTGTGCTCGATCCCACAACCATGAGATTGTGACCTGAGCCTCTATCAAAAATCAGATGCTTAACTGACTGAGCCACCCAGGTCCCCCCCGCTCCCAGAAATGCATTTTGAAGCCACATGAGATGCCATCATTTTGCAAAAAGTAGCAAGATTAATAATAGCCATGTTGGCAAGAGGAGAGGACGAGGAGACCAGCTCTCGGCCACACCGAGAGGATGTTTAACGCCAGAGGACAATTTGGCAATGTCAATAAAAATTGTAAGTGAGCGATGTTCGATGCAACATTCCATTTCTAATCACTTATCTTGGAAAAATCATTGAAATGGGACGCAAAGACACATGTATGAGGCTGTTTTTTAGTTAAAAAGTTAATTGTACAAGCAAAAAATTGGAAGTAGCCTAAATACCCAGCAATAGAATACAGGCTGAATAGATTGTGGTATATCCATATAATAAAGTACCATGCTGCCATTTTGAAAAATTGAGGTCAGTCTATAGGTACTGACATAGAACCATGTCTAGGATATATTTAATGGAAAAAAATCCATTTTTTAAAAATGTATAGTCTACCCTATGATCTAGCAACTCCACATCTAGATATATACCCAAAACAAATAAGTACACATTGACAAAATGACTTGTACCTGAATATTTATAGTAGCTTTATTCATCATATGTCCAAATGGATACAACCCAAATGTCTATACACAGGAGAGTAGAAAGCAAATGATATAGTATATTAAGACAGTGGATTCAATATAACAATTAAAACCAATGAACTACTAATATATACAATAAGGTGAATGAACCTTAAAAACATTTATCAAGTGGGGCTCCTGGGTGGCTCAGTCGGTTAGGCGGCCGACTTCACCTCGGGTCGTGATCTCGCGGTCCGTGAGTTCGAGCCCCACGTTGGGCTCTGTGCTGACACCTCAGAGCCTGGAGCCTGTTTCGGATTCTGTGTCTCCCTCTCTCTGACCCTTCCCCGTTCATGCTCTGTCTCTCTCTGTCTCAAAAATAAATAAATGTTAAAAAAAAAAAAATTAAAACAATAAAAACATTTATCAAGTAGGGGCACCTAGGTGGCTCAGTCAGTTGAGCATCTGACTCTTGATTTTGGCTCAGGTCATGATCCAAGGGTCGTGGGATCAAGTCTCACTTCGAGTTCCATGCTGAGCGTGAAGTGAAACCTACTTAACATCCTCTCTCTCTCTTTCTCTCTCTCTCTCTCTCTCTCTCTCTCTCTCCCTCTCCCCCCCCACCCCACCCCACCCCCTGCCTCTGCCCTGCTCACACTCTCTCTCTCTAAAATTAATTTAAAAAGCAGGGCGCCCAGGTAGCTTAGTCAGTTGAGCATCTGACTTTGGCTCAGGTCATGATCTCACAGTTTCTGGGCTCTAGCCCTGCGTCAGGCTCTGTGCTGACAGCTCAGAGCCTGGAGCCTGCTTTGTACTCTGTGTTTCCCTCTCTCTCTGCCCCTCCCTCTTGTGCTCTGTCTCTCCTCTCAAAAACAAACAAACAAACAATAAATAATGAAAAGTTTATTAAGTGGAAGAAACTAGACAGAGTATATACATGCTGTATGATTTCACTTATAAGAAGTTCAAGAACAGGGAAATCAAGTTTTGGGTGATAGAGGAGGTCAGAACAGTGGCTTCCTCTGGGGCAGGGTTAGCATGGATTGGAAGGACGTGAGGAAACTTTCTGGGGTGGAGGGGGTGGAAATGTCTCCTCTGTGGACCTGTGTGGCGATCACACGAGTGTCCACACGGACCAAATTCATCGAGTGCTACATTTAGGGTTTGTGCATTTTACCGCATGTAAATCACACCTCAGATTTTAGAAAGCGTGTTTATTTATCTAAACTCTAGGGAAAAAGGAAAAGACTCTAGAAGAATATACACCTGCGGGGGGAGGGGGGTGGGATTAGGGGGAGATCAGGGGCTTTTTCACTTTTTCTTTCTCTCCTATATTAATTGAATTTAGGCCACAAAGAATTTTTTTGATTTAAACAAAATATTTTGGGGGGCACCTGAGTGGCTCAAGTCGGCTAAGCATCCGAACTTCAGCTCAGGTCATGATCTCTCAGTTCGTGGGTTTGAGCCCCGCATCGGGCTCTGTGCTGGCAGTTCAGAGCCTGGAGCCTGCTTTGGATTCTATGTCTCCCTCTCTCTCTGCCTCTCCCCACTCATTTCTCTCTCTCTCTCTCTCTCTCTCTCTCTCTCTCTCTCTCTCTGTCTCAAAAATAAATAAACATTAAAAAAGTATTTTTTAAGGGAAGTTCTGAAGACACAGGCCAAATGGAAGGGAAGACATTTTGCCCAGGAAGAGTCTAATTAATTTATCCTGATTAACGCGGTGCCGAGCGTAAGGGTGTGTGAGGCCGTCGTTTATCTCCAGCCTGCTCCCCACCCATCTCAGGCCCCCCAGCCTCCCTGGGGCTGTTCAGCAGCAAACCCCCTCCCTGTGGCCTGTGACCCTCTTTTCCCCCTCACCTGGGCTTGAAAGTAGCCCTCCCAACCTCACTCTGGCCTTTTTTCTCTCCCTCCCTTGCCCCTGTTCTCAGGTGCCTCATTGCATTCTTGGGTGTCTTCTTAATCACCCGTAACAGGAAGAAGGCCATTCCATTTGAGCCCTATATTTCCATGGATGCCATGCCAGGTAACGTTAAAACCCCATGTGTCCAGCTGCCAGCCCATCCATATAGAATGGCTGCTACTTCCTGTTTAAAAAGAGACGGCTCTCTGCTGGGTTTGGTACAGGGAAGGTGTGCTGTGCCGTTATGGTGTGACTGTCTCTCTCTCTCTCTCTCTCTATCTCTCTCTCTCTTTTTTTTAAATCTCACTGTGCCAGATAGGAGGCAATGGTTGAGGTGCCTCAGTTGGTTTTGAGCCCATCTCGCCAGTTCCCGTGTGTATTCTGGGATCTCTTAAAGACAATCCTGATTCACACTGGATAGAATTATGATCTGTCCATCAGGCTTCGTACCTGTGAAAGGAAAACTCCACTCATCCCGTTGGAATAGAACGACCAGAGAGGGGAAAGAATATAGGATGAATGAAATTCAAATACTATAACCTCACTCCTTAGATTCCACGAGGGAGTGGATTGTTCTGGAAAGCCTAGTTTCCCAGGGAGCTGGGGGTTCACACTGAGCAGCACAGGCTCAGATGTGTTTCGTCCTCGACAGTCACAAATGCATGAATCAGCAGAGCACTGCACAGAAGGGAGCCGTGAGGGCTGTGGAGAACTGGGGCATGCCCGCCCAGCCTCTCCAGGGACCCAGATGAGAAAAGTTAAGACACTGGGCCAGCCCCATCCAGGTTTGCCCACCTAAGTTCTGGGGGTTGCCGGTGACCACCTGCTTTCACTTTTTAGCTCAAAATTAATTTTTATTTTAGATATAACGGCGGAACTCTCTCCAGATCATAATCCCCACCCTGCGTTAAGACAGCCCAATGAAGGGGCACCTGAGTGGCTCAGTCGGTTAAGCGTCCGACTCTTGATCTTGGCTCAGGTCGTGATCTCACGGTTCATAGGATCAAGCCCCAAGTTGAGTTCTGTGCTGACGGCTCAGAGCCTGTGTGAGACTCTCTCTCCCTCCCTCCCTCTCTGCCCCTCCCTGGCTCGCACGCTCTCTCTCTTTATCTCTCAAAATAAATAAGCATTAAAAAAAAAAACTTCTTAAAAAGACAGCCTAATGAACAAACTATAACCACACTGAAGGCATCCGGTAGTCCTTAATAAAGGACGCTGGGATACAGCTGTGTTCTCAGGGCTGACTGAGGTGCCCCTGCTCTAAATGGCCCTATGGTTTGTGTGTCTTCTTTTATATTATTTCCTCATCTTGCTCTCAAGCTGTCGTCTGTCATCCGTGCTGTTACCAGCCTGCCTGTGTACAGCAACTCCAGGTCCAACTTCTCATTTGACCCAACGTGCTCGAATTGTATATAAAATTGAGATAAACAAGCTCTGAGTTGGGGCCTTACGGTTTCTCCTAGGAGTTAAGTGCATGAGCTTTAGTGCATGGACTTCGAGAACATCTAATCTGGCTGCTCAGATGCCTTTTTTGCTTACTTCCTTGTTTCTCGGCTGTGTCCCGGATAGATGAGGGCGCTGGATAGCTGAATTCCAGATAGGTGAGGTGTCAACTCTGTGTGTGTGCAAGTATGTGTATGTATATGTGTGTTTGTGTGTTCACAAACTGTGTATGTGTATATATCTATATGAGTACTTGTATATGCATATATACAGATGTATTTTCCAGTGGAAAATAGAAGGTAACCTAAGGTAATCTTAGATATCAACATTCTGTGGTCTGTTTGTGGATGTGGCTCTGGGCTTCCTCTTTGTACCTTGTGACGGGTGGGAAGTCAGAGGTTGATGAAAGGAGACCCTGCCCTGTTGCCGTGGCGTGTCAGACACTTCCGAGTGGACGTGTCCCGTGCCACGTGGGCTTGGAGTTCGGGTGCCCTGGATTCCGATCCCAGCTCTATGTCCACCCGCTGTGTGACCTTGGGCATGTCCTTGGACAGGCCGAGGCCTCTGACCTTGTAAATTGGGATTCCTTCTCTCAGGGTAGTGGGATAATATGTGAAAGGCTCCCTTGCACAGTGTCTGCGACTTGGTAGATGCCTGGTTCAGTTTGGTTTCACTTCCCTTTTGCTTTAAAAAAAAAAAAAATCTTTGAAAATTTCAAACACGTGTTCAACCTGATGCCAGGTAGAACATGAAAAAGAAAAAAAGAAAAAAAAAAGAAAAAAGGAGGGGGACGCTGGCTGGCTCAGTTGGTGGAGCACAGCATTCTTGATCTCGGGGTCATGAGTTCAAGCCCCACATGGGGTGTAAGAATTACTTAAATTTTAAAAACTTTAAAAATAAATTAGTTAATTCATTAAATTAAAAAAAATAATAAAACTGTTTAAACCCAGTGCCTTTCCTACTACCTGTATTCCCTGGTCAGCATTAGAGCCTTGCATTTGGCCTACCTAGATTGACCTTCACAACCGACCAGTAGCTACAGTTCAAGAGGCATGCATTCAGTTTCTAAAAAAAAAGGAAAAAGCAGGGGCACCTGGGTGGTCCGTCGGTTAAGCACCCGACTTCAGCTTAGGTCATGATCTCACAGTTCATGGGTTCCCCACCTCGGGCTCCGTGCTGACAGCCTGGAGCCTGCCTCAGATTCTGTGTCTCCCTCTCTCTCTCTCCCCTTCCTTCCGTCTCTCAAAAATGAATAAACATTTAAAAAAAAAATTTTTTTTTTTTTAAAGGAAAAAGCAGCCCGATAGCTGGGAGCTGCCTTGGCAGCCACTGCTGGACCTTAGCACTCCCTGCCTGAAAATAAACAATTTCACAGCACATCAACATCAGACAAGGTCCCTCCAAATCGGTAGATCAAGATACAGACAGGACCACTCCACTGTCCTGTATGAACACAGACAAAACACGCACATTGTCCCATCCACAGAGGACTGACCATCCACCTAACACAAGTGACTGCTGCCTCCTTACCAATCACAACATGAGTCTCAATACAGTCTTCTCCCCATCCAGATAAGAATTATTCAGATCCCCAAGTACAGAATTAGTTCCACTTCCCAACAGTATCGAATCCAAAGCAAAGCCCTGCTTCCTGAAAACTCCTCCCCCAAATCACCTAACACAAATCCAAATCCTGGAAGTCTTTTCTAACACCCTCTGACTGAGAGGTCTCACAGTCCCCCCACGGTGGACGTCGCCCTCATTTTCCATAAATCAGTTAACCCATAATTGTTAGACTGTGGGTGTAGTCCTGCTGCTTAAGAACTTTGAAAACATCCAACAGCTAAGCCGTGCCCGGTAGGCGCACCCTTTTCCGGAAGGAACAGGCACCCCCCTCAGCTTTTGTAACTTCACCCCTTGGAATCTGTGTCCTCATCCGGATAATGAGGCTCGGATTGGGGGGCGGGGGCGGGGGGGGGGGGGGGGTATTAAGCGGAAGTGCGCAGGGCGGCCACACGGCATTCCTGTTAAGAGTGTGGGCTTCAGCGCTCAGACCACCCGAGTTTAAACTCTAACGCTGCCACTTGCGGGCTTTGGGACCTCAAGCAAGTTCTATAACCTCTAACCGCCTCGTTCTCCTCCTCATCAGTAGTTGTGAGGATCAGATGAGATCAAGCTTTTTTTCTGCCAGGAGCTCAACACTCAGTACCCGTTAGCGGTCCTCATGCTCCCTGTGGTTACCATTGTGATGTAGAGCGCTTAGCCCAGAGCCTGGGCGCAGTCGGGAGTCTGGCACCTGCTGTTACTGCCTTCATAGTTTCCTGGAGGACACTTTGAGTTCAGTTTCCTACGACAGCCTAGCGGCAAGAGAATGTGAAGTCTCAATTCCCAGGCCAGGAAGAGAGTTGCCCTCCTAGGTCAGGTCCTGCCTGATGGGGAAAGTGTAGAGCAAGGCTAACGGAATTCAGGAGTAAAGTCCCTGTTCTCAACTGTAAGAAGAAATCCAACATCAATATGTGCCCAGAAGCGGTAGGCAGAATGGCACCTGCCCTCTATGCGGATCAGGGATGTTAAACGTTAAAGGTCAAAACTCGCCTTCTGAGTGTCCTGATGCGTCTGGCACCGCCGCGTGTCCATGACACGAAAGTTACCCTCCCTCTTCTCCCAGGGGGATAATGAAATGTGCTGGATCCTGATTTAATTCCGCAGGAAAGTATTGGCATCTACCACGCTCGAAGCACGGTGCTGGTTCTGCTCCCCCTGGGGCCCAAACACGCGTTCCCACCTCGTGCTAGGCCAACCCCATGGTCTCTCTTGACAATGGCTGGTCTGTGTGCATTGTTTCCTGAAGATTCGTCCCCGGTTGCTTAGCAACCGTAATATTTCTAGCACATATTTCTGGATGTTCTTTTTTCGATCGAAAGCATTCAGGAAATTGGCAATGCACGTGATCAGCGCCCCCAGCACTATAATTAGCCTGCGATGGGGTGGAGGAAGACGCAGTCTCCTGTGCCCCACCCCCACCCCTTACCACGTAATGATGTGGAGAAAATGGATTTCATTTCAGGTATGCAAAACATGCATGACAAGGGAATGACGGTTCAGCCCGACCTCAAAGCTTCTTTTTCCTATGGGGCCCTGGAAAACAACGACAACATTTCTGAGATCTGCGCTCCTGCCACGCTTCCGGTCATGCAAGAAGAACACAGCTCCGGGGCTGCCCCCGGGGTTCCCTACCGAGTCCTGGAACACACCAAGAAGGAATGAGCCCACCTTGCTCCCTTTATAACTGCTCAAGCCCTGCCGATAGTGATTCAACCCTGAATTCTGAAGTTTGCCTTTCGAGTCTTTTTTTTTTTTTTTTTTAACCGAGAACTCTCCAGAAGGGGATCTGGAAGAGCCTTTGTCTCTGGCAAAGAATATATTATCTTGGCTTGGAGATTCCGGATGACCAGGGTGGTGGTGGGGTGGGGGAGGGTGAAAGCAGTATTCCGGGGTGGGTGGGGCGAGTGCGGGATTCAGACCCCGCCCAGTTCCGCTTCCCCCCCCCCCCCCCCCCGCCCCAGTCCCCCAGGTTGGGAGAGCCCCCATCATCCCCGAGGATGGTAACTGAACATCCCCTGTCGGACCGCAAGTTGCCACATTCCTCGCAGCTGAAACAAGACAGGTCCTGCCCTCTCCTTTCCACATCGAGGGAGAGGCTGGAGACCCCTGAATCCAGTCTTCCCCTTGCCTGATCCTCCCCATCTCGCTCGCGATTCCATATTTTCACATAACGTTTGCGTTGTCTTCACATGGCATAGCGGGCCAGCCCCGGGACCCTTCTGTCATTCACCTGCAGAAAACGCACGTGTGCCCCTTCCGGTTGTCTGTGCCTTTCTAGCGAAAACGTGCTTGATGTGTTCATATTCCACCCGCGCTTGAAAACTAATTTGTTTTTGGTTCTGTGAACTGTATGATTGCCTTTTTTTTTTTTTAACCCCCCAAAAGGAACGGAGAAGTTAAGAGAAGGAGGGAAATAACGTTCTGGAGCAGCGGTAATGATACTTTAGCCTGAAAAGGAAGAAACATCCCTTCCCATCTTACAAAAGGTGGTCGCATCACTTACAAAAGGATAGACAGAAAATCTGGCTCTTTTATTTTGTGTATTTTCCTGCACACCAATGCCCTCTGGGAGGCCTGGGGGCTCTTATTTCAGAGACAGCCTCCATCATTCCCCCTCCATCCTCTCCTTTATAGATCAACAAACCAGACTTGAATTATTAGTTAATTAACTTGGAGCTGATAGAGACGCTGGGTCCTCCTTTCATATGGTCCCACATATGTCTGGAAAAGCAGGCATTCTCGGTAAGGGTTGCTGCTTTCTTTCAGGCTACACACGTGATTGTCTTCCCCTAGACTGACTGTACTTTTGAGAACGGCAAGAGTTTGCAAATCTTAGCATAAGGATCCCCTAAGGAGTTTATTTAAAATGCAGATTCCTACACCCCAAGCGCGGATATTCTAAGTGGGAATGGCCCAGAAACGGAGTCTGCGTTCTTAATTGGCAGTACAGGTCATTCTGATGCATGTAATCCAAGAATCCCACACCTCAAAAGCCTAGTAATTGCGAGAGATGGTCTGCTACAACCCCCAACCCCCGGGGGGGGGGCCGACACACTTCTGGCTGGAAAGTCGGAATTAGCATTCCTTGTTTCCCATCTAGGGTTCACTTGGCAGGTCAAATAATTCCCATAGGATCTGTGGCATTCATCCATCCAGTGATAACTACTTAGAACTACACTTGATGTTTCCCTAGGCAGTCTTTAACTAATAGGCAAGATAACAGTGTTAATAGACCAGTGTTGATAGATCATTAACCTTTATGGATTGTGCTTAATACTGATTTAGTACCTTGACTTCAAAACCCGGCATCTGTCGCCTGTGATAACCACTTCTGTATTGTGTCTTAACCACTTCTGTATTGCGTCTTCCATGCCTAACAAGGCAGCAGACGGTGACCTTTTTTCTTTAGGATAGGTGTCAACTCAGTTCAACAATATTTGTGAGGCATTACCTGTGTGTTAATAAGCATTTGGATGGTGAAGGCTACAAAGAATGACCATGGTTCCTGCCTCCCCAGACCAGCAGAGGAAGACACATACCCAGGAAACCGTGGCAGGACAGGCCTGGAGAGGTGCACCTTGCAACAGTGGGCCACGGAAAAGGACAGTTTGAGGGAGGGGGCGCTGCCTAAGGTCAGACCCCAAGCCTGGAACAGGGTATTCAGAATTGAAGGTGATTTGGGGGTGCCGGGTTGGCTCAGGACAGCACGCAGAGTGTCCTGTAGAGTATACTTAGAATAAAAATTAAAATTTCTGAAACTATTCAGTTTCAATTAATTTTATTTATTTTTTTAAGTTTATTTATATTTGACAGAGAGAGAGAGAGACAGAGCATGAACGGGGGAGGGTCAGAGAGAGAGGGAGACACAGAATCTGAAGCAGGCTCCAGGCTCCCAGCTGTCAGCACAGGGCCTGACGCGGGGCTCGAACCCACGGACCGCAAGATCATGACCTGAGCCGAAGTTGGACGCTCAACCGACTGAGCCACCCAGGTGCCCCATCAATTGATTTTAAAAATAAAAAGAATTGGAGATGTTTTGGGCCCCACTCATTGATGGGGGCAAATGTTACTAAGGTTTGAGCAAAGCATAGAAGTTAGGGCTGACCAGCACCAACCCCCCCCCCAACACACACACCCCAGGTAGAGGGACCAGAATTTGCAAAGGCACAGTGATAGGGAGTGGGTGTTGACAAAGAAAGGAGAGGCAGAGAAGGTGGTGGGAGATGAACCCGGAAAGATAACCAGTGGAGGGGCGCCTGGGTGGCTCAGTCGGTTAAGCGTCCAACTTCAGCTCAGGTTGTGATCTCGCGGTCTGTGGGTTCGAGCCCCGCGTTGGGCTCTGTGCTGACAGCTCAGAGCCTGAAGCCTGTTTCAGATTCTGTGTCTCCCTCTCTCTGACCCTCCCCCGTTCATGCTCTGTCTCTCTCTGTCTCAAAAATAAAGGTTAAAAAAAAAAACTTTTTTTTAAAAAAAAAGACAACCAGTGGAGGCCAAATCATGGAGGCCTTGAATACCTGACAGAAGAGACCAAGGTGCATCTTAGTGGGCATGGGAGCCATTGATGATCCATGAGGAAGAGAACGACAGGATCAACGCTGATTGGAAAGGAGGCCTTATGCAGAGTGTAAGAGAAAGAATCTGAAGGGATAATAAAAGTCACTTTTCAAGGTCAAGCTGCAAAGCCTGCAAGAACAAAACACAAAAGGGAATTAAAATCTGGTTTTGCTGCTATTCAGATTTTCCAAGTGATTTTTCTGAGGTGGGCAGGGATGAGGTGGGAGGGCAGAGCGGATAAATGGAAGGCGAGCAGGGAAGCCATTTATTTTTTTTAATTTTTTTTTAACGTTTATTTATTTTTTTGAGACAGAGAGAGACAGAGCATGAACGGGGGAGGGTCAGAGAGAGAGGGAGACACAGAATCGGAAGCAGGCTCCAGGCTCTGAGCCGTCAGCACAGAGCCCGACGCGGGGCTCGAACTCACGGACCGCGAGATCGTGACCTGAGCTGAAGTCGGCCGCCCAACCGACGGAGCCACCCAGGCGCCCCGCAGGGAAGCCATTTAAATGTGTCAAACCCAGGTGATCATTTTGGTGTATTATGTGCTCCCAACTTTACCCTGCCCCTTCCCTGTTTGGGTTATGGGCCTTTTAGTCCCAATCCAGGCAAGAATGAGATGAGTGGGTAAAAGTGCATTATAGTTTCTGGTCAGCTGACGGTTATGGTTTCGGTGCCACTCAGGCGTTGCCCCCCGGGGGCCTGGCCCTCCCCTGCCTGCAGGTTGGGGGTGATGGCATAGCTGAGCTCCAGGAAGGCTGAGCAGAGAGTGCATGGCAGCTTCCTGAGGGGAAGCCAGGGGCAGGTAGGTACCTGGGTATTCTGGAAGAACAGCTGATGTGGATCCAGAGTTCGGAATCTGCCTTGGACTATCGACTCCCAGCCTTTCTCCCCAAGTGTCAATGAGCTGTTAGCTGGTGACACTTGCTGTTGCGGGACGGGGGTGGGGGGCAAGCAGACATCAGCTTTCCGCTCACATATTCCCGATCCTTTATTTTTTTTCTCTCGGCTCTGACATCCCCCAAGCCCTCTAGAATGCTCCAAGCAACGTTAAGTCTCCCACGTCTCTCTCCTTCCTAGCGGCCAGTGCCTACACCAGGGTCACCAGACCTGGGTTTAAACTGTCCGTTGTTCTCTGGTCTTCCCCTCTCCGCTCCACTCTGCCCCCCTCTTCTCAAGGCTGCGACTCTGGGTTCTCTAACCAGACAGCTCAAACCCAGGTGCCTGTGGGCTTTGTCGAGAGCTCAGCCCCTCCCCGCACCCCTCCCTTGAAGCGACGATGCCGGGTCGCCGGGGTTCCTGCACCGCGGAGCCGATTGCTGGGTAGGAAGGGAGGACTGATATGTCCATTGCCTTCCTGGTGGAAACCAGCCACCTCGATGGTACTGTGCACACAAGACAGCCATCAGGGTGGTTCGTGTTGGAGCAACTCCACCCTGCATGCGTATGAACCCCAAATCTGGTCCAGCAGTGGCCGGTAGGCAAAAAAATGCACTGCGTGCTTCTCTGAGAAGCGGTGTTAAGTGAAGTCGCCTTAGAATATATTCTGCGTGGATGCTTATATTTTGTGAACTTGATGACTGATACGACATGTCATATTTCTCAAAAAAATAGGCGTGTTGGCTGCAAATAACATTACGAAGTGGTGTTTCGTTAAAAAAAAAAAAAACAACCCACGTGATACCTGTTGAGTTTGAGTCTTATGTTTGACTAGTGCTTTCTAAAGTGATCTAGAACGGTGCTGCGCCATAGAACTTTCTGCGAGGGTGGGATTGTTCTATGTCTGTGCCGCGAGGTACAGCAGCCACTAACCAGATGTGGCTATCGAGCCCTTTAAATGTGGCAAGTGCAACCTAGGAACTAGGTTTTTAATTTTATTTAAACTTAATTAAAGCTAAATACCCACATATAGCTAGAGTATGGCTGCTGTAGTAACAGTACAGTTCTAGAAAGGCCCGTGATGGCAGTTAAGGCTGAATTAAGCCACCCCCCTCCCCCTGCCTTTTTTTTTTTTTTCTGCAGTGGTTAAGAGTATAGACTCTGTGGCCAACTGCTTAGGTTTGATTCCTAGCTCCCCACTTAGTAGCTGTGTGGCATCGGCAAGTTACTTAAACTCTCTGAGCCCCATCTGTGAAACAGGCACAGTAACAGTGTCCACCTGAAGATTCTTATGAGGATCGGATAAGCTCATAGTTATAAAGTCTGGCAACTATGTCCAGCATTCCATCAGGATGTTATATTATATTGAAGCAATGGGGAAGCCCTGAGCACAGAAGCTTCTGTCCCCAAGGAGTTCGGGCCCATGAACCTCCCTTTATGGATGTTTGCCCACTTCCCCTGTATCCTTGGGATTTTATGGAGGCTACCTGCGTAGGCCTGAGCAATGAGTAATTCCGTTTCCACCCCCTCTCTCCTCTCCAGGGGAGGGAGGGTAGGGCTGAGAATTCCCATCTTCCATTCAGGCTGAGCAGCCCCCATCCAGGATCCCCACCAGTGTCGCCTCATTAGCATAAAAGATGCTCCTGGGGCCCCTGGGTGGGCAGTCCATTAAGGGTCCTTCCTCGGCTCACGTCATGATCTCACAGTTTGCAGATTCGAGCCCCGTGTCGGGCTCTGTGCTGACAGCTTGGAGCCTGGAACCTGCTCCGGATCCTCTGTCTTTCTCGCTCTCTGCCCCTCCCCCGCTCGTGCTGTCTCTCTGTCTCTCAAAAATAAACATGAAAAAAAAAGAAGAATAAAAGAAGCTCCTAGTGCTCTTATCACTCACAAATTTACAAGGTTTAGGAGCCCTGAGTCAGAGACAAGGTCAAAGACAAATATTACACCCAGAGCTATTCTCGATGTTCTTACCACTGAGGAGACTACAAGGGTTTTAGGAGCTCTGTGCCAGGGACAAGGTGCAGAGACCAATATGTATATTTTCTATGATCTCATAGTGCCCTCGTTAAACAAGCTCCCTCGCCCGTTCTGTTCAAGTGAGGACACAGCGAGAAAGACTATGAACCAGGAACGGGTTCTCACCGGACTGAATCTGCTGGCACCTTGGTCTTGGAAATCCCGGCCTCCAGCACTGCGAGAAATAAATGCTTGTTTGTTTAAGCCACCCAGTCTACGGGTGTTTTAGTTACAGGAGCCTGAATGCGCTAAGAGACCGGTGCGATGAGAGAAGATTCTCACGGCAGGGCAAACGGTGCCTGCTGCCTTCTCACGTTGACGCTGGGATGTGAATCTTCACCGTTGCTCCCTAGAAACGTTCGTGCACTTATTCCTCAGGATTGTTTTGTAAGTTAAAGAACAGCAACAGCAACAATCCACAAAGCCCCTCTTTAACTCTCCAAAAGCCTGTTTGTCATGAAAACAGCCCCAGAAATACATCTTTGCAGATGTCCTTGTAAGCATCCCAGACGGATTCAGGAAATTAGATAGCTGTCATATAATGTCTTCTACTTTTCCCAAAACGTCATCTTCTACCAAAACGTTCAAGTCACAGACATTTATTTCTCTTCACATGAATGACGCCGAGTATCTTAGCACGCGTTTATACACATTTGTGTATCCTTTTCTGCCAACTGTCCAGTCTTTGCCCACATTCTCTGGCCTTATTGGTCTCATTGATTTGAACGTGCTATTTGTATTTTGCATCAATGAACCCTTTCTCTGTGATGTGAATTTCAAGTATTCCCCAGTGTATTTGCTTTCTGATTAGCTTATGTGGCTTTTGTTTTTTTTTTTTTTTTGCTATGAGAAAATCTTTTTGTTTTGTGTGTTTCGTTTTACATATAATCCAATTATTTCTATCAAATATATTTTTATACATAAGTATTTTATAAACATAATGGAATTGAGGTGACATTTCTATAATATGCTAACTTTCTAAATTTTCTGGACTCTCTGCTCTGCCCCACTGATATGTCTGCCTATTCATTCACTATTAACATACTGGTGTGTTTTTTTTTTTTAACGTTTATTTATTTTTGAGACAGAGAGAGACAGAGCATGAACAGGGGAGGGGCAGAGAGAGAGGGAGACACAGAATCTGAAACAGGCTCCAGGCTCTGAGCTGTCAGCACAGAGCCCGACGCGGGGCTCGAACTCACGGACCGCGAGATCGTGACCTGAGCCGAAGTCGGCCGCTTAACCGACTGAGCCACCCAGGCGCCCCTTAACATACTGTTTAAATTATTTTTATTTTTTTATTTTTTTAAAAAAAATTTTAATGTTTTTTCATTTTTGAAAGACAGAGAGAAACAGAGCACAAGCAGGGGTGGGGTGGAGAGAGAGGGGGACACAGAATCTGAAACAGACTCCAAGCTCCGAGCTGTCAGCACAGAGCCCGGCACAGGGCTCAAACTCACAGACTGTGAGATCATGACCTGAGCTGAAGTCGGACACTTAACAGACTGAGCCACTCAGGCGCCCCTCTACTATCATTTCAATAAACAGGACATTAATATCCAAATAGTAAACAGGCAAAATCTCACCATAAAGGCTAGTCCTTTAAGCTGAATAATTTAGTGTTATGAAAAATGTAGGACAGTATTATTATTTGCCTCATTTTGCCACAGGCCCATAAGAAGACACCAGCATTAGGGAACCAAACTTGGCTTGATGTGACTCAAACATGGTGTTTCACATGTCAGGAGAGGGGGGCCCCGCAGAGGGGTCCATTGGCTAGTTACCTGCGGACCCAGGACGAGAACCCAGGTCTTGGGATCTCCAGTCTTTTCCTCCCCCGCTGCACCAAGTCCTGCCACAGCCTATGTTCCACATCCACCACTAGCTTCTGAGCTCTTCCTCCTACTGTGTCATTTCCCTCCCTTCTCACAACAGCTCTGCAAGGAGGCTGCTCTGTCCTCGTTTTATAAGCACAGAAACTGAGGCTCAAAGAAGTTCAGTAATTTACTCAGGGCCACTTGGTGTGTAAGTTACAGAGCCTGGATTCAAACCCAGATATAACTGACTCCAAAGTTTCTCTCTCTCTCTCTCTCTCTATGTATGTACACATATACATGTGTGTATAGATATATGTATATACACATATACATATGTATATACACATATACATATGTATATATACATATACATATGTATATGTGTATATATGTACATATATATGTATATATACGTGTATATGTATATGTGTATATATGTACATATATGTATGTATATGTATATATATGTACATATATAACTTTTAAAGTTTATTTTTTAGTAATCTCTACACCCAACAAACTCACAACCCTGAGATCAAGAGTCACATGCCCCTCTGACTAAACCAGCCAGGTGCCCCCTTTATATATTTTAAATCCAGTCTTTGATATATCAGTAGACAAGAATTCTTTTACTTTTAAATTCTTTATTCATTTTTTTTAGCACAGTATGTAACTTTCTCTGAGTCTGGAGTAGCCTAAGAGCGTAAGGTTTTTGTTTTTTTTTTTTAAGTTTGTATTTATTTATTTATTTATTTATTTAGAAAGAGAGAGAGAGAGAACAAGCATGAGTGGAGGAGGGGCAGAGAGGGAGGGGCAGAGAGAATCCCAAGCAGGCTCTGCACGGTCGGTCAGGGTGGAGCCGGAAAGCGGGGCTCGAACTCACGGTTTCATGAGATCGTGACCTGAGCCGAAATCAAGAATCAGACGCTTAGGCGACTGAGCCGCCCAGGCGCCCTACTTAGAACATAATTTCTTAGGCAGCTATTGAATCAATCAGGGTCCTGTCAGGAGACAGAAACCATACCAGTTACTGGAACAGAAAATGTAATATAAGGAATTGGTAACTAGGTAGAAAGCTGTTTACTGGGCAACTGAAAGGGTAGGAGAGAATCCTGAAGTCTCATAGAGACAGCGACGGTAAGAAGCAGCCCCCACCCGAGGGCTGGGGGAAGACAGGGAAGAAGCTGGATGTGGGGGGAAAGCTTAGGAATTCCCTGAGCCTGCACTGATGGGTTAACAAGGCAGACAGAAATAGAAAGACTTAGGATGCTCACACCCCAGTCTGGCTAAACAAGATTAGGTAAATAGGTATAGAGAGAGAGGCAAAGGCCCCAGTCCAGATAGTGCCGGGCAAAGCCCCAATATAAAACAAAGGCAGAAGAGTTAAACAAGATTAGGTATTCAGGGTGGAAACACCCCCAGTTTAGAACAATAGCAGAAAGCTGCTTTCACAGGAAGGAAGAACCAAATTAGGTAAACAGGGCTGCAAGGTGAAGTTGTCCAAGGCAGAGCGAATTAGCAAAAGGAAGGTTGTTTGACCCTTGTGGACCCTGAGGTAGCACGCACTGTCTTTCTTGTCCCCTAGACTAGTTCAGGTTAACAGAGGTGGTGCCTCAAGTCCTCTGTAAACAACCTTCCGCCTGGGTGCCAGGATTTTGTTTTGTATTAAAGCTGGTGCTGTGTCTCTGAGCTGGAGGAGAGGCCTCACGGGATTGGGACCCAACCGATGAGGGTCTGTATGAGCCCTGGAGCCCACTGAGGAAGAAGACAGACTCCCTGAGCTTCAGTGGGAGAGGAAGAGTTCCTGGGTGGCTCAGTCTGTTAAGCGTCTGCCTCTTGGTTTCAGCTCAGGTCATGATCTCATGGTTCATGGGTTCGAGCCCCGTTTCAGCACGGGGCTGACAGCACGAAGCCTGCTGGGGATTCTCTCTCTCCCTCTCTCTCTCTTAAAATAAATGAATAACATAAAAAAAAAAAAAACAGGTGAAAGAGGGGAAAAAAAGGTATTTCATCATGCCAAGAAGATACGTTAAAAGTTCCTGTCCAACATGGAGCCTAAGCAGCCACACTCCCCTCTTCTCAGTGCCAGGGCTTAGTCAGTAGGTACCAAGAACAAGGGTGCTCTGGGCAGCCAAAGGACAGATTCATTGGAAAACTATAATAGACTCTACAGACGCAGGGCAGCATTTGCCCCAGATGGAGCCCTAACAGTGGAATGTCTGGCGGTGGGGGCCCAATGGGAAGGATGCTGGGGCAGGGAGGGGGACAGGACGGAGCTGAAGAAACATGGCCCTCCATGAGGACAGGGAGGCAGGATAGGGAAAGGCATCTCAGCCCCTGGTGTGAAGTCCTGCTTGCTTTTGCCTACAGCACAAGGCGGCCTGCGGGCCCCTCACTTCCACACCTGAAGGGGAAGCCACAGACAGCCCAGCTCACCTCCTCAGAGACAAAACTCACCCCTCACACTCAGGGGACAAGAAGCCTTTGGGGAAACAGACTCACACAAGTGCAAAGGAAAATCCACACTTGCTCAAAGAGCAGGGAAAAGTACCATTAAGGGGACAATTGTTTGCCATTTTTCTTTCGTGCAATACCCATCTTAAATGCAAATAGAAGAGCCCTTCGCTTGTATGGGAACCACGGGTATTATACAATTTGTATTTCGTAGCTTGTACACAGATATGTACTTTGTTCTATCAAGGCGCTGGAAACCCTGCACAAAACTAACTCAACTGTTTGTATGTCGCTGATGGATACGCACACGTGCTCTGTGCCTTCGTGAATGGGATCAGTGTCCTCACGAGAGGTCAGAGAGCCGGCTCGCTCTCTCCCCACCATGTGAGCGGACAGAAGGAGGTGGCCATAACCAGAAAGAGGGCCTTCATCAGAACCCCACCATGCCGGCTTCATGATCTGGGGCTTCTGGCCCCCAGAACTAAGAAATCGATGTCTGTTGTCGATAAGCCACACGGTTTATGGTCAATATAGCAACCAGAACAGATGAAGACAGCAAGTCACGAAGCTATTTTTCTCTCCGCTCCAAACCTGCCCTTCTAGGGGACGGCCGTGGGAGGCTGCAAACCACCTCTCTGCTGGGCTAGCTGCTTCCTGGGAGCAGGGGGTCGTGCTCAGGAAGGGGGTCGTGAGGCTGCAGGAGGAAGGGGCTCGCCCCTTCCTGTCTACTTCCTGTTCCTGTGCCCATCTTCTGGAGGCACTTCCTCCCCTCAGTGAAGCATCAGTTGGGTCTAGTTTGCAGCTCTTTCCAACTCTCACGCGACCAGCTCCGTGGCCCCCACCCCTCAGCGATATCTGCACACCCTCCTGGAGGCCTGGAGGTGTGGTTTATCCAGGGGACCCCTCCTCCTACCTTTTTTTTAAACAGCTTTACTGACATAAATCACATACCATACAATGCACTCTCTAAAGTATATGATTCGGGGTGCCTGGGCGGCTCAGTCAAACTTCTGACTCATGGTTTCGGCTCAGGTCACTATCTCAGGGTTCGTGAGTTCGAGTCCCCGCATCGGGCTCTGCGCTGACAGCACAGAGCCTGCTTGGGATTCTCCCTCTCCCTCTCTCTCTCTCTCTCCCTGTTCTTCCCCCTCTCGCTCTCCTTCCCTCACTCAAAATAAATAAGTACACTTAAATGAAATAACTTACGTAACGCAACAGTTTTTAGTCTATCTACAAATATGTGTAACCGTCACCACAGCCCATTCTAGAACATTTTCACCCCCTCAAAAAGAAACACCGAAAAGAAGATAGCAAGCGCTGGCGAGGGTGTGGAGACCCTGGAAGCTTGGTGCACTGGCAGTGGGGATGTAAACTGGCACAGCCGCGCTGGCAAACGGTATGGTGATTTCTCCAAAGATTCAAAATAGATTACCCCGTGTTCCAGAAAGGCCACTTCTGGCCACAGACACCAAAGAACTGAAAGCAGGGCCTCAGATATTTATACACCCGTGTTCAGAGCAGCGTTCTTCGTGATGGCCAAAAGATGGGAGCAACTCAAGCGCCCATCAACGGATGCGCGCGAGGATTCGTCAGCCTTAAAGGGAAGGAAATATTGACACACGCCAGGACACGGCTGAACCTTGAGGTCAGTACGCTAAGTGCATTGGCCAGACACAAGAGGACGAGTACCGTATGATTCCATTTATGTAAGGAGCCGCCAACGCACTTTCTGTTTCTATAGATTTCCCGATTCTGGACTTCCACATGAACGGAATCACGTAATATGTGGGCTTACATGCCTGGCTTCTTCCAGCCAGCGTGTTTTCACGGTTCATTCCAAGTTCTAGCCCATGTCGGCATTTCTTTTCTTTTTATGGCCGAATAACCTCTTCTCTTGTTAAGTTTTCATCATTACAACCTCTTACCTTGGTCCCCTTCACCCTAGGAATGGTCACCGCTTTCCGCAGTTGTTAACGCCATGATCCCTTAAAGTTCTTTCTGCCTGTTGGGTTTGAGAGCCCCTAGTTTGATAACCTCATGTCAGTAACAATTCTTTCCGTTAAACTCTTTCGGCTCAAATCACTGTTGTGATTTCTGTTCCCCGATCAAACCCTGACTGATACTCAAGAAAAATTAAAGTAATTTGAATCCCTGGTCCATGCAGGCAGCTGTCTGTTTTCCATGTTCCATTTTTCTCTTTATGTGCGTGCACCCCACCCATACTTCCTTCCCTAATTATGGCCATCTAGCTCGTATCCTCCTCAACCCATCTGCAGCTCCAGTGAATCAGGAAATAATGTCTCCACCTAACAAAGTCAAGGATCAAAACGCTTAAAGAGCCGCTCCTTCCTGTGTGGAGTGACATCTCGGCTCTTGAAGGCTCTTGAACCGATTTGCAGTTAATTCAGGAGCCTCTGGGTCTGCAGGCAAATGGAACTGATTCTTTGCAATTCAAAGCAACACAGCAAGATGGAACCTTGTGAGGCATCCAGACTTCAGAGCGCACTGAGAGACGAATTTCCATACCCAAACCTCAAAACCATCCACGTGTTCTTTTGTTTGTTTATTTTAAGTAGTCTCCCCACGGAGCACGGTGCTTGAACTCACCACCCTGCTGAGATCAAGAGTCCCGGATGCAGCCAGGCACCCCTCACGTTTGTTTGTTTGTTTGTTTGTTTGTTTGTTTGTTTAAGACATGTTTCTCGGGGCGCCTGGGTGGCTCGGTCGGTTAAGCGTCCGACTTCAGCTCAGGTCATGATCTCACGGTCCGGGAGTTCGAGCCCCGCGTCAGGCTCTGTGCTGACAGCTCAGAACCTGGAGCCTGTTTCCGATTCTGTGTCTCCCTCCCTCTCTGCCCCTCCCCTGTTCATGCTCTGTCTCTCTCTGTCTCAAAAATAAATAAATGTTAAAAAAAAATTAAAAAAAAAAAGACATGTTTCTCTTTACAAAAATGTATTCATTATCAATTGCCTCCATTTCTGTTAGGATTTTATAGTTCCCCAGCTTTCAATAAACCGTTTTGAACTCAAAACCATCTTAGGAGGGAGGTACCACTGTAATTTTCATTTAGCTGAAGAGGAACCAGGCTTAAAGCATGTGAGATGTTCTCAAGGTTCAACAACTGGTCAGTAGCACAACCAGGATGGGAGCCTACAGTTTTCTGAAGACTTTTTTTTTTAAGTTTATTTGTTTATTTTTGAGAGAGAAAGAGTGAGCAGGAGAGAGGCAGAGAGAGAGAGAGAGGGAGAGAGAGAATCCCAAGCAGGCTCCACACTGTCAGTGCAGAGCCTGACGTGGGGCTCGATCTCACGAGCCAAGAGATCATGACCTGAGCCGAAATCAAGAGTCGGAGGCTTAACCGACAGAGCCACCCAGGTGCCCTGTTTTTTGGAAGACTTTTAAGTAAAGTGCCTATAGCCCTGAGAATGTCTCTCTCATACACTGCTGAAGTTTGAGGGTAGGAAGGGGGAGACGGAAGGGAGGTAGTATAAATTAATAAAACTTTTCTGGAAAATATTTGAAAATATGTGTACCCTGACTTTGCCTTCCAGATAATAAAACTACAATGATCAAAATGGTTTCTATTAACAGCTAGATCAATAAAACAGAAGAAATAACCAGAAATATATATCTACTGTGTTTTTATATATGCCAAATTGTATGTATACAAAGCAGTGGGTTAAATGGATTCTTTAATAATTAACATTAGAACCACTGAAAAAAGAATTTAAGGGGTGCCGGGCTGGTTCATTAGGTACAGCATGTGACTCTTGATCTTGGGGGTATGAGTTCAAGCCCCACATTGGGTATAGAGATTACTTAAATTAAAAAAAAAAAAAATCAAGGTGCCTGGGTGGCTTAGTAAGTTGAGTAGCTGACTCTTGATTTTGGCTTAGGTTATGATCTCATGGTTTGTGAGATCGAGCCCCGAGCTGAGCTCTGCACTGGCAGCACAGAGCGTGCTTGGAATTCTCTCTCCCTCTCTCTCTGCTCCTCCCTTGCTTGCAGGCACACATATTCTCTCTCTCAAAATAAATGAACATGAAAAAAAAAGGAAAAAAAAATTAAAATCTATCTAAAAAAAGAATTTAAGTTAGAGTCTTACCTATATTTTTATACTAAAATAAATTTCCCTCGAACTAAAGTGATAAATATAAAAAATACAAAATCCAAAAAAAAAATGAGGGTCACTATTAACCAGGGGAAGGCAAACGAAGAAATTATGAAGCAAACTATAGATACATTTACCTTAAAATTTTTTTTAATGTTTTATTTATTTTTGACAGAGCACAAGCTGGGAGAGGGGCAGAGAGAGAGGGACAGGGGATCTGAAACAAGCTCTGTGCCGACAGCAGCAGGCCTGACATGGGGTTCATACTCACAAACCATGAGATCATGACCTGAGCCCAAGTCAGATGCTCAACTGACTGAGCCATCCAGGTGCCTCTACCTTTAAACAAAAATTTTAGGGGTGCCTGGGGGCTCAGTCAGTTGAGAATCCGACTCTTGGTTTCGGCTCAGGTCGTGATCTCACGGTTTGTGGGTTCAAGCCCCACGTCGAACTTGGGATTCTCTCTCTCCCTCTCCTTCTATCCCCTCCCCTCGTGCTCTCTCTCTCAAAAGAAATAAATTAATTTAAAAAAATTTTAAACATCTATTAAAAAAAGAAAAAATTCAAAAGGGAAAGCAAACTAAGGAAATTTTCAAAAAGTATAGTAATCACACGGTTACTATCCACAGTATATAATGTGTTCTTGCAATCAGTCAGGCAATGTTGATAGCTCATAAATACACGTGAAAAAATGTTCATCCTCTCTAGTAATCGAGATGTCATGGGGTTGTTTCTGCCTACGAAACAGGAAAGGCTTTTATTTTTTTTATTTTTTATTTTTTTTTAATTTTTTTTTCAACATTTATTTATTTTTGAGACAGAGAGAGACAGAGCATGAATGGGGGAGGGGCAGAGAGAGGGACACACAGAATCTGAAACAGGCTCCAGGCTCTGAGCTGTCAGCATAGAGCCCGACGTGGGGCTCAAACTCATGGACTGCAAGATCACGACCTGAGCCGAAGTCGGCCGCTTAACCGACTGAGCCACCCAGGCGCCCCAGGAAAGGCTTTTAAAATAAATACAATACCCAATATTATTAAGGATGTGGTAAGGTGTACATTGAGGATGTGGGATTGTATGATGTGTACAACTGTTCTGAAATTCATTTTGTCAACTTCCAAGAAGAGTTTTAAAAACGTGTAAAGGTACCTGTTGTTTAGTTAATTATAGAAGACAAAATTCTAAAGAAACCCTGATTCTAACAATGAATGATTAAATGAATAACAGAATACAAACAATGCAATATTATGTAGCCATCAAAAAATATATTTTGATAAATAGTATTTTAAAACACAAAGAGTGGGGCGCCGGGGTGGCTCAGTAGGTTCAGTGTCTGAATCTTGATTTTGGCTCAGGTCATAATCCCAGGGTCATGGGATCGGGCCCCAAGTTGGGCTCCCCACTGAGCATGGAGCCTGCTTAAGATTCTCTCTCTCTCTCTCTCTCTCTCTCTCTCTCTCTCTCTCTCCCTCTGCACCTCTCCCCTGCTCGCATGCTCTCTCTCTCTCTCTAAAATAAAAATAATAATAATAATAATAATAATAATTTAACAACACAAGGAAACACTTGCAATATAACGTGAAGCTAAATAAATGGGAGATCTGAATTGAATGAGTCCAGTAATATACTTAATCTTCCCAAAAAGCCTGGAAAGAAATATACCAAATAGACCAATTCAAATATTGAATTGTGGCTATCTCTAGACCATGAGGTTGTAAATGATTTGAATCTTCTTATTTATCCTTTGTTTTCAAATGATCTGTACAGGGAAAGACTAATTTTTATAATGAGAACTTGAAAAACATCAACAATGCACATCACTACATCTCCCAGCCAATGCTGAATGTGATGCCAGTAAGAAGCTTCACTCCTCCAACGAGCTATTGGATCACGTTGCAGCTCTCCTGTTGGGGGAATGAC
This sequence comes from Panthera pardus, assembly GCF_024362965.1. NCBI lineage: Eukaryota > Metazoa > Chordata > Mammalia > Carnivora > Felidae > Panthera > Panthera pardus. Next base: position 88,476,571 of record NW_026526666.1, on the reverse strand, counting down.
TGATGTTCCAGGAGTAGGAGACAAATGAGGATGTCACCAGGGAGGCAGGTTAAATTAAAGGCTCTTCAGTCAAAGGCACCTGCGAGACAAATCCCACGGGAGATCTGGAGTGTGCAGCAGATTAGGAATTTAAATATCTAGTAAACCCAAATGCACATTAATAAGCCTGAGGGGTAGGAGGGAAGGGGGGGGTGGAGAGAGATTGAGGGAGAGGGAGAGAGGGACCAACTGAATTGGCAGTCAGGCTTCTATCTTCGGCCTTCTTCCTTTGGCATTACATGCTCTCCCGTGAGGTGACCTCTCTCACAATCAGAAACAGCTCTGTTTCCTCCCTCCCTTTCTCTTTGCCACATGTATTGAGCACTGTGTATCAGAACCAGATATCGTTATAGGAGCTGAGGATTCATCGGTGAACAGTCTAGACTGTGGGAGGATTTACTAGGCATATCAGTGGGGATTAGGTTTGGCTGCAACAGACACCTAACAATGTAAAATAATAATATTTGTCTCTCAAGTAAAGGCAGGCTAGATACAGGCAACCCAGGGCGGGCAGCTCCAGTCTCACAAGGGGTTCAGGCCCCTCATCCTTTTGAGCCATCATTCCAGCGTTCAATCTTCAGGGTTACCTCCTGGTCCATAATGGCTGCTGGAGCTCCAGCCATCACATTCACACCTCGGGCTAGAAGAAAGAGAAACTGTAGAAGGGCAAAAGGGTACTTCTCCCAGCTGAGGAAGCTTCTTTTTGCTCATATCTCATTGGGCAAAATTAAGTCATACGTGGCTGCAGGGGAGGCAAAATATTGCTGCCTTGAATAAAATTTACTTGTAAACCGGCTACTGTGTACTGAACATCTGTAACGTGTCTGGCACTTTATAAAACAACCCTACAAAGCGGGTGTCATTGATGCCATTTAACACATGAGAAAAGTAAGGTTCAGTAGGTTTAAAGAGTTTGCTCAACAGTCACACAATGGTGGCTAATGGTGGAGCTGACCTCCTAAATCCCATGCTCTTTCCACTGTGTTTTGTTGCCTTCCCATCAGCAAATAAAAAATAAACTGAGAAGAAAGTTCCTCAGTCTTGTCATTATCTGTATTTAAAGACAGGACACTGGGGCACCTGGATGGCTCCATCGGTTAAGCGTCCGACTTCGGCTCAGGTCATGATCTCGCGGTCTGTGAGTTCAAGTCCCATGTCAGGCTCTGTGCTGACAGCTCAGAGCCTGGAGCCTGTTTCAGATTCTGTGTCTCCCTCTCTCTCTGACCCTCCCCCGTTCATGCTCTGTCTCTCTCTGTCTCAAAAATAAATTAATGTTTAAAAAAAAAAAAAAAAAGGACAGGCCACTTTTTTTTTTTCTATTTAAAAGGCATTGGAGATGCCTTTGTGGCTCAGTCAGTTAAGCATCTGACTTCGGCTCAGGTCATGATCTCACAGCTCGTGGGTTCGAGCCCCATGTCAGGCTCCATGCTGACAGCTCAGAGCCTGGAGCTTGCTTTGGATTCTGTGTCTCCTTCTCTCTCTGCCCCTCCACCACTCATACTGTCTGTCTCTCTCTTAAAAATAAATAAACATTAAAAAGGTAAAAAATAATAATAATAAAATGCATTGATGCTATCTATGCAGCCAATGGAAAGAGCTGAAGTAGATCTGTATAAAAGCAGGGACTTGGTCTGTTTTGTTCACTGCTATTTTCCCAATATCTAGAACAGTGCTTGGCAAATAGCAGACATCCAAAAATATGTGTTGAACGTATAACGTGAAAAGGACATTCCCATGAACCCTGAATGTGCTCCTATGCCCCTTTCTACTCAATCCTACCCCTCGGAAGCAGTCACTATTCTGATGTGAATCACCGTAGATTAGTTTTGACTTCTCTTGGACTTCATATGAGTGGGATAACGTCTACAACTCTTCAGTGTCTGGTTTCTTTAACTCCTCATTTTTTTTTTGGAGATTTATTCTATTATGTGCATCATTAGTTCATTCCTTTTTCCGACTGTGCACTATTCCATTGACCGAATATGCCATAGTTTGTTTCTCCATTCTTCTGTTGACAGATATTTGGAATATTTCCGTTTTGAGGACATTATGGGTAAAGATACTAAGAGCAGCATGTATGTACACATTTGCTTACATTTCTCTTGAGTGTGTAACTAGGAGAGCAATTTCTGGGTCTTGGGTACGTATACACTTAGCTTGACTTAACTGGCCATGTCCAAAAAATGATTGCACCCTTTTTTCCGCCAGCAATGCATGAGTGTAAGAAAGAGATCTTTTACCACGTTTCACACTTCTGCAACGACTTTTTAAAGTATTGACTTTTCGACCCGATCAAATAAGAATAACAAAATCTGCAATGAAATCGCCTGTCTGGAAATTCTCCCGAAAGGCAGGCGATGAGCTGCTGAGGCTTTCTAGCATCATCTGACAGGTTCTACTGGAGTTTTCCCGGACAGCAAAATGCTTATCAGCCTTGGCACAGCTTTCAGTGGATTGAGCCACAAGAGATCAATTTCTCTTTCCCTTGTTTTTCTCTGCCTGTAACTCAAACCTTGGGAGGAGGGAGTGTTAGAAACGTGAAACCGTATAAAATTCATTCATAAGAAGCGCTTATTATCCGTGTGTGCCCAACACGTTGCTGGGCACGACGGTAAAGAAGAAAGATGGGGCAGATTGCCCTCTTGTTCTCGAGCTGCTCGCAACCTAGCCTGATGGACACAAGATGGCCACCCTTCCCCTGCCCACCATGTAAAGACTGACGTTGTTCTGGATTCTGTCCCCTACTTTTCGTGCTCTATTTCACCTGCTCTCCCTGGGTCATCTCATCCGCACCCATGATTTCAACTACCCATCACACCTGCCTCCCAAATCACCACACCAGAGCTATTTCTTCCAACTGCTTTCCTCTCTAATGTTCATGCTTCCATGTAATTCATCAGCAAATTTGGTTAGCTTTGCCTCTCGAATACAGGCAGGATCGTACCGTTTTTCACCACATCCTTCCCTGCGACCCTTGTTGAAGGCACTATCGTCCCTGGTCTGCATTACCGCAACAGGCCCAGCAAACCGGCCTCACTATCTTATTACCTTTGCCTGCTCCGTATTCATTTCCCTTTCTTTTGGTAATAGAAACTTGAGTTACCTTCGGTGAACGTGACCATCAGGGTTCCAGGAAAATGTTCATCTGAGATGCATTTGGCAACGGTTAAGCACAAAGGTACGGGCAGGGTTGAGGGAATCAAGAAGGAATGGAGGTATGGTACCCCGAGGAGAGCCATTACCACCCCGAGGCCAAGAGAAGAAAGATTTCAACATAACTAGAGCAGAGATCTGTATGACACTGGACACAAGCCTCAGTAGATGTATATGCAGCCACGACGCAGCAACTTGGGAGGGAAGGGGCCTCTGGATTAATACCCTCGCTTCATCTTCTTCCAACCCCTCTGATCTCCTACTCATGTCTTCTACTGGAAAAATTCCCATGGAAGCCAGAGGATAAGGGACCCACTGAAGCACTCCATGCAGGTCGGCCTCCTGAGATCCAAATCAGGAAGCAAAGAGTCGAGACGTACATCATCCGAAGGCACCAACAGAAAATACCTCACACACGAAGCTACGTCTCCTCAATTCTCAGTCTGTGAGACTTGAGAGCTGCCCACCTCGCTGCAGCTCCAGAAGGGAGCATGTGACCCAGGCCTGTGACCCCAGGCCCCTTCTCAAGAGAGCGGTTTACTGAGTTGCCAACAACCCGAGTGGGAACAACAAGAGGCAGTCCCAGAACTTTCGTGGACAGCCGCGAGGAAAAGAGACTCGTTCCGTTGGTGAGGGTGCGATTTGAAGTTGTAAGCAGTCAGCCATTCTGCCATCTCATGGAGAAAGGCAGCCTGAGAATGAAAAGTCAACACAAAGGACAACAGTCAGGAAGTGGTGAATAAAAACTAAATCTGGGAGTGTCTGGCGGGCCCATTCAGTGGAACACGTGACTCTTGATCTTGGGGGTGTGAGTTTGAGCCTCCTGTTGGGTGTAGAGATTACCTAAAAAAAAAAAAAAAAAAAAGACTAAATCCTGATGTTATCATTTTAAGCCCCTGGATCCAGTCTGACTGGAGCCCATACTGTTTCTGTTACATGAAACAATGAATTTCATTTGTTGCTTAGTCCAGTTTGACAGACTGCATGCAAAAAAAAAAAAAAAAATTGAATACGGGGCACCTGCGTGGCTCAGTCAGTTAAGCTTCCGACTTCGGCTCAGGTCATGATCTCACGGTTTGTGAGTTCAAGCCCCGCGTCGGGCTCTGTGCTGACAGCTCAGAACCTGGAGCCTGCTTTGGATTCTGTGTCTCCTTCTCTCTCTGCCCCTCCCCCACTTGTGCTGTCTCTGTGTCTCAAAAATACATAAATGTAAAAAAATTTTTTTTAATTGAATAATATTTAATCCCAACCCCCAAAGACCAACACATACTCACATGTCTGTAAATATGCTGTTGTTACTACGAAATGCCCTTTCCCATATTCTCCACCTAGAAAACTATTCAAATACCGTCTTACCTGCGAATCTTTCCCTCCTTTTTCTCAGCAGAATTGCTCACTTCGGTCTGTTTTGTCAGCGCTTTGCAAATGCTCTATTAGCACATGTGTAAAATTGTATCACAATTAGTCCTTCGCTTATCTGTCTCCTCTGTGAGCTCCTAAAGGGGTAGATTTTGTGGAAGATATCCTTAACAGCCCCTTGCCTAGCCTGATACCTCACGGGGAACTCTGGGATAAACAAGGCTAAATGGGTCTTTTGACCTTCGGACCTCCCAGAAACATTTCTGTGTCAACACTCAGGTAGCTGTACAGAATGCCGTAGTTCCCGAGCCCATTTGACCTAAAAACTCAATTTTTGGCCAAGCTGCTGGGTTGGTGGCATCTAGAGAAGAAAAATTACTGCGGGCGGTTCTTAGGGTGACTTTCATGAAAGAAGTGGCTCTCCATAAAGATTTGTGAAATGAAGAAAAGGGAAAAACTTGGTTAGGTCAAGGCAGGGAGCAGGGGCAGCAGGGTTGTAAGCAGGAGAAACAACAGACGCAGTGAACAGGAAGCAAGAGAGGTGATCTCTCTGACAATGCAGGGTCAACCGTTGGGGTGATTGGATCATAATCCAACCCCATTTCCTTAGCGTAAAAATAACAGCCATTAGATGTACCCCAGGCACGGTAATCCTTTTTCTTCCCCCCATGCCCAGGGGGCTGAGTGTCTACAACACTGCCTGCAGGATTTTGACCTTCAGTTTGCTTTACCTTGCCTCTGAGGCAAAGGGGTGGGTGATCAGAACTGAGTTTCTTCCAATGGCACACCGTTAAGACAAATTCCTTTCCTGTTCTATGGCTGTTTCCCTCTCCAGGGAGTAAGGGAATAGACGCAAGCTCACTTCCAAGCTTGGCTCAGATGACTTATAAAAAAAATAAAATAAAATAAAATAAATAATAATAATATCTGCCAAAGAAAGCCCCAGGCCTGCCGTTATAACCGTGGACAACTCATTGAGCAGCTTAGGTATTTGCTCTATTTGTAAACTAAGCGTAATTATGTCCCACTGTCTCCCTGGGCTTCTGAGTGCATCGAGCAAGACCGTGCGTGAGAAAAGTATTCTGTAAACGGAAAGTAAAGCACTAAAAATGTAAATGTTATTAACATTGTACATAAGGGAGGGAGGGGGAGGAGGCGGGAGGCGGGAGGCGGCAGGTGGCAGCGGAAGCCCGCCGCGGTTATAGCCCAGGATACGGAGGAGCCGCACACCCGGGGCTACCTAGAGTTCGGCTACCTACTAGCCGCCTCTCCTCGGGCAATTAAGCACGTGGAAGCCCTCTTCGTCTATAAGAGCTAATAATATCCGGTTCGTGAGGTTAAACGAGGTAAAGCTGGCCAAGCACGGGGCGCAGTGTACATAGTAACTGGCGCTCAGTAAACGTCCCTAATACTCCCACTGACTCCTCTTGTGACTGACACGTGCAGCTAGCGGGAGAGAAACTATTCCTGGCCACCGTGGGAGACGAGAAGGGCGCCAAAGGTCCTGCCATCGGGGTACCTAAAGCCCGCGGCCCCAGCGCAGCGGCCCCAGCGCTCCCGCGGCCTCCCCAGCCTGGGAACGAGCAAACACCGCGAAGCCAGACCCCCGCCCCGCCCCCACGGCCGCGCGCGAGGGGCGGGGCCGTTTCCGGCGAGCTTCCGGACCCGGCGCGCCCCAGCCGGCCGCCGCCTTCGGGCGCCTGCGCCGCGCGCGCTCCGCCGTGGGAGGGGGCGGGGCGGGGCGGGGACGCGCGGGCCCAGCGCGCGCGCGCGCGACGCCGGCAGCCCGCCTGGGCCCTGACGCCGCTCGCGCCCCCGCCGAGGCCGCGGTTCCCGCGAGCATCAAGGGCGTGGCGGCGAGGCTGCGGGCGGCCCGAGCCGCGCCGACCGTGTCCCGGCTGCCGACCGCGGCGTCTCCCCAGGCCCGGCTCCTCGCGGCGGCCCGGCTCCCGCGTGGCCCGTCGGGCCGCTCCGGCCTCGCGCCTGCCCGCCTGCCTTCCTCCCTGCAGTGGCCAAGCGCGCAGGTGAGTCCCCCTCGCCGGGTGGGGCCGGCACCCGGCCTCTCCCAGCAGGTTGCAACCAGTCCCGGGGAGGATGGAGGGCGCGGGGTGCGGAAAGTTAAAGAAAGAAAGAAAGAGTCCGCAGATACCCGATACAGGTGGCCGTTCCAGTGCCCGAGACCCCAGAGATGCCGCGCGTCCTGGGTCCAGCCCCTCGCGCGCCGAGCGTCTTCTCTGGCAGCTCCGGGCTGGTGTCTTGGAAAACAAAACCAAAAAAAAAAAAAAAAAAATTCTTTTGTTTTTTTGTTCTCTCCTGTCCACCAGGAATTTTTTCCCAGCACTTTGACTTTTTGAATAGCTGACAGGCCCATCCTGCTCCTGAAGGCCGGAAAGGTGCACTCGGGCACACAGGGACGGCGAGGAGTTCAAAGCCCCTCGCCTCCACCCCCCCTTGATGCACGAATAGCCGTCGCTTTACTTACTCGCTAACTTCTGGAAACTTGACGGTCTGCCTCCATCTGCTGTCTGGAGCGGTAGAGGGACAGTGGTCTGTTTCCAGGTTGCTTCCAGATTCTGTGCAAAATCCGATCCTCTCTTTCAGGGATTAGGAGTCCAGTGTAGGGAGCCGTTTTCAGATCCGTGTTTCAGTTACAAGCTACGATTCTTTTAAAGTGATGTTTTCGTGTGGCGCCCAAAGCCGGAAATATTCTCTCCCCTGTGTTGAAAGTTCCCTAGCACACCACGTTTATCTGAACTTTGCGGAGAATTCTCTGCATTTTATGGAAGTCTCTGATGTACTATTTGGTAAGGGAAGCAACGGGTTTATTTGTAGCTGATATTGCATATGATTTACAATAATTCAAGACTATTTCATTAGCTCTTTCAATTTATTAAATTATAAAAACACAACATTGAGATTCAGGGTATAGATTTTTGCACATCACACAAATTTGTGCTTTGGGGCAGGGACTTGATGTTGGTATGGAAGACTTGTGATGGAGGAAGACAGTGAAAGGCTTGAAGACGACGCCCCTTCTTTAGCCATGCCATCAGCTTTCCATTTCACTGCTGTGACAAACCTTTTCCTTCCTAGCTTGGGAGGAGATTTCAGTACTTTTAGGGAAACCAAGATTTTTCCCATTATTGAATTGTACGTTTGTAAAGCTTTTAAACATGTGGATGTCAAGGGTTACAAATGAGAACACATTTTGTATGGTGCCCGGGGGATTTGTTGGTTGAAAGAGTTAAGCAGAACATCATGGAAAAAAAAAAAAAAAATACTGTGCTTTGGAAATCCATTAGGCTGAAGCCTGTGAAATAATGGAAGCTCTAAAGTTGAATGCCATTTATTGTTTAGACCCCCCAAAACCCACAGAATGTGCAGGGCAGACAGTGGATCTATCTAGAATGTAGAGGTTATATAGTGAGGGAAAATGCATTATATTCAGCAAAACAAATAGCATCCGTCTTTTATATTCCTACTTCAATAAGTCTTTAAAACTGATTATTTTCATATGTTCTGACTGTTGATATTTGTTGTTTATTTCTCTTCTCTCTCTCACACTAAGAAATCCCTCTATGCCTGGTGGAGCACTGAACCTCAATAATTGTAATACGACTAATTCTAAATCTGTGAAGAGAGGGTATATAGGTCTTTGAAACATAAAAAAATACAAAAATCTAATTTTCACCTACTTAATTTACTTCTGCACCAATTTTTTTTCTTCTGCCACAACTATTAAAGAGCAGTAAAAGTCTGCCTCTAAGTGGTAAATGAGCAGGAAATAGACGTTGGAGGCTTACATGATAGTTATTCAGAACCCCCATTTCGACAATTCTGAGGGTTTGTTTTTTTTTTTAAGAATCTAGTCTGAATTCTAATTTCGAAGTTTTTAAAAGGAATTTAGTAGTTCAGCAACATCTGTGAGTATTTTCCTTATTTTATATATGAGACAACAAATAAAAACCCAAGTGACTTCCTCCAAGGTTATTGAGCAGGGCATATGTAAAGCCGGAGAGGGAATAACTTGTTTGCTTCTGTTTGGTAGCATTTTGAGTACATCAAAAAAATAATAAAAGCGAACCTAGCTAAGCTATTTTAAAGGTTCAACAAGTCGAGAAGCATACTATTTTGAAAAATTGTTTTTTCAAAAAATCCTGGAAGAGGCTGAATTTGCCTTTTCCCGATCAAAACTTAAAATGCCAAGTCAAATGCACATGCCTGCCGTTTTGCCGTGATGGATTACTTTTGTCACAAGGCTGGTAGGAGAACAGATGGTCATGCTACTTGGAGTTTTCCACTCATTTGATGTTTCCATGAAGAAACAATTCGCCAGAAGCCAGCCACAGCTCCGGTGGCGCTGAGATGATGCTAAACCCTGATTAGCGCAGACCTTTGCTTACAGAAGCGGGAGGATATTGGTTCAGCCCTGTTAAACCAGTCAGTGTTTCCCTGGTTTAGTAAATTTAGGGACAGCTTCATCTTGTGATAGTTGGAGTGGGCCAGAGTTAGCAACTACTCCAGTAATAACGGCATAGAAACAATGTACTTTTGTAATTATTTTCTTTGCCTTAATGAAATCAAACTGCTTGTTAAGCCGAGTTACCTTACAAGATGATTTTACAGATGTGCGAAGATTGTCATTTCCACTATTTGATTTTGATCATCTCTTTCTGATCAAATCTAACGGCATTTTATGATGTCAGAAAATTATGAAATGGTCGATGATGTTGACTTAAGCTATATCCGAAAAAAGCTCGTGGCTTGCCTTCAGCAAGAGAGGCATCATCTGAAAGATAGTATCTCTAATACCGTGTGCATTGAATTACAACATAAAATTCCATGAAGCTCTTAAAAAAAGCACGATGGCCTTTTTTCAGCCAACTGTTTTTAAATCTTTAATGGTTTTCTTCCTGGAGCCATAGTACTCCTTCCAGTGGTTGCTCTGAGCTGGTTTCACTGCTAGATCAGCCACTGAACAGTTTTCTTGAAATGCTACAAAGTGTTTATTTTCTTTTTGTAGCCTTTTTATTGCTTGGAATTAGATTATTTGGACATGTATTTTTCTCATTTTATTGCTTGAATATCTGTTCCATTGATGGTTCTGACATTATTGGCATCTCTCAATCCAGCAATTAATTGATGTGGATTGTGCCTCTGTAGAAATCATTGAGCACTAGCTATATGCAAAGCATTGTTCTGAGCACTTAGCATTTAATCCTTCTGACATCCTTTTGGGTAAGGGTTATTATTTTATAATTCTATTTTACAGTTGAGGAAATGGAAAGGGAGGCAAAGTAATTTGCCTAATATAGAGTACTGGGGAGCCAGAGTTTAAATCTAGAAAATTGATTATGGAGACTGAATCTTCTTGGGATATACTTAAAGACATGTTCAAGCTTGTCTGCAGTACTGTGATATTTCATCAGTCCATCCTTTTAAAGTGTATCAAACACCCAGTAATGTATAAGTGAAGAAAATGTAGCAGCACTATAAAGACTATTGAGATATCTTGGGACAAAAGGCAAATTATTTAACAATAACCTAAAACATTTGAAGAGAAAATAATCATAAGGACATTACTAGGAATACTGACAGAATTTGAAGATAGACACTGATTTAGATAACAGTATTATGTCAATGTTAAATGTCCTGGTTTTGATCACTGTACTGTGGCTAATGTAGGAAACTGATCTTGTTCTTACACACTGAAGTATTTGGGAGTAAAGACAGCACACTTGTCTTACTCTCAGTGGTTCAGGGGGAAAAGTATATATATATATATATATATATATATATATATAGAAACAATGATTTTAAAAATGGGCAAAAATGTAATTAATTGGTAACTCTGGGTAAAAAGTATTTAGGACTTCCTTCTACTAGTCTTACTTTTCTGTTTGAAATTATGGCACAAGAAAAAGTTACCCTAAAGTGAAGGAAGAAAACAGGAAACGAAGGTATAACCTTCTAAGAATTTTTTTTTAAGTCAAGTGAGGGATTGTTCCTGTGCTCTGATTTTTCTTTCTCCCTCCCCCTCCCCTTTCCTTTCCTTTTTAAGGGTTGGAGGAAGGAACTTGAAACAAAAAATCTTGTCAAAAATGGCTCGATTTTTCTAAATCAAGCTTGATTTCAAAATCTGGTCATTCAGAGCTCCCCAACCTTCCATTCTCTAAAAAACCACGCACAGTATTTTCCTCACCTCTTTGTAATGGGTTGGGAGTCGGGTGAGATTAAAAACATTAGCTCCTCTAAGAGATAAGATATAAAGACAATCTACTTTTAGTGATATTGAAAGTTAAATTGGGTTAATATATCATTTCCCTGCCTAAAAACCTTCAGTGGCATGCTGATATTGACTCTGTTTTGTATCAGGATGCTGTAACCCTACTTTTAAGGCAGCTTGGAGACCCATGCCTGCCTTTCTAACTTTGTCTCCTGTCACCCCACCAAATACAGTACGTTCTGGCCACATCAGATCTTTGTTCACAATGATCTGTCCTCCCTTTGTCCTTGAACTGTTCAGGCTTTGCCTGGAACGCACCCCATCGTTTTTCTGCTGAAATTGTTTATCTTTAAGTCTCTCCATAACATCCTTGGGGAAGCTGTCTCTAATCTCACATAGAATTAAATTTTCCTCTGTCTGTGCTGCCGTATTAGTGGGGTAAACACAGTGCTATCTGCTTTCATTCAGCAATCCTTATTAAGCCTATACTGTCAGCCAGAAACTGTGCCAGGGACAAGGGGTTCAAAGGCACTCACGGTCTGGTAACAGGGAGTGATTTGTGAACAAATAGTCATCAGGTAAGTATGTAACAGAGAAATAAACAAAGTGTTGTGAGAATTATGAACTCTGACAGCTTAGTCTTAAAGAAAAGGATTACAAAGAAAGCCTTAGTGAGATACCATTCCCCCGCCCCGCCCCCCCCCCCCCAACCTGGCCCCTTTCCAGATTGGAGACTTACAGCACAATAATCTAATTAAATCTATGAAGTTTAAAATAATTGTAGTACCTGTGGGCCACACAGGTAGATATGTGTAATAGGAAGGTAAAAATACAAGTCTGGAGCTCAGGACAGAGGTTGAGTCTGGATGCATGAATTATACAGATTAGTGATTTTCAGGGTGTATAGGCAGGAAAGACCTAGAGACAGATTAGAACCTCTTGGGATCATGTGCTTTTTCCACCCAACCTCCCCCCGCCCCCCCCCCCCCCCCCCCCCTTGCCCAAGATTCTGCTCTTACTCCGGTGACATCCTTCCCAGCTTACAATTCGTTGCGGAAAATGAGAGGCAGTATTGATAGCCCCATGTTGTGTGTGTGAGCCACAGGGCGAGCAGGAAACAGAGCTGAGAAGCACTGGCAGTTAAGTGGTTAAAGGCTTGATGGATGAAACCACTCAAGAAGAAGAGGAGGAGGAGGAGGAGGAGGGAAACCTCAAAGAGATGAACTTGAAGAGGGTGAGTGACGACAGAGGAGCCAGTGACAGACAGTTGCTTTAGGAAGGAGAGCCAGGAAGGACCGAGACCCTACCTGGAAGGCAGAGGCACACTGAGTGCCGAGTGACGGGTGGGCGGCAGTGTCTGGTGCTGCAGAGACAGGCACGTGAGGACGGTTTCAGCCGAAGGTAGTGGCAGAAGGCCAGTGGCACCGAATTCTCGAGCACGTGCTGTTGGGGAACAGAACACAGCAGGACAGCTTACTTTTTGCAGGGAATTGGTAGGAGAAGCAGCGGAGAGGTAGCTGGAGGGGAAGACAGAACTCCAAAGGAAGATTTCTTCTTCTAAGATTGGGTGGGTGGGGGTGGGGAATCCCGAGTAGGTGTGTTTGCTGAAGAAAAGGGACCGATGGAGAAGCAGAAATTGAAAGCATAGGAACTCTTAGAACAAGATCCTTTAGGATTGGTTAGCATTGTTGAGAAGAAATTCTTGCTGTGGCGGGAGCTCCTTGAGGACAGGAACTATTTCTTACCCGTCTAATATGCCTAATAATACCTGGCATGTGATGGGCATTCAGAAGATGTTTATAAAAATGAGTAAGGACTTTACTTTTGGGAATTAGTCTTTCCTGATTGGTGTAGTAGAATAATGGGGGAAAAAAAACCCTGTACTGTTTTTAGCCTGTAATTGACATCTGTCATGTACTCTGTATAAGCAATATATTTGCAGCACTGTGTTCTTTGAAATAAAATGTAAAATCACAAATGAAGTCATAGTAAGCTAGTAACAGTCGTGATCGCATGATTTTTCTGTGCCTGATTGGTATTTTTAAAATTCCATTGTAGCATCTTGAAATTTGTTAGGGTCCAGGCAGTGTGCTCGGAGGGTGTGGCTACAGCTCATCAGAGGAGACCGACATGCAGAAAGTCCGTAGAAGACAGACGCTCTTCTGTTATTTAACAGAGGGCCGCTGTCGGCTCCAGGCCTTCAGGATTAAAATTATTAATTTATAAGTGTTCAGAAAAAAGGTCATCTCTTCAGTCGTCGTCTGTGTCAGATTTTGCCTTTCATCCGTATCTCTGGTGTTAACAATGACCTGCTTCATAGAGAACTTGCGGTTCTGTGCATCTGGACTCTTTGAGAGTATTTGCAAAAAGAACAAATTGGTTAAGACAGGTGAAGTCATCTCGCTGCAGACCATGTTTCACGGTGCAGATGGTGAATGAATCCGTGTGGGTTGTGTTCAGCTGCTTCAGTTTCACTGTTGTAGACCTAAAACCCAAAACAAATATGTGAAGGCAGTTCTGGTTCACATTTTCCTTCCTACTGCTTGTAAACTAGCATACATATTGATACTGTCTCATTTCGTACGGCCCATTTTTCCCCCCAACGTCACTAGAAAACTTTTTTCCCTTTGTTTTGTAATATGTCATTGCCAGTGAAATGTATTACATTAACTATGCTAAGCAAACCAAATTAGAATATATAGAACTTACTTATGAGGACTGTAATGAATTGATTTAGACTCTGATTTATCTTCCCTGAATAAAATTGCTTCCATTGATAAATTGCTGTCTTGAGAATTGACGGGAACGGTGTTTGGCCTTCAAAGTCTTATCTTTATGCTCTTTTCTCTTTTTTAACACCAGATGCCTGGTAGACACCTTAGAATTTTAAAAACGGAAAAGACCTGCTTTTAGGGGATAATGCTGAGGGACACTATGAAATCTTGGAATGACAGCCAGTCAGATCTCTGTAGCAGTGACCAAGAAGAGGAAGAAGAGATGGTTTTTGGTGAAAATGAAGATGATTTGGAAGAGATGATGGATTTCAGTGACCTGCCTACCTCCCTCTTTGCTTGCAGTGTCCATGAAGCAGTGTTTGAGGTGCGAGAGCAGAAGGTAGGCACGTATCCTACCTTCCCCTGCATTTGGTAGTGGGTTCAGTGGATGTGGATGTCGAGAAGCAGCAGATGCTGCCTGTTTGCACAGTCTGTTACTGGCCTGTGACGAGTACAAGAAGCACGCCTCAACCTTTAGACATTGCTGCAGCATTTAATTGTATTGTATGACAGTAACTAACAGTCCACAACACGTAAGAAGTATTTCCAAACCAGTTCTTTCCCACAAATATTTTGTGAAGCAATGGTTTATAGCGCATTCTCAATCAGGTCTTATTAAGTCCTGATTCATTCATTCATTCATTCATTCATTCATTCATTCATTCATTCTTGGAGCCTGTGATTAAGGAAGAGCTAGTGATTTTCACCCTGGCTTCCTATTACTTGAGAGTAAATTCACACAGGTCAGAAGTATTTGAAGCTTTTTTTTTCTGAGGCTGATTACATTTATGATTCCGTTGTAACAGACTTGTCAACATTTCTTGTATTACTTTCTACAGCTTGGGGAAAAATGATTGAGTTTATTTTTTAAAGGCTACTCTCCTTTAGTTCATATATTATTTACCTGGAAAGAGAGGTTTTATGTGTGGCTTTTTCCTCCCGTCATGACGTCACAAAAGCCTGTAGGTTTTAGTCACACGAAAGTAAAATATTTCTGCTGTTGGTATAAATTTTGCATGTTCTGAGACTTTCTCAACACATTACTATCACCCACCCCTTAGTTTTCCATCTGTGTGCTCAAAGTATTTTCCCTCCAGTGACTTTCTTGGAGAGAACTTGATAGAGTTTGACTCCCTACATACTTGAGTGCCTCCAGCGTGTAAGGCATAGTGCTGCTTGCTTCAGGGGATAGAGTAGGAATTTAAACAGCTTCTGCCTCAGACAGTTGATAGTCCCGCAGTGGAGATGGTAAGTGATTTGGCGTAAGACGGAATACTAGTTCCTTTAGAGGCACTTGAAAGTACATGGAGGGGTCAGAGGACAGAGGATGACAGCCAGGTCCAGTAAAAGATCTTACGGGGAGATGGCATTGGAGGAGGGCAGCGTGAGCTGGGTAGGAGGTTCGCAGGGAAGGGAAAGGGAATTCTGGCCAGAGGAAACAGAGCGAGCCAACGAGCTGACTCAGGATGAGCGTGGACACTTCAGGAAGCAGTTGTGTGGCTGGTGCATAGGTGAGGTGCGGCCACAGGGAAGAAGAGTCAAGCTGGAAAGGGCAGCGTGGGGCATCCTGCAGAGTTCAAGGGGGTTGCCTCTCTCTGGCCAATAGTCTTCTGAGCAAAGGGGTGACCATCAGAATTACATACTAGGAAGGTCAGTGGACAACACCACTAGGAGTGGTGGAAGCAGAGCCAGAAGCAAGGGGCCAGTTAGGACGCTCCTGCAGCAAACCTGCCTGGAGATGCTGAAACCCCCGAGGGAGCAAAAGGGAGAGGGACCACAGCCGCCAGTTGTGTATCTTTCGGGTTGGTTTTCATTCACAAGTGTTGTCTTCTTTCTCAAGTTCAGCCATGACATAGACATTTTGAAATCATTCTTCCTAGGTTTCTCAACTTTTTAAGAGCTCTGCGTTTTCAGGTAACAATTACATTAACTCTGTTGTTTATTTGTGATACACGAAAATCACATGTATTCCTAGTTTATCTTAAAATTCATAAGGATTGTTTCAAGAAACCTCACAGTCTCTCTTCCAACTTTTTTTTTTTTTTTAAGTGTAGCCTAGGAAGTTTTTTTTAACTTGCCAAAGTGGTGAGTTCTTGTTGGTTTTCATTTTAAAAAACCATCCCGGGGGGCGCCTGGGTGGCTCCATCGGTTAAGTGTGTGACTCTTGATTTCGGCTCAGGTCGTGATCTCACGGTCGTGACATTGAGCCCCGCATCGGGCTCTGCGTGGACAGCCGGAACCCGCTCGGAATTCTCTCTTGCATATGCACACTGTCTCTCTCAAAATACATACATACATGCCATTTGGGATTATATCCAACCTAAATTAAATTGGGAATCTTATCAGCAGAAATTCTAGTAGTTCAGTAGACCTTGTGTTATGTTCAATTCTTAGTCACGGTAAACTTTACATAAAAGCCTTAATGGTAATATCTGAGGCTGCAAAATACTTATTTTATATTGGAAGTTTGTACCTTTTGGCCACATTCTCCCATTTTTGTCACCCCATTCCCCCTGCCTCTGGCAACCACCAATCTGTTCTCTGTGAGTTCATTTTGTTTGTTTTGTTTTTAAAATTCCCCATATGAGAGAGATTATATGGTAATTGCCTTTTTCCGACTGACTTACTGCACTTAACATAATGCCCTCAAGGTCCATCTGTGTTGTCCTAAATGGCAAGATTTCATTTTTTTTTAATGGCTGAATAACGTTCCATTGTGTATATATGTGTATATGTACATATGTATGTAAATGCACATACGACATACCCCACAATGTCTTTATCCATTCATCCATTGATAGACCCTCTGTTTCCATATCTTTCATATTGTAAATAATGCTGCAATAAACATGGGATGCAGATATCTTTTCAAGTTAGTGTTTTTGTTTTCTTGGGATAAATACCCAGAAGGGGTATTGTTGGATCATATGGTTCTTCTGTTTTTAACTTTTTTTCCTTTTTTTTAATATTTCAAGTTTTTATTTAAATTCTAATTAGTTAACATATATAGTGTAATATCAGTTTCAGGAGTAGAGCTTAGTGATTCATCACCTACATATAACACCCAGTGCTCATCACAAGTGCCCTCCTTAGTGCCCATCACCCATCTGGTCCATCCCCCACTCTCCTCCCCTCCATCAACCCTCTGTGTGTTCTCTATAGTTAAGAGTCTCTTAATGGTTTGCCCCCTTCTGTTTTTTTTCTTTCTGGTTTTAATTTTTTGAGGACGCTCCACACTGTTTTCCATAGTGACTACACCAGTTACATTCCCACCAACAATGCACAAATGTTCCTTTTCTCCCTACCTCACCAATACTGGTCTCTTCTCTTTCTGACAATAGCCATTCTAACAGGTCTGAGGGTGATAGCTTATTGTGGTTTCATCTGCATTTCCATGATGATTAACAGTGTTGAACATCTTGTTGTGTACCTGTTGGCCATTTGTATGTCTTCTTTGGAGAAATGTCTGTTCAGATCTTACGCCCATTTTTAAAATCAGATTGTGTGGGTTTTTTCTGTTGGGTTTATGAGTTCTTTATATATTTTGGATATTAGCTCCTTACCAGATAAATGATTTGTAACTATTTTCTCCTGTTCAGTAGGTTGCCTCCCCCTGGCGCCCCCCCCCCCCCCACCGACTTTGTTGATGGTTTCCTCTGCTGTGCAAAACTTTTTAGTTTGATGTAGTCACACTGCTTTTTGCATTTCTTCCTTTTGGTTTTGGTGTCAGGTTCAAAAAATCATTGCCAAGGGGTGCCTGGGTGGCACAGTAGGTTAAGCGTCTGACTTTGACTCAGGTCATGATCTCATGGTTTGTGATTTAGACCCCACATCGGGCTCTGTGCCAATGGCTCAGAGCCTAGAGCCTGCTTAGGATTCTGTGTCTCCCTCTCTCTCTGCCCCACCCCCACTTGTACTCTGTCTCTCAAAAATGACTATAAACATTAAAAAAATTTTTTTAATAAAAAAAATTCATTGCCAAGACCTATGCCAAAGGGCTTATCACCAATTTTTTTCTTCTAGGATTTTTTTATGGTTTCAAGTCTTACATTCAAGTCTTTAATCTGTTTTGAATTAATTTTTGTGTATGGTGTAAGGTAATGATTGAGTTTCATTCTTTATTTGTAGCTGTCCAGCACCATTTATTGAAGAGACTGTCCTTTTCCCATTGTATATTCTTGGCTCCTTTATCGGAAATTGACCATATATGTGTGGGTTTACCTCCCAGCTCTCTATTCTGTTTTCATTGATCTGTGCATCTGGTCTTATGCCAGTACCATAGTATTTTAATTACTGTGGCTTTGTGGGTTTTTGTTTTTTGTTTTTTAATGTTTATATTGTTGGGAGAGAGAAAGAGGGAGGGAATGAGCGGGGGAGGGCGGGGGGGGGGCAGAGGGTCTGAAGTGGGCTCTGTGCTGACAGCAGGGAGCCCGATGAGGGGCTCAAACTCACAAACTGTGAAATTGTGACCTGAGCCAAAGTTGGACGCTTAACGGACTTAGCCACCCAGTCACCCCTAAATACTATAGCTTTTGTAATATGGTTTGGAATCAGGGAGCATGCTCCTCCAGCTTTGTTCTTTCTCAAGATTGCTTTGGCTATTCAGGGATTTTTGTAGCTCTGTACAAGTTTTAGAATTCTTTGTTCTATTTCTTTGAAGTATGCCATTGGAATTCTAATGCAGATTGCATTGAATTTATAGATTGTTTTAGGTAGGATGGACATTTTAACAACAATGATTTTTCCAGTCCATGAGCTTGAAATATCTTTCCATTTATTTACTAATTCTTTATTTCTTTCATTAATGTCTTGTAATTTTTAGTATACAGGTCTTTTACTTGTTTGGTTAAATTTATTCCTAGGTATTTTATGCTTTTGATGCAATAGAGATGGGATTGCTTTTCTTTCTTTCTTTCTTTCTTTCTTTCTTTCTTTCTCTTTCTTTCTTTCTTTCTTTTTTGATGGGATTGTTTTCTTAATTTCTTTTTCTGATAGTTATAAATGTAAGAGATGCAACATATTTTTGTGTATCAATTTTATATCCTACAACTGAATTTGTTTACTTATTTGTTTACTGAATTTGTTTATTAGTTTTAACAGGGTTTTTTTGTTGTTTTTTGGAGTCTTTAAGTTTTCTGTGTATATCATGTCATGTGCAAATAGTGACAGTTTTACCTCTTTTCTAGTTTGGATGCCTTTCATTTATTTTTCTTGCCTAATTGCTCTGGCCAGGACTTCCAATACTTTGTTGAATAAAAGTAGTAAGAGTGGGCATTTTTGTCTTGTTTTTGATATTAGAAGAAAGGCTTTCAGCTTCTCATCATGGAGTATATAGGACAAGCTGTGGGCTTGTCATATATGGCCTTTATTATGTTAAGATATGTTGCCTTGGGGCACCTGGGTGGCTCAGTCAGTTTAGTGTCGAACTTTGGCTCAGGTCATGATCTCACGACTCATGAGTTTGAGCCCCGCGTCGGGTTCTGTGCTGACAGTTCAGAGCCTGGAACCTGCTTCAGATTCTGTGTCTCTCTCTCTCTGCCCCTCCCCTGCTTGTGCCCTGTCTCTCTTTCTCTCAAAAAAAAAAAAAATAAATAAATAACCATTAAGAAAAAAAAAAGATACGTTCCCTTAATACAGAGCTACAGTAATCAAAATAGTGTGGTACTTACATGTCAACTATATCTCAATACAAATTTTTTAAAAGCCAGTGTGGTTCTGGCATACAGACAGACATTGACCAACATTAATGGAATAGAGAGTCCAGAAATGAACCCTTATATGTATGGTCGAATGATTTTCAACAAGGGTGCCAAGACCATTCAATGGGGAAAGGACAGTCTTTTCATCAAATGGTGCTGGGAAAAGGGATATTCACAAGTAGAAGAATGAAGTTGGACCCTTATCATATACCTTATACAAAAATTAATTCAAAATGGATCAATGAC
Organism: Panthera pardus; assembly: GCF_024362965.1. Classification (NCBI taxonomy): domain Eukaryota; kingdom Metazoa; phylum Chordata; class Mammalia; order Carnivora; family Felidae; genus Panthera; species Panthera pardus. The sequence continues at coordinate 88,457,075 of NW_026526666.1, read as the reverse complement.
CTAAATGTCAGAATTAAAACTATAAAACTCTTAGAAGAAAATAGAGGGAAATCTTCTTGACATTGGATTTGGCAATAATTTCTTGGATATAACACCAAAAGCACAGGTAACAATAGAAAAAATATATAAGTTGGATTTTATCAAAATGTAAAATGTGTACATCAAGAAACACCCATCAATGGGGGCGCCTGGGTGGCTCAGTCGGTTAAGCGTCTGACTTCAGCTCAGGTCACGATCTCGCGGTCTGCGGGTTCGAGCCCCACGTCCAGCTCTGGGCTGATGGCTCAGAGCCTGGAGCCTGCTTCCGATTCTGTGTCTCCCTCTCTCTCTCTGCCCCTCCCCCGTTCATGCTGTGTCTCTCTCTGTCTCAAAAATAAATAAACGTTAAAAAAAAAAAAAAATTAAAAAAAAAAAAAAGAAACACCCATCAATGAAAAGGCAACCTACAAAATGGCAGGAAATATTTTCAAATCATATTATCTGATAAACGATTAATATCTAGAATATGTAAAGAAATCCTGAAACCCAACCATAAAACTCAAAACCAAGCAACCCATTTGAAAAGTAAGCAAAGGACTTGAATAGACGTCTCTCCAAGGAAGATGTATAAACGGCCAACAAGCACATGAAAAGATGCTCAGCATCATTAATATTAGGGAAATACAAATAACAATCACAATGAGCTAGGACTTCACCCCCATTAGGATGGCTCCCGTCCTAAAAACAGAGACCAAGTGACAAGGATGTGGAGAACTTGGCACCTTTGTGCACTGCTGGTGGGAGTGTGAAATGGTGCCACTGCTGTGGAAAACTGTGTGGTAGCTCCTCAAAAACTTACGCACAGAATTACCATATGATCCAGCAATTCTGCTTCTGGATAGATACACAAAGAATTGAAAGCAGGGACTCGAACAGGTATTTGTACACCAGTGTTAATAGTGGCATTATGCACAATAGTCAAAAGGTAGAAACAACCCAAGTGTCCATCTACGGATAAATGAATAAATAAAATGCAGTATAGGGGCACCTGGATGCCTCAGTCGGTTGAGCGTCTGACTCTTGGTTTCAGCTCAGGTCATGATTTCACTTGTGAGTTGGAGCCCCACTTTGGGCTCCATGCTGACAATGCAGAGCCTGCTTGGGATTCTCTCTCTCTCCCTCTCTCTCTGACCCTTCCCCTGCTCATGCTCTTTCTCTCTCTCAAATAAACTAAAAAAAAATGCAGCGGAGGGGCGCCTGGGTGGCTCAGTTAAGCATCCGACTTCAGCTCAGGTCATGATCTGACAGTTCGTGGGTTTGAGCCCCGTGTCAGGCTCTGTGCTGACGGGATCCCGCTTCTGTTATCTCCCTGTCTCTCTGCCCCTTCCCTGTTCATGCCCTGTCTCTCTCTGTCTCTCAAGAATAAATAAATGTTAATTTTTTTTTTAATGCAGTATATACTGACAATAGAATATTCTACAGCCTTAAAAGTAAATGAAATTCTGATACTTGGTATAACTTGCACGACCCTTGAAAGACATACTGAGATAAGAGGCACAAGAGGACACATACCGTATAACTTCCTTACGTGAGCTAGCGAGTGTGGTCTGGCTCCCAGAGAGAGTAGAATAGCAGTTGCCAGGGCTGGAGGGATGGCGGTTGGGAGTTCTAGTTTAATGCATATATGTAGTTTTAATTTGAGCTCGTGGGGGAGTTCTGGAGATGGAGAATGGTGTTTCCCAACAGTATAAATATACTTAATGCCACTGAATTGTACACGTTTTAAAAAATGGTTAAAATGGTAAATTCTGTGTTTTGTATATTTTACCACAATAAAAATGCGTTAAAAAAAGTTAAAAAAATAACCCATTGTTCTTGAGTTTAACATTCTTTGTAATATGCTTTTGTGTGTGTGTGTATATATGTATACATACACACACACACACACACACACACACATATACACACACGCACAGGCATGTATATGTATCTACACACATAGATACATGTGTGTAATATGTATGCATATATGTACGGGACACCTCTTTTGTCCTACTTCACATCGTCTTGGCCCCCCGCTTTTCACTCCAGCTCTTGCTAGAGCCCCTAGCTGTGCACAGGTGTAACCTCACTATTACACCGTAGGTACCTTGCATTCCGTCGCAGTGTTTCTCTGCTGCCTGTGTGAAGTTGCTCAGCAGTACCGATGCCTGGGCAGAAATGGAAGCGTGAGGGAGTTAACATCCCACAGGGCAGCCCTTGACCAGGGGGAGACTAAAGCCAGTGAATAAGTCCCCCTTCCTCTGACACTGAGAGGGTCTTCTCACTGCCCTCCCAGAGGGCTCCTGGCCACATCATACCCTGCTTGGCCACAGAGGTGACCGGCTTGACGACACAGCCTGGACAGAAGGGGGACTGGCTTTCCGTGCTTCCCTGTTTCACTGTTCCCCCTCTGTCCTGTGCAGTCACTTCCCAAAACAGACTCTCTGTGTGCCCTTACCTTGGCCTCTGCTCTCCCGAGGAGTCCAGGTAAGATACAGGTGAATAACTTTCAGGTTTGGTTATTTATCTTGTGTGAAGGCACTAGCTCAGGCTCTTAAACAATGGGTGATTTTTAGGCTTTACAAAGAGGATAAAGACTAACAGAAAGAAAACCCATGTGCCCACCCAATTTAGCTAATAAAATTTGATTAATATAATTGAACCCCTCGTGTCTCCTCCCACAGATAACCATTATCCTAAACTCAGTGTTTATGATTTCCCATGTAATTTCAACTGTTTATTAAGCCTAACCATATGAAATCGCTGTATTTGTAGGTCACGTGATCAAATATTGCTATCTCCTGTGGTTCAAAATACTGTGTATGTATGTATACTATGATTTACCCTTAAACGATGCTAGAGTTAAGAGCCCTGATCTTCCATGGAGTTAAAAATCATGTATAACTTCGGACTCCCCCAGAATTTAACTATAAGCCTTGCCAATAACAGAGCCAATTAACACATACATTGTATGTTATGTATTATATACTATATTATAATAATGCAAGCTAGAAAAAAGAAATATGAAAATCATAAGAGAGAATACATATACTCTGTTATACTATATCAACAAAAATCTATATATAAGTGGATCTATACATTCAAACCTGGGTTCTGTATTTTTAAATTGTACTGTTTGCAATTGACATGATTGTCCATTTAGAAAGGAATCACCTAGAAACCATTAGAACTAATAAGTGAGTTTAGGAAGATTGGAGGACACAGGGTCAATATATAAAATCAACTGTACGTCTATATGCTAGCCATAAACATTTGGAAACTGAAATTTAAAAAACATTACCATTAAAAAAATAAAAAAATAAAATAAAAAACATTACCATTTACAGTAGTACCATGAAATATTGAAGTATAAATCTAAGGAAGTACGTGCAGGATCTGTGTGCTAAAAAACTGTAAAACACTGGTGAAATACATAGTATTTTACATTATTTTTAATTTTATATAAATGGCATATTGTAAAAGTCCTTTTTTCCCCCTCAACATTATATCTGGAGGATTAATCCAGATGAAATATGTATTGTTTCACTTGCTGTATAGTGTCCCGTTTTAGAAAATTACCACAACTTTTTTACCCCTTCTTATGTTGGACCTTTCAGTTATTTTTGATAGGTTGCCGTTGCAACAGCGATGCTGAATGTTCTGTGCATGTGGGGGTGCAGCGTGGGTTCCCCAGGGTGTGTAGCTGGGACTGATGTTGCTGGCTTGTAGGGTCGCGTTTCTTCAATCCTAGCAGATCCTGTCACATGGTCTCCAAAGTGCAGTACCTGTTTTCGTTCCTGCCAGCCACGTAAAAGAGTTCCCGTGGCACCATAGCATTACCAATGCATTCTGTTTTCAGAATTTAACATTTTTGCCAGGCTGGTCATTAACATTTTTGTTACTTTTTAACGAATTTCTGGATAAGCTATAAATGAACGCTTCTCAAATTGATTGCTTAGTGGAGGACCAGGCTTTTCCTCCAAACTATCACAGACTGATGTTTTGGTAAAATGCAGTAAGAAGGTCACAGCAATGTAAACTTGCTGAAGTGTTTCTAGACACTCCCTGGACTGGTGGCAAACTTCGTGGACTCACACTGGGTCCTCGGACCACACACCACAGTACGTGATAACATTTCGGGATTTTCAAATGTCGTAGGAGCTTTTGAGATGAAAGAGCTGTCTCCAGTTACCTTTAAGTATATTTGTAGTTTCTACTGTGAATACATTGTCTCAAAACCAAGAGTTAAAAAGGATTTTGAGTCCTTTCATTAGGTCATTAGGTATCCTAATTATCGGCAATATTAAGATACCAGCGAGTAATGAGGTGGTTCTCATGAGGCTGTCATGTTCTTAGAGATCATTGGTTTACAGGTTCCACGTTCTCTGTTGCTTCACGTGTGCAGTAAGCATTGAGCATTGTGCCAGCCACAGTTACAGGGTCTAGGGAAACCACAGTGAACACGATGACGTGCCAGCCTTTGGGGAGCATAGGGAGAGAAAGATACTAACACGCAAACAAGTGAATAAGAAATTCGGGTAATAACAAGTACTATGAACAAAATAAAAAGTAGATAGGGAGTTGTCGGTGGTCATTTTTAACTAGAGTGGTCAGGGAAGACCTATCTGAAGAAATGACATTTGAGCTGAGACCTGAATAATGAGGAAGAACAGTGTGATAATGAGTCCGCCTTGGCTTCCTATAATTGAGTTGAAATCTCTCCTAACAATTTAACTAACTTCTCTCTAATGTGTACGTATAGACAGAGTGCCATATAGTTTACCTTTATCAAAAAAAAATTTTTTTTAACGTTTGTTTATTTTTGAGACAGAGACAGAGCATGAACGAGGGAGGGTCAGAGAGAGGGAGACACAGAATCTGAAACAGGCTCCAGCCTCTGAGCTGTCAGCACAGAGCCCGACGCGGGGCTCGAACCCACGGACCATGAGATCATGACCTGAGCCGAAGTCGGACGCTTAACTGACTGAGCCACCCAGGTGCCCCAGTTTACCTTTATCAAAATACACTGGCACCTATCCTGCATCAGAGGTTCCCCCCCCCAGTAATCTCATTTCAGTTGGGAAAGATCTGCCATTCCCTAAATCAAGGCAGGACTCAAGGCTCTTACGTCCGAAGAAACAGCTGGATTACCCATGTGAGTGTGTTCCCGATCTGTCCGAAGCAGGGCTCCCAGGGGTCGGGATGACTCAGGAATGAGCCTTGGGGAGGGTCACACGTGTCATCTCCACACTGCCTGGCACGGAGCCCAGCTTTCGAGCCTTGCTGTCCATCAAATATGAGCTGAGTGAGACTGGGAGGGTCACCTACAGGGTCAGGATACCGACACTCGCCAACATTTATGTCGAAGCCTCATAAATTAATTTTAGTCACCATGTCCTTTCTGTTTCTTTTATTTCCTCCTCTGATTTACATTCCATTTTTACAAATTTTGTAGGTGATATAAGGGCAGCAGGACATGCTCGTAACATGTGTGTGTGTGTGTGCGTATAAATAAGCGGGTAAACAAGTTCGGTGTGTTTGAAGTGCGTAGCAAAGTATTTTTACTGGTTTGGGAGTACAAAGAACTCCTTTCTTCCTGAACTGTTTTGAGAGTAAGTTGCCAACAGTGATGCCCATCACCCCAGGACTAAGATATGTGCTTCCTGCAAGCAAGGGCCTTCTCCTAGGAGAAAATACAAATTCAGGAAATTAACGTTGGTTTATTATATCCTTCTCATCCTCAGACTCCATTCACAATTCTCTGGCTGTTCCAATAATGTCCTTTATATCAAACACTTCAGCTCCTTTTGTCGCATTGCACTTACCTGTCCGGCCCCTTTAGTCTCCTTGAGTCTGGAAGAATTTCCAGTCTCCTCTGGTCTTTGTTGGTGTTCGCGCTCAAAGATTCCAGGCTGGTTATTTTGTTGCATGTCTCGTTTCGGTTCCTGAGATGTGTCTTTGGGATTAGATCCAGGCTGTGCATCTTCGGCCAGAATACCATGGAAGTGATGCTCTGTTCTCCCTGCGTCCTGTCCGGGGGAGAGATTTCCATTTGTCCCATTACCGACAAAATTCACTTTGAGCCCTTGATTAAGGTCATCTCCCAGGTGTGTCCACTGTCAAGTAATTCTCTTTCTCCTTATAATTATTTCGTGGGAGGTATTTGTAAGTGTTCTGTTTCCCTATCAGTGTTTTAAGATATTCATTTGTTCATATCAGTACAATTCATAGTTTCCTATCTTTTTGTTGTTGTTGTTACATTTTTATTTATTTTTGAGAGGCAGAGAGAGACAGAGCGTGAGCGTTGGGGGTACAGAGAGAGACACACACACAATCCGAAGCAGGCTCCAGGCTCTGAGCTGTCAGCACAGAGCCCGACGCGGGGCTTGAACTCACAAACTGAGATCATGACCTGAGCCGAAGTCGGACGCTTAGCCGACCGAGTCACCCTGGCACCCTATGCTTTCCTATCTTCTTCCTTGGTCTGATCTGTCAACTGCCATTACTTTGACTTGTCCCAGGTTTGGGCAGTGGTTGCCCCTTACAAGATGGCCTCTGTGTCTTTTTGACATGTGCCCACCATTCTTTGAGTATGTCCTTAAATTCTCTAGCACAAGATATTCCAGAATTATCTCATTGTACTTTGCCTGCCCCAGCCCTAGAATCCGCCATTTCTCCAAGGAGCCCTGACTCCTTCCAGTGGAGAACAGTGTTTAGAAACCAGGATATGTGAGTAGTTAGCTGTCACTGTTCCTGGGCTGCTTGCTGGACAGAGCTAGGAAATCCCTAGATGCATGCACATGTGTGTTTACAGTTCTACTTCCAACCCCAGTCCAGCACCAAAGAATTTGTTTCTAGTTTTCTCCCATTCCAAGTTTGTAACTCTTCTTTGACGGAGAGAAAATTAGCTTCCGTTATCTTATTATTTTTACCTACTGAGTCACTCCCTCTGTACTTAACTGCCAGCGTCCACCCTCTTCCCCATGTGGACGCCCTCCTTACCCCCACCGTCCTCCAACACCTTGCACCCAGACCCACCATGTGAAAGTGCTCTTCACCCCATCCAGGTTCTGATGGTCCCACCACTCAGGATCCAGTATGCTGTGCTGGGCCACCTTCCCGCACAGACACATCCTCACCGCACTTGGGCTCCGTGACCTTGCGCTGGAATACCTCCCCGCACAGACCTCCCTCCACCCTTCTCTCCCCGTTCTCCCCCCACTTGGGCTTCGACACCCTGTCAGTCTGCCCCTGTGCTGAGATAACTTTCTTCCTCCCCTGCTCTGGGCAGTCTTCCTGCGTGGGTACCCTCCTCAGCCCCCTGAGCTTCCACACCCTGTGCTGGGCTGCCCCTCATGGGCATTCTTTCCGAACCCTGTTGGGTTCTGGCCCCCCATGCCAGGCTTGCCTCCCGGGTGACCACCTTCCTCATCCCACTGGAACTCTGACACCCTGCTCAGGGCTACTGTGGCTGTCCCATCAGCATGGACACACCAACTATACTTGGCTTTGCCTAAAAGCTTCTTGTCTAAATGTTCAGGAAGAAAGCTACATTTCTCTTTTTAAAGGACAAATAATACATGTTTCTTCCCACTGTTGTTTGTGACATTCTTTCAAGCTCACATGTCTTTGGAAAGATGGGTCTCTAGCCTTAAAAATTACCTTCACCCTCTAATGTCCTTGAAGAAAACACCACGAGAAAACAAGCTTGTATCCTGGAATAAATCACACAATCAGTATGTGGTCCTTGTAGCCTCAGCACCTAGGGTAGGACTGGCCTTACTGAATGAGTGAGTGTGGATGAACAGTGAGGAAGATTTCAACAGACAGACACACACACACACACACACACACACACACACACACACACACACACACACCCCTAGATGGAGTCCACAGAAATAGATCCCGAAGTCACTGCCAACCACCGGGCACATGGGCAAGCTTGAGGATAGAACATTCTTGATCTTTGTGCATAACTGACCTTGATTAAAAAGAATCATGTCTTTCTGCTTCACATTTTCCTTTTATACTTTAATAACATCATATCCATTTCTGTTTGTTTGAAGTGGTTTTTCATTCCCCTGGTCTAGCCAGGCACCATGAATACATAGCAAAGCATTTTCTTTTTTCTTTTAAAATTTTTTTAACATTTATTCATTTTTGGGAGACAGAGCATGAGCAGGGGAGGGGCAGAGAGAGAGAGAGAGGGAGACACAGAATCTGAAGCAGGCTCCAGGCTCTAAGCTGTCAGCACAGAGCCCATCTCAGGGCTCGAAATTGTGAACCACAAGATCACGAACTGGGCCAAAGTTGGACACTTAACTGACTGAACCACCCAGCTACCCTGCAAAGCATTTTCAAGGCCATCACCAAAGAGTTAATTTTTTTTAAGTTTATTTATTTTTGAGAGAGAGAGAGAGCATGAGCAGGGGAGGGGCAGAGAGAGAGAGCGGGAGACAGAATCCCAAGCAGGCTCCGCACCATCAGCTCAGAGCCCCACGCAGGGCTCGATCTCATGAACCGAGAGATCATGACCTGACTCAAGATCAAGAGTCAGACACTTAACTGACTGAGCCACCTGGGCGCCCCACCAAACACTTAAATTATAAGAAATAGCAAACAAAACAAAAAATAAGATTAAAAGCCACTGAAGTGAAAACAATGTATTTTCTCAACGTGGAGAATTCTGCTATAACTACAAAAAAAAAAAAAAAAAAAAAAAATCCCTGCTATCTTCTCCCTCAATTCAAGTCCCAGGTTCATAGCAGAGTAATACAAGTTCCTCAGTGTCCTAACAGAGAAGCACTTTCTCTGCTTCGAAGGGTCAGGGGGCATAGGTCAAGTTCTGAAGATCCTGAGAAGACAGGGCACTGATGTCATCAATGAGTGGTACACTGTTGCCCAGAACACCCAGGTCTCTGGGGAGGGCATGTCTCCAGGTGGCTGCTCCAGCAATGTGACGCATCTGAACGGTTCCTAACGGACTGTTAGGAAGGGCAGATTCTAATTTTCCATTGGCAGCCTCCACGGTACCTGCCATCGAGTTCATACTGTGTCACTGCTTGTGCGTTCACCTCCTTCTTGGGGAATCCGCCTCGTACAGAAGAGCAGCTGTTTTTTTGCGACCACAGAATAGCAAGTGGAATATTGTCAAAAAGCCCTACCCTATTTGTGTTAATAACAGTAACAGTACTCTATTCTTGTTAGAGTACTTGTTAGAGAACTATTCCTGTTCTAAGAGCTTTAAGTATTCACTCTGTCCTCCATAATACCCCAATGAAGTGAGTACTTTTATTATCCTCAATTAACAGGTAAGGAAAGTAGGCACAGCAAAGGTAAGCAAACTGCCTGTCAAATCCGGACAGTCTAGCTCTAGAGCTCTGTTACTTGAGGAGATAAATGCCTGGTAGAAGCCATCACACCTTCCTGAAGTTGTCCCTCCAGGTTAGGGATTCCTCCTGAGGTCTTCCTTTTGTGGTCTCGTGTTTGGAGAAGTGACCAGTCTCTGTTAACTGGATGAAGAAGGAATATTTTATCCATGATAAAGGCCAGTGAGCAGAGAGCTTCTGTTCCTCAGGAATGGATATAGAGGAGGGTTTGGTATGTTCATCAGAGCTAGTGCTCCATCACCAAAGTCATAGGAAAGAGACCACAGCGTTGACTTCGATAGAAGCCTGAGACGAGATATGAAGTTCAGGCTGAACCTGGGCTTCCCTCATCTTTCCTACTTCATCAATGGGGAGAAGAGAAAAGAGGAAGTAGAGATTCAGCTGGACACCCCGGAGGGCAGAATCATGGATTTCCTTGTGCGTGAATATACGATACTGACCTTGCCAGCTGAAGCCTTGGAACGGCAGTCTGGGTGACTGACGCTGTTTCCCTTGTGCCTGAGGAAGTTCACACTGTTTTCAGGGAAAGAACTCACTTTTGTGGTCTTTCTCACCTCTAGTGTCGGATCAAAAACTGTGTTTGAGCCCAAGGGCCTGGATGAGCTTACAAACCACGGGCCACCTTGAGTCCTCACGTTGGGTAATGCCCACCTGTAACCTGACTGCCTCTTCAAGATGCCCACCAGCAGCACAGTAATGGTCAGGGTAGGAGAAGACAGGCTGAGCAAGACAGCATTCTCTGCTTTTCTCCTTGTGTCTGCTCGCTCCCCAAGTTGGTTGCATCTGCCCTTTTCCTCCGGGAGGCCTCACAGTCTGCTCCTCTGTCTCCTCTGCTCTTTTCAGTAAACAACCAGGCTTCAGGCTGAAAAGAAAAGGCCCTTGCTGCTGCCCAGGGACTGTCAGGAGCTGGGATCTCGCTGGAAGTTCTCACAGTGAGGGCTTCAAAGATTGCGCCTTTCCGATAAACATTCCCCAGAAAAGCCAAATAAAAAGTGCTTTTGTTTCCTGATGGGCTACAGGTACCATGTGAGTAGCACTGATTGAGTGCAGCACTTCTGGAACTCCAAAACTGAGTGAACGAGAGCGTGGCTGGGTCACACCTCCTGGTAGAGGCCCTGACTGCCACTCATCAGTTTAACTGTTCGTGTTCCAGTTGGCTGTGGTGGTGTGGTTGTGGATCTCATTCCCCTCCTTCACTGGCGAACCGTTTTCTAGGTGTTTTCAGGGTGGTGATTGGCCACCAAACTGCTGAAAAATGGCCTCTGCATTGGGCACACATCTTCTGTAAAGGCACAGTCACACATCTTTTTCAACGAGCCGGGGAAGACAAAAGGAGAAGCTTTTATAACCGCACTTACTAGTGACGACTCAGGGTGTGTTGTCCCCACGTGAAATAGTAGCCTTGCTGTGCTCCCGGCTGGGCAGAAGGCCGCCACCCATGTGCGAGGCTCTGGGCCCGACAGGCTGTGCTCAGCAGTGGTGAGGGCTCAGGTCCACCTCCACAGCTGGCCACAGTCACCACCTCATCCCATCCCTCCTCTTGTTTTCCCTCTTCCTTTTTTCTCTTTTTTGTTGATTTGGCAAGACTTGCCTACAGTAAAACGTAGAGGTCTTAAGTGTGCGATTTGGTGAGTTTTGGCAGTATTTACCCATGTGATGGACACTCTCATCAAGGATATTTCCATCCCGACCCTATTACCAGTTTGCAGTTTGTTACCATCAAAAATGATTTATCATTGGTCTGACTACTTTTCGTGTACATGGTATAGGAGATATTATGGATTTGGGCGGGAATCATAGCCGCCTAAGAACTTACGTTCCAATAAAGGCAGCGGATGTATTTGTAAACTTAGTATGAACCATTGAAACCTAAAAACCAATACTGAACAGATAGTATCCCGTATCTTCTTGAATTTTAATTCAGTTTCATGCCTCTTTCTGAGCTGGAAAGGTGTTGAAGGCAACATGCATGCCATAGGCCAAAAGTTACAGAAGGTTTTTAAGTTTTCTGTGTGTTCTGCTCCCCTCTAGCACTTCTGAATTTAGGGCCCAGAAGGATTACAAGTGCTCAGATTATCAAAGTTTTAAATTCACCATACCCAGGAGCATGCATGCTGGTTTTTTCCTGGTCCGTGAATTCCATCCCTCTGCCTGTTTGAGTCAGCAGTGATACTGACGAGCACCAAAGGCACTTGCCTTTCCCTGGGTGGACACAGAGGCCTTACCTCTGACATCCATGAACCTGCTGGAGAGACAGGATTTGCTATCTCGGATTTACAGACAGACATAGAACATGAGAAATTTCCGGCCGTAGGACTCCAAAGATAATTCCACAGCTGGATGGATTGAGCATCGCTTCTGCTCAACAGTGAAATTGTTCCTTCTCCTTCGTACAGAAGTGGTGGGGTCCTCGGGTTCTTTTAGTCCAAGGCAAAGGGGTCCGGCAAAATCATTTTCACAATGTATTTCTCAGTGAAATTGATGAACCCCACATTCTCTGCTTTGGGATGGGGAACAGGGGACGGGGCAGTGGTATTTCCGGTAAAAGGTCAAGAAATACACGCTTAGCTGCCACCCTCATCTGTCACTCCCTGAAACCTAGCTTCGCACAAGACCTTTTCTGCTCTTCTCTCTTAATGGGTTTTGTGTGGCTCCTGCCCAGCTGCAAAGTACTCTTCTTGAGTTCCCAAGAAAGCTGTCGGTTACATGTTGTCCTCACATATTTTAGGTGCAAAGTATTTGTAGCCATTAAAAGAATTTTTTTTAATGTTTTGTTTATTTTTGAGACAGCATGAGCAGGGGAGAGAGGTAGACACAGAATCCGAAGCAGGCTCCAGGCTTTGAGCTGTCAGCACAGAGCCCAACACGGGGCTCGAACTCATCAACTGTGAGATCATGACCTGAGCGAGGTCAGACGCTTCACCGACTGAGCCACCCACGCGCCCCTGTTTGTGGCCATTTTTACTGCTGACTCATTGCGCCAGTGATTTCAGTGTATGAAGGCAGCGTCTGTATTTTGTGGAAAACTGTTATAGCAGGAAAAGCCTCGGGGATCGATTTTTAGGCACAATTATTTGTGTTACTCCTACAGATGTGGTACTGCCCGAGGGGACACGAAGAGACCACTGGAAAAATAGAATGGTCAATGGCGATTTGGGTTTTATGGGATCTTCATTTGCTTATCAGAAGTAAATGTGCAAGACCACCCTTTAACAGGATGGTGTTAATTTTATTTGAGAATTCAGAAGTGAATTCAAAAGTGAATTATTTCTAAAACAATTCTAAGGAGAAAAGTAATAATTTTGTTTCTGAATAAATTCTACTTGTCACAAGTTATTTTTAGGCCGTGCTAATTCCGACCTCCTGTCTGCAGTCTTCGAAACCCCTTTTGTGCTAATGCTAGGTTGTCAGGAATCTGCCTATTGGTACCTGTGGATTCACACAAGGGCGGAGCTACCAGCCAAGGGCGGAGCTACCAGCCAAGGGCGGAGCTACCAGCCAAGGGCGGAGCTACCAGCCAAGGGCTCTCACGTTGTTCCTCAAAAGGAAACAGTAATAGTTTTGCCTCCTTTTTTGTGTTCCCTACCGCACCTCATAGCTGGAGATCACACGTTTTTTGTTTGTTTTTTTTTTAATTTTTTAGATGTTTATTTTTGAGAGAGAGAGGACAAGTGGGAGAAGGGCACAGAGAGAGAGAGAGAGAGAGAGAGAGAGAGAGAGAGAGAGAGAAACAGAATCTGAAGTAGGCTCCAGGCTCTGAGCTGTCAGCGCAGAGGTGGGACTCAAACCCGTAAACCGCAAGATCGTGACCTGAACCTAAGTCAGACGCCCAACTGGCTGAGCCACCCAGGTGCCCGGAAATCACACATTTCTCAAACTGTATTCTTCATGAAAATGAGAGGGAAAGAGAAAGAACTAACAAAACTTAGAAAAAGCATACTGATCAGCTCTTGCTTGGCTTTGTTTTTGTATAATTCTGAATCCATTCGCAGATCTTTGAAAATAGGAGAGATCCATAGAACCCACTGCTACCTTCCTGTTATATTAGTTACAGTATGTTTCTGGAGTGAAAAAATGTTTTGAAAGGAAACAGGAGGATGTGATCAGGGAGTAGCTGTTTTGTTTGCAAGATAGTGTTACTATAACTACAAAAAATTCATTGTTGTGGGAATTAGGAATAAATATATGGTCCTCTTACCCTTGGCAAGGGAAACTGTTCAATGTATAGAATTACAAAATACTAATATTTTATAAATCATGCTTAATTCTTCCTTGCTTTTCATTTCCACTGCCTTCAGTGTTGATATTTCTTAACTGTCTCACGTGGGAATTTTAATACTTGCTTAGAATTCAAAATGTGAGCATCTGCCAAGAATTAAATAGAATGTAATTTCACAAAATCTCAATTCTAATTTTTTAAAAAAGTGACAAAGCCAACCATCTTTAAAATGGATGCTGAGGGGGGCGCTCAGTCAGTTGGGCATCCGACTTCAGCTCAGGTCATGACCTCACAGTGTGTGAGTTCGAGCCCCGCGTCGGGCTCTGTGCTGACAGCTCAGAGCCTGGAGCCTGCTTCAGATTCTGTGTCTCCCTCTCTCTCTGCCCCTCCCCTGTTCGTGCTCTGTCTCTCTGTCTCAAAAATAAATAAAAACATTAAAAATAAATAAATAAAATGGATACTGAGGAAACTATCAAACATGCCTGGAAGTGTTTATAATTATTAGTATTTCATATACTTGCATGTTCATATTTATTTTTAAGACCGATGTGCTGTTTAAAAATCCTAACTATATCTCTAATAATTTAGTTGCCCATATTACTTTAATATGTAGGAATAATATAGTAAATAAGAATAGAGTCAGTCTTAAAGTTCACCTCCCTTTGGAGCAGCCTGTGGTACATTGGAAATCTAGCACTCAGTGTAAGGTCTGACATACAATTGGTTGCTTAATATATGTAGGTTTTTAAAGTTTATTTATTTTGAAAGAGAGACATTGCAAGTGGGGAAGGGATAGAGGGGGGGAACAGAGAATCCCAAGCAGGCTCTGCACTGCCAGCGCAGAGCCCGATGTAGGGCTTGAACCCATGAAACCGCGAGATCATGACCTGAGCCAAAACCCAGAGTGGGTCACTTAACCAATTGAGCCACCCAGGCACCCCTTTAATTTTTTTTAAGTTTATTTATTTTTGAGAGAGAGAAAGAGGTGCAGAGAGAGACACACACACACACACACACACACACACACACACACACACACACAGAATCCGGAGCAGGCTCCAGGCTCTGAGCTGTCAGCACAGAGCCTGACTGGGGGCTCAAGCTCACAAACTGTGAGATCATGACCTGAGCCGAAGTCAGATGCTCAACCAACTGAGCCACCCAGGTGCCCCTTAATATCTGTATTTTTTAGATGAATGAGCAAAAATAATGTAATTTTTAAGTAAATTATGTTTTCTAAATCACAAGGGATATTTGAACATTAGAAGAATAAATATTTGATCACAAATCATTTCACATTTTCACATTGGGAAAATATTGCAAAGTGGTAGGAAAATATTCAAACTGAGAGAAGTTAACAAATGATTTTTAATTCAGTATCAACAACTAATTGAAGGTTCTGCACATAAACCAAAAACAAAGGTATTTTTCAGGTTCCTTTATTATGTTATCTTTGGCAAGCCTAAGGAATATTTCTTAAAGTATTGAGAATTTTCTTAGGTCTGTTTTGTTACATTTCACTTATTAAATTGCATAAAAGTAAAGTTAATGTTGCTGTCCCAGTAATTGAAGTTGGGTTTTTTTCATTATTGCCATTTATTAACAAATGGGAGTAGAACCATTTTTTTTTTCTCAGCCTTATAGAATAACTCGCTCTTTATTGCTCTATTTCGTCTCAGATGTTTAGGATAGATATATATATATATAGTTATTTTTTTTACCAAACAATGCTAATTTTGTAGAATTACATATTCCCAAATGAACCTTGAGAACAAGATTTTGTTGTTTTGCTTTTGTAAAAGAGGGACTATGGCTGTAGGATATTATGTGTCTTTAAAGAAGATGCTAAATGCACATTACTAGCATCATTCATAGAAATTCTATCCAGGGGGGTAAATAGAAAATGAAAAAAAAAATTGAAAAGAAAGCCAAAGAGGAGAGAATATGAACATAGAAAATCTGAGGAAAGTAGATAAAATAAGATGGAGGACATCCAAAAATAACAGTAATCACAACAGTGGACTAATTCGTCCAATTAAAAGCTAATGACATCAAAAAGGTACATTCACAGGGGCGCCTGGGTGGCTCAGTCGATTGAGCTTCCGACTTTGCCTCAGGTTGTGATCTCATAGTTCATGAGTTCAAGCCCCAGGTTGGGCTCTCTGCTGTCAGCAGAGCCTGCTTGGGATCTTCTGTCCTCCTCGCTCTCTGCCCTTCCCCCACTGCCTGCCCCCCCCCCCCAATAAACTTAAAAGGTACATTTATATAAAATGTTCCCCTGACGCTAGATCTCAGGGAACTCTGCCATTCCAGGTACAACTGGGAAGTACCCTTCCCCTAAAAAAGTACATTTATATAAAACTCTAGAAAATACAATCTAATCTAGAGTGATAGAAAAATGATAGTCATTGCTGGTGGGGTGGGGCACCTCATACATAAAAGTCATTTGTGCTGAGAAAAGACTTAAATTTCAAAGGTAAAACCATAATACTTTGAGAAATGATCTAGGAGAACATCAATCTGAATATAGAAGGATTTCTCTTTCTTTCTTTCTTTCTTTCTTTCTTTCTTTCTTTCTTTCTTTCTTTCTTTCTTTCTTTCTTTCTTTCTTTTGAGAGAGAGGGAGAGCATAAGCAGGGGAGGGGCAAAGAGAGAGAGGGAGAGAGAATTCCAAGCAGGTTCTGTGCTTGTAGCACAGAGCCTGATGTAGGGCTCAAACCCACGAACTGAGATCATGACCTGAGCTGAAGTCAAAAGCTGGACACTCAACTGACTGAGCCACCTAGGCGCCCCTAGAAGGATTTCTTAAGACACAGAAAGCACAGAAGGAAGAAACTGATAAATTCAGTAATGTGCAGATCTAAAACTTCTGTTTCTCACACACACACACACACACACACACACACACACACACACTAAAAAGAGCTGGGAAAAACATTTATGGCCCATTTAATTGACAAAGAATTAGTATTTCTGTGGAATTTCCATGACTCAATAAAAAAAGACAACCCAGGAGAAAAATGGGCAAAAGATATAAACAGGCATGCGACATTAACAGGAGTCCCAAATAACCAATAAACAGGAAAAGAGGCTCAACCACAATCTTCAGAGAAATGTGAATGATAGCCAACATCAGAGCCCATTTGCAAGCCCCCACCTCCCATTAATAAAAAGCCCGTATTAAGCAAAGATGCCTGCAAAGATGTGTTGACAAAGACATAACCATAGCACATGTCTGCTCTTAGTAAACTGGTACAAACACTTTGGGAAACTATTTGGCGGTATCTGCTGAAGTTAAAGATGGGCCAAGTGTAAGGCCCACGAATTCCACTTATAGGTGGGTCCGCCAGGGAAACTCCTGCATTTAGGTACCAAGAGATGTGTGCAAGAATGTTCATGGCACCACTGTAGCAGACAATATGGGGCAGTCCAGATTCCATCAGCATTGGATAAATCACCGTGTGGCTCTTGGGTGGAATACTCCGTAGCAGCAGGAAAAAAAAAACGACTTAAAGCTACAAGGAAGACTCTTAGGAGCAGAATGTAAGGGAAAAAGCTCACAAAAAGTCACAGAAGCGTACATGCAATGTGGTTATGTCTTTCAGGACATAAATAAATGTAAAACTATCAAGAAAAGCAGGGAATAATAAGCACAAAACCCAGAAATGGTTACTTTGAAGGAGGAAACAGATGAGCTGGAAAAAGCCAGTCTGGCTCAGTGGGGACTTCAAACCAGTACAGTGTTCTTGTTCTGTGATTGCGTGTATTTAGATCTTTGTTTATACTTGACATTTGTTTATTTTATAATTCGAACCTATACAATATTTCATAAAGTTAATTACTTTTAAAATAGGTGCAAATTACCGAATTTAGCCCATGACAATGGGATACCTATGTACACCTGCAATAAAAGTACACGTTTTTGGAAAAACGGTAAATCATGAGTTCCATCCCATTACTTACGTTTAATTAAATTTCCTTTTGCTAAAGGTTTTCCTTCTTCTCCCCCCTCCCCATTTCCCCTGCCCTGCTGCTCCCCGATTTTTAGGAGAGATTTGAAGCACTTTTCACTGTCTACGATGACCAAGTGACATTTCAGTTGTTCAAAAGCTTTAGAAGAGTCAGAATAAATTTCAGCAAACCAGAAGCAGCAGCAAGAGCGCGAATAGAACTCAACGAAACAGACTTCAACGGGAAGAAGCTGAAGCTGTATTTTGCACAGGTACAGGTGGACAGGGAGGGCACTGTTCTCTCAACCTCCTTTCCTCCCAAAGTACCGTCAGTTCTCCATTTTCTTGCTTATTGCATCAGAGGTCTTTGAATCCCAAGCAGCAAGTAATGTAAAAGTATTTTTCCTTTATTTTACAGATATAAAAATATTTATTAAGCATATTTTCCCTCCTAACTCTGTTTTGCTTATACTGATAGTCAAAGGAATTCATTTTTCTGGGCACCATTTCTCAACTGGTGAAGCCCTGACACCTTAAGATCAGTGAATTAACTTTTCTCCCGTGCACTTGTGATGTGACATCCTTGGGAGAATTGAGAAAATCGTCTCTGAAACCGTTTCTATGTTGTGTGATTCATACGAGACCCCCTCACTGAAAATGGCTGCCAGCCTAGGGATAACCAGGGGGGTAGCGAGGACCGTGCAAAAAAGGCTGTTTCTGGGAGCCTGTGGGTTACCAAGAACCGGAAGTGCTTACTGTTCTAATCCCTATTGGTGGAATTCTCTGAAACTAATTTCTCCTCAGAAGAATTGATGACATAAAGGCTTTTGACCTCTATTCATGTATTAAGTGGGCTGTTTTACTTTCAACTGATGCTTTTCCCCCTTGGTCTTAACTTTCAAATTAAAAAAAAAAGGGGAGGGGGAAGTACCTGAGTGGCTCAGTCGGTTAAGCGTCCGAGTCTTGATTTCAGTCCAGGTCATTATCTCTGGGTTCATGAGTTTGAGTCCCGCTTCAGGTGCCACGCTGACAATGTAGAGCCTGCTTGGGATTCTCTCTCTCTTCCTCTCTACCCCCCTCCTGCTCTCTCTCTCTCTCTCTCTCAAAAATAATAAATAAACTTTAAAAAAAAAAATAATAATAATAAATAAACTTTAAAAAAGCAGAAAACCTAGATGACAGTTGTCAGGATATTTCAGTGGAGCTGCTTGAGACGCAGCCGATGTGACCTAATCTCTTCTACAATCGGCATGTAGGTCTCCTACCATTCATTGTTCCTTCATCTGTTTGTCAGTTGCTTCTTCCAGGCAGCTGTCGAACACCCGGTGTGCGTGGGCTCTGTGCTGTGCACCGTGTGTGCCCCGGGGTAAACTAAACGGACCGGCCGCCTCTGGGGGGTGCGGGCTGTGGAGGGGGGCTTGGCTTTCGTGGTCTGCGAAGAGGTGTCACAGCCTGAAGAGGAAAAGGAAGAAACAGCCCCATGGCAACCTGGTCTTGAGAACCTCCGTCCTTCCCCACAGGTACAGATGTCCAGTGAAACACGGGACAAGTCGTATTTACTGCCACCCCAGCCAGTCAAACAGTTCCTCATCTCCCCTCCCGCGTCGCCTCCGGTGGGGTGGAAGCAGGGGGAAGACGCGACACCTGTTATAAATTATGACTTACTCTGTGCAGTTTCCAAACTGGGACCAGGTAACAAACTTTCATCTTTCCTTTTTTTTTTTCCCCCCCCAAGAAACTTTTTTGTTTTTGAGAGAGAGCAGAGGGGGAGGAGCAGAGGGGTGGGAAGGGAGAGAGAGAGGGAATATCTCAGGCAGGTTCCACACTCAGCCCAGAGCCCGATGTGGGTCTGGATCCCATGACCCTGGGATCATGACCTGAGCCAAAATCAAGAGTCTGATGCTCAACTAACTGAGCCCCGCAGGCATGAAAAACCTGAGAAACTTTTGTGTTAAAGGCCATATTCAGCGATTTGTGTTCTAGCCAACTGGTAGCAACACGATCAGAGTGGAGGATAAAGTCAAATAAACCCGGGTTCAAACTCTAGTGTTTGCTAACTTTGTGATTTTTTTTTTAAGATTTTAAAAAAATGTTTGTTGATTTTTGAGAGGGAGAGAGGGGGACAGAAGATCTGAAGTGGGCTCTGTGCTGACAGCAGAGAGCCAGATATGGAGCTTGAACTCAGGAACTGTGAGATCATGACCTGAGCCAAAGGCAGACGCTTAACCGACTGAGCCACCCAGCTGCCCCTTTAAGATTTTATTTTTTAAATAATCTCTACACCCAATGTGAAGCTTGAACTCACAACCCCGAGACCAAAAGTCACATGCCGGTTGCCCTGCGAACTGTGATCTTCAGCAAGTTACTTAGCTCCAATTTCTGAACCTGTTTTCTCATCTAAAGTAGTGGTCGTAATAGCTCCCATTCAGTGTGGACTCAGTATAAGGATTAAATGTTATATACATAATACTCAATAAATGTAACCACAGTTTTAACTGCTGCAGATTCTACTAGTAATAACAGGCCGTTAGTGAATGTTGGTTACCTTGTCTACACTGAAGACTTACTTCAAGGAATTGGTGGCAATACCAAACCATTCCTTCTAAATTCTTCTACTTATTTTCATTTCTTTTTCTTTGATTTCTCTCATCTCTTTAAAATAATATAAGAAATCAATGCCATTGCTGGTTGTCCACCTACAATAATATTATGCCTCTTATAGAGGGAAACAGGCTTTTTAGGGAGGTGGCTTACTGTTGTTTTTAGACATTATAGGCTATATCTTAGATGTATGAGGTCCTATAATAAAGGGCTTGCTTGGGGCATCTGGGTGGCTCGGTGGGTTAAGTGTCCGACTTCAACTCAGGTCATGATCTCACAGCTTAGGAGTTTGAGCCCCACGTCAGGCTCCGTGCTGACAGCTCAGAGCCTGGAGCTTGCTTCGGATTCTGTCTCTCCCTCTCTCTGCCCCTCCCCTGCTCATGCTCGCTCGCTCGCTCTCTCTCTCTCTCAAAAAACATAAATAAACATTTAAAAATTAAAAAAAATAATAAAGGGCTTGCTGATGCTGCCTGGCACCTTACAAGTCTCTCCTGCAAGAAAACCAAAATCATCCTAAAGTTAAGCAGTTCACTCATACTGTTCATACAACAGTAATTAGCATTTCCATTTTAACTACCAAGACCTCAGTACCCCTCACCAGCTAATTTCTTAAAAGGGCAAAACTGGGGGTGCCTGGGTGGCTCAGTCGGTTAAGCGTCCGACTTCAGCTCAGGGTCACGATCTCACGGTCCGTGAGTTCGAGCCCCGCGTCGGGCTCTGGGCTGATGGCTCAGAGCCTGGAGCCTGCTTCCAGTTCTGTGTCTCCCTCTCTCTCTGCCCCTCCCCCGTTCATGCTCTGTCTCTCTCTGTCCCAAAAATAAATAAACGTTAAAAAAAAAATTAAAAAAAAAAAAAAGGGCAAAACTGTCTAAGAACCTTCAAGTATCCTATCTCTCGTGCCAAAACTGAGTGGAACAAGAAGTTTTAAGACACAGACACCTGTTCTTGCCGTTTACCTCCACAGGAGAGAAATACGAGCTCCATGCAGGAACTGAGTCGACACCCAGCGTGGTGGTTCATGTCTGTGACAGTGAAACTGAAGAGGCAGAAGAAACAAAAAACCCCAAACAGAAAATTACCCAGACGAGGCGCCCCGAACCTCCAGCCGCAGCACTGGGTGAGCCCCAGACCTTCGATGGGGCGCTGTGAGGCCGCTGGTTGTGGTGCCAGGCAGGTGCCCTTGTGGGCTCAGCACCGGAGCCCCGTGCCCCTCTGCAGCGTTGCCGGTCATTGGCGCTGATCCTGTGTGTGGGGGAGGCTGGGAGTGAATGGGGCGCGGTGTGTTTTGCCACCACGCCTGTGCTGCAGACATAGCCCTATCAAGTCGTGGCGGATTTTACCTGGTCGCAATTTTAACAGATCTTCCGAACAGCACACGAAATGAAAGGATTGGCCCCCAACGCGTCACAACTCTTGACCATTTTTTAAGCGGTAGCAAATTAGGAAATTTGGCTGATTTCTGGCTCCCTCCAGCAATGGTAACTTCCCTGATTCCATTTCGCATGGGGTACCAAAAAACTAAAGCGGTAGTCACCGAGCTCAGTACCATTTTTATGAATTTAAAAATAGTCTTACAATTTCAATAATCTGCTGTGGGTACTTTTGTAATGGTATAATAGCTTCCAGCTACTCTGTTGATCAAAGGTCAATTGTTCCTCCATATACGTGAAATTTTTTGCACGGAAAGAAATCTGAAATGTAAAGTAATTGATAGAGAATCATTTTTCTCAAGTAGTTTTTTCTTTAGCTTTGGGGAGGAAATGCCAAATTCACTTTGACTATGGGGATCACATAGTACAAATCCGTGTGGGTGTTAGTCTCTTCCCTGTTACTGTTAAACTTCAAGAGGACGGTGACGCACAGACCACTGTTCCCAATGCACCGTCCCTCCCAGAGAAAGAACTGCTACTTTGGAAGTAGGACATACCACCAGAGAGTTTGACTGACGAGGACCTCAGGTGGCTCATGCGATCTGCCATGTGGGACCATGTGCTAGCCTGTAGCATACCCAACTGTCTTTAGCCACCTGTTGAGTTTTTCAATGGTAAACATTGTGTGTGTCATTCATTGACTTTAAAGTTTTTTTCTTAATGTTTATTTTTGACAGAGAGACAGAGCATGAGTGGGGAGGGGCAGAGAGAGAGGGAGACACAGAATCCGAAGCAGGCTCCAGGCTCTGAGCTGTCAGCGCAGAGCCCGACGCGGGGCTCGAATTCACGGACCGTGAGATCATGACCTGAGCCAAAGTCGGACGCTCAACCGACTGAGCCACCCAGGTGCCCCTTCATTGACTTTAAATTAGAAAAGGTACCGATAAGGTTTTCCAAAGACCAATGTTTAATGGCCTATTTAAACATTTTCCAGTTTCCTTTGGAAGAAAAGACACACGTATTCTTTTCCGCTGAGTTAGGGAAAGATGGGGGAAATTGAGATCATTCAGATAGTCAGACTTCTGTTCCTGGTGCGGTCTTTTATACTCTGGCTTACACTTGGCATTTTTCCCTAAAACAGAATCGTTTCTTACTTGTGTTTCAGGAGTGGATAGTGGAAGCCCCTAAAGCAGAAGCAAGCATCTTTTTAACTTTCTGTGGTCTGTTCAGACTTTGTAATCCTTTTATAGAAAAGTCTCATAACTAAGAAAACCTGGCTTTGGTCAGGTGGCTCTGCTGAGCTCTGTTCACTGTGCTGTTTCCTCCATGTGTCAGATGTCTGGAGCCCCCTGGCATGTGTGTGAGGGGCCGCACATGGGAGTTTGGACCAATAAACCAAGGAGGCTGTGCCCACATGGAGAGAAGAACACAAATTCATGCCAGGATGTCCGTACATTTTTGGTAGCATGTTTTTGTGGGTTAGAGGTTCTTATTATGGAGAGATTTATCTCTGAGGACTTAAACTGTATTGCCAAAAAAAAAAAGTTTTCTATATTTTACTTGCCCTCAAATTCTCTAAGATGATACACTCTCCTCTTTATAGATGTTCGCTGCTACTAAGCTTCAGTATAAATTCAGTTGAAATTTGAGATCTCATAAGCAGTTTATTAAATTCAGATAATTGTTTGGCAGTTTAACTGACAGTCCCTTGATACATTTGCTTTGCATTCTAAATTTCCCATTTTGCCAGTTTTCAATCTTACCTGGCTACACTAATCATTGCAGATTGGACCCCGTCAGGAAATGTGTGTATTTTCAACAGGTGGGAATTAAAATTTTTCCTTTTAGGTAATGTTTATTAGCTATAATTTTCTAAGTAATCAGAATCCATGATGTTTTATTATTTGGCGTGGCTTTCATGGTCTTCCTTCCAATTAAAGAATAGTCTATCCCTAACTTACATAACCTGGTTTTAAAGTCAGGCAGTGCAAATTACCTGAATATTTTCTTTTTCTCTGTTCTTATTTTTTTGAGAGTATTGAATACATTGAAAAACTTAAATCAAAATAAATATATATTAAATATAAAATACGTCATATATATTAAACTTTTCTGAATGGAAAACATTAATATTTTCATTGCCTCTAATGTAGTTCCATAAGGTGAATGCTAAAAGAAAAACTCCTAAATGCCCATAAACTTTTAACTATTGTGAAATTAACCAGTTTCTCAACAAGTATGATGGGCTCTGTCCTTTTTTTGGCCATTTTTATATCCAGCTCATGTAACCACCTTATAAGAGATGAGGCTCGTGTTCTTTTTTTAAGTTCCTTTTAATACGTTTAGCTACATTTTTCTTCTCTGAAGTTGAGTTACTACTTAGATTGAACTGATAGTAGAGTAGCTATGTGCCCTTTGGAAATCATAACTTCTTCTCGGGAATCAAATTACTTAGAGCATTGTGAGGAAAGAAAATGATGCTTTGTGTTAGGAAAAAAACAGTCTGTGAGGGATAAGAAAATCATAGCACTTAATGAGAATAGTCAACAGAACCTGCAGTGCGATGGCTCTTCCGTTCTAGGTTCGTGCAGCATACCCACCTGATAAAACCAGAAATCAGCCCATTTAAGAAGTGTGCTGGTGTGAGGATCGACTAGTTGAAGGTTCTAAGAGGCAGAAAGGGTGTGAACAGTTCCCTTGCCCTCGGGAGCAGAGAGCAGGAGAGCAGACTGATCTTCTTACTGTCTGCGTCTTGAGACTTTATACACTAAACCTGTCCACATAACTGAGAGCCCAGTAAACGCTACCAGGAACTTTTAAGCTCAACAAAATGGTTCAGATAGAACATGGTGTGTTTGAATCAGAGCTGCCGGGAGATGGGACAGGAACAGCACTGTCGCTCTTTTAGAAAATGGTCATTTTGTTTCCCACTCCCAGCGATTTCGTCTCAAAAACTGTTGTGATCGAAAGTGAAGACTAGATTCTCTCAGAACCTGAGCCACTGTGCTGAAGGAGGCTTTGGAAAATGACGTACTCTACTCCTCCTGTGACACAGACGAGAAAACTGAGGTGATGCGACTTGTTTCAAAGCTCGCAGGGACTAGCTTGGATTCCCGGCTCCCGTGTTTGGGCCTTTTCTACTTTTTTCTTGCGGAGGCCTCTTTAGAGGCCCTCAGAAGCAGTGAATCTCTGTCATAAGAAAACAGACAGACAAAAAAAAGGGAAAAGAATTCTATCTCCCCCTGAAGGGATACAGTGAACAAGAAACATCAGATGAAGGTAGTGACTTAGTAATTTCATGAGTGAAGTTATGTTCCGTGTTTGTGTTTCTGTTGTCATCGTGCTGTTGGGATTGGAATCCCATTAAATAATGGCATTTTGGTAGCCAGCAATTATGGTGACATTTTGTGTGGGCTCTCCTAGATTTTAGTCGTAACGAGATTAAAATATAAACGGCCATACTTGAGATGTGACTCTCAGGAAGCAGCGTGACATCTCGTCAGATTTGGAAGCAGTTTGCAGTGGAATATGACACCATTACCCAGTGCTTGTAAAAGGTTGAAGACTGACCTGTGCTTCATGTTTCGAGATAGACTCTTTTACAGACCATAGCTTTCTTTTTAAAAGGGAAGATCTCAAACATAATTAAGCAGTGGAAAATGTATGATTTTCTTTGGTGCATCAGAGTCCCCTGTCTGCTGGTATCTGCCTTTTCTCTGAAGATGTGTACTTTTAATACCTGTCACCCAGGTGAACGTGGTCAACCTTCCTTCCCCCCCACCCCCCCCCCCCACTGTGCTCCTGTTTTCCACCTGCATCTGCATTGTCCTGTATGAAAGGAAACAAATTACTTTATCCGTGTGACAATATAAAGGAACAAAAGGTGAGGGGATGCATTCCTCCCAGCTGGAAGGTAAGTCCATTGTAATAGAAGCTCACTTTTTAACAAATTAAATACATTTGAAGAAAAAGGTTTATGAACCTTGTTCGACAATATGACAAGTACGCGTTTGCTTTATGAACTCCCCTTGGGGTCCGGGCCAGCCAGATCATTTTCATTGGAACGCCATCGTTGTGTTTAACCATGAATCGGGGAAATGCCAATACCTTGAAGAGTGTTGTTTTTATTACCAAATACACAAGCCACAAAGCAACAGGAAGTTGCCACAACTGCTAGGTTTTACCGACCAAAAAGATCATAAAAACGGTCACGTTCAAAATAGAAGTTTCCAGCCAAGCTTAAGAAAAACGAACATTGAGCTGAGTCCAAGTGTCTCCATCCATTTAAACAGAAGTGTAAAGACCTTTTACTACATTAGACACGTGGTCTCCCTCGTAAACTGTGTTTCCTTTTGAAGCAAAATCAATTATGGGCCGCAGACCCTTGGAGTTTCCTGCACCGCTTCGACTGAATGTTCATTCTGTCATAACGGAAGATCTCTATGCAGATAATACGCGCTTTCCTGTATTGCTTCCTATTTAGTGCCCAGGCTGCCTACCCCAGACTGGGGACTGCGGAGAGAGAAAGGTGGCTACTCCTGTGGCTGCGCTTTCCTCTTCCCACGGCTTGTCACCCCGAGGTGGGGGCCCCAGACAGGAGGGATCCACGTTTCTGCTGCCAGCGCACATGTCCTCCAACTGTATCTTCATCGAACCCAGGAGTTGGATTGCCATTTTATCTGAACATGTTTGTGATCTTGTGTTATCTTCATGGGCACGTTACTTTTCTGGTACTATAAATTATAGTGAATATTCATTGTACTTCCGAAAACTGGTCAGTAATTTATATACATGTATTCCGTATTTTAGTGTGCTTGAAGTGACAGTCCGTAATTCGTAGTAGTTCGTTACTTGTCAACTTTGGCTATCCTGTATTTTTAGGACATGTAAACGTTCCTTGTCCTATCAAAGTGACAAAAGCAGAATGTAATTTTTTTGGAATCCTTGTGATTACTTGTAACAAGTTTTGTTTTTAAAGCTAATAAAAATAAAATGAGGTTTTTTTTTTTTTTAATCCATCCGTTGGATTGAGTTCTTGTACTATTGTTAATAACTGTCATTTACACTGGGACACCTGGCTGGCTCAGTTGGTAGAGCAGGCAACTCTCGATCTCTCGGGGTTGTTAAGTTTGAGCCCCATGTCGGGTGTGGAACCTACTTTAACTAGTAGATTCCAGTTGAACGTTAGTACTGTGCCGTGCCAGAGTTAAAGGTGTTAACTCACTGCAGACTCTGGAAATAACCACGATGGTTTGAGTTCTTTACCAAGAAAAGTTTTCTTACCTGGGTTTATCCTCAGTTAAAAATGATTCATTCCAGGTAAAGGCTTATTTTCTGTCTTGGTTTAAAAACCAAAAACCCTCCAAATCCAAATGCTGAAGCTAAAAATGACTGTAAAGCTTATCTAGTGCAGTGATTGTTTCACTATATACTTCATTCTTCAGCCATAGAGCTCTATTCTTTGTTCCAATGAAATCGTACATAAAGTGTAATGTAAAACTGATTACCAAACAAAGGTGAACAGCTGCTCCCTTTGAAGGGACTGAGGGAGAAGTGAGGACCAGAAGGGTATCTAGCCCCTGGGAGAGCTCAGCAGAACAGTCCCAAACACCAGTCTGTCCAGCGGCTGCCACATCCCCACGCATGCGTCTTTATGAGTAAATGCCCAAGAAGAATTGCCAAATTCATACATCTGGATGGTAGCCAACCTGGGACTAGAACCATAGTTTCCTGCCTCCGTTCCAGGTGGACCATGCTCCACTACTCTGTTAAACTGAAATCTTTTGGTTTTTTTTGGAAGAATTAGGATTCAAAGCCTCTTAAAATTGTTAAGTGTTTTGTTTCAGTAAAACTAAAAGCGGATTAGTCCCCAACGGTTCTCCTTTAAACAGATGTTTTTTCAAGCTGTGTTCCTCAGGGCTGCCTCCAGGGGGAGCCAAGCTCCCAAGTCAGTGGGACCTTGCACCCTGCTTCAGACCCACCTGCATTCCTTGTGCAGAATGGCGTTAGCATGAGATTGCACTTGAGCTAAGGATTCCTGGGCTGAAACAACAACTTGTAGAACCACTGCAGATAACCTGAGGATAAAATGATTATTTTAATGCAGAATAGAAAATAGAAGAATAAAGGTTTAAGTAATTTACCTCATGAAAATAGACTTGACTTGGGACACCTGGGTGGCTCAGTCCGGTGAGCATCCAACTTCAGCTCAGGTCATGATCTCATGGCTTGTGGGTTCAAGCTCCACATCAGGCTCTGTGCTGACAGCTCAGAGCCTGGAGCCTGCTTCGGATTCTGTGTCTCCCTTTCTCCCTGCCCCTCCCCTGCTCACGCTCTGTCTCTCTCTGTCTCTCAAAAATAAAACATTTAGAAAACAAAAATTTTTTTAAATTTTTTAATTTATTTTTGAGACAGAGCATGAGCAGGGGAAGGGCAGAGAGAAAGGGAGACACAGAATCCGAAGCAGGCACCAGGCTCTGAGCTGTCAGCACAGAGCCGACGCGGGGCTCAAACTCACGGACTGTGAGATCATGACCTGAGCCGAAGTCGGACGCTTAACCCACTGAGCCACCCAGGCACCCCTAGAAAAAAAAAATTTTATTTAAAAAAATACACTGACTTAAAAGTGAAATTCAACAGTGTATGTGTCAGAGTCCAATTATCACCAAGACACATGTTAAACTAGATAGCAGGAGTGGGCAGAAATTCCCGCTGCCTTTTCTGAACACATCACAATATGGTTCTAATTTAGAAGGAGAAAGGATTAAAATTCTTATACACATGAGCAACATCTCAAATCTTCCTAAACATCTCCCAGTCTTCTAAGACATAGAAGGTATAACTATAAGTTAGTTGTAGATTAAGTATTTAGATAGTTATGTTATTTGTGAAAAGCTTATGGTCAAAATGCCTGGGAAAGTTGACTAGTTTCTGTATTGCCATGCTTCTAGGAACTTTTTAATTTTAATTTAATTTGAGAGAGTGCAAATTAATTTGAACTAGGATATACCGTGTTTCTCAAATCTAATTAGCGACAGAGCCCTTTTGCCCAGAAGTGTTTCATTGCATTGCTGTCCGGGGAACATTTAGAGAAACATTCTACTAAAATCTTGACATGGAGTCTGATTAAAGGGTAGTTTTGTGAATTAAAATTTCTTTATTAATTTCTCTAAGGAGGACAGTTATGAGGTTGGGGTAGCAGAAGGGCCTTCCTGATTGAATAAATGGGAAAACCAAGTTGATAAAACTATTAGAATCTACAAAAGTTCAGCAGAGAATACAAGAATAACTTAGAAAAACCAGTAGCATTTCCTTACACCATCAATGACCAATATATAAGCAATAACACTCATAATTGCAACAAAACATCAGCATAAACAAACTTTCGAACTCTAATAAGGACATGATAATTTAAGTACCTGCTTTTAAGTGGGATAACTTCATATTTTAGGAATGTCAAATTTTTTCCAAATTATAAATGCAATGGAATCTTTGTCAAAATTCCAGCTATATATTTTTTTACACTACACTCATTAAACTTATTCTAAAAGAATAAAAAAAAAAAACAGTTACGACAACCTTAAAAAGAAAAAAGATGCATGAGTTGCCCTAACAATATTCAGACAACCTACAAAGTCACATGAGATTGATACAAGAAAAGTCAAATTTTTAAAAGAAGAATAGACACAGACCAGTGTCTACGTAAAATGTAAAAAAATTTTAAGTTTATTTATTTATATTGAGAGAGAGTGCAAGTGGTGGAGGGGCAGAGAGAGAGAGAGAGAAAATCCCAAGCAGGCTCCGCACCACCAGCACAGAGCCCAACGCGGGGCTCGAACCCACAAACCATAAGATCATGACCTGAGCCGAAGTCGGACACTTAACCGACTGAGCCACCCAGGCGCCCCTGCAGAAGATTTTAATATACCATAGAGAGGCATCATAAATAAACAGAGAAAGGCTACACTGCCTGGTCGATGGTGCTGGGGGAAAAGGTTTAGTATAGGTAGGTCAATAAAACTTGGTTCCCCGTCAAACACTACATACAGAGATGGACTCCAGATGGCTTAAAGACCAGAATATAGAATGTAAAACTATGGAGTTAATAGAATGGGTTGTAGGAGAATGCCACTGTGACCTAGAGGAAGGGAAAGACTTGATCAAACTTTAAAAGCATAAGCTATAAGGTTAAAATTATTTGATTACATCAGAACTAATGATTTAGTCTGTGAAGAATGCCATGGACAGTGTCGACAGATAATAGGGAGAAGATATTTGCAATCCAAATACGGGATAAATAAATATATGAGGTGCTTTGGCAAATCCAAAGGAAAAGCATCCCAGTAGGAAAATGGGGTAAAGGATATGAACAGCAATTGACAGAAAAGTAAAGGGGGCCTGCAAGAGACCCTCAAACCCAGTAATCAGATATGTGTAAAGTAAAGCGACAAGATGCCACTTTATACCTACTGGATTTTCAAAAATGTAGAAAGTAAATAATGCCAAGTCTAGCCAAAGGGTGCGGATACAGGAAACCCAATGTAACACAGGTGGGAGTGTTGACTGGTTTAGTTATTCTGAGGAACGATGTGGCAGGACTTAGTCATTTCAATAAGAACAAAATCTTTGACTCAGCAGCTCTGCTCCGGGAATATCCCAAAGGTATTATTCCCAAAGGTATTATTCTCAGATGGGTCCGGAAGGAGACACAATGAGAATGTTTATTGCACCATTATTTATGGAAGCAAGCTGCTGTCCCCTTCTGGGAAATCGACCCCACGGAGAAGCATACAACAGAGTAGCCATCTACCCAGCTACATGGATGCTAGACCGCGTGACGAAAGTCATCAGTGAGATGTGTGTGACACTTGAGTCACGTAAATTAAAATACGAAGATAGTACTGTGCTGTGCAAGAATATATACAAATAAAAAGATCTACGTTAACCACATACGTACATACTAATACATAAGAGGCATCTTATATGGATCAGTGATGATGATGTGCTGTGAACTAAGAAGTCTGATTTATTACTAGACTTTATATAACCTTTACATAGTCATTAAAAAACTATTAATACCTCTCTTTTTCCTCCTTTGATTCTACATCAGGGTTAGTTTAAATTTGTGTGCTATTTCTATTATTGCTCTAGAAGAAACTATTTTGCTGTGATTTGTTTAGGTAAAGTGCAGCTTTCATTGGAGATGTCTATGCCTTTTAGGATAAATATTTCAGAAAAATATCAGGTACCACCTATTCTGTTGCTAGATGTGTACATGTAAATGCTTACTCCAACTAAGTTACGTAGATTCCTTATTAGATTCTACTCCCATGTGGTGGGAAAAAATACACCTATCATTCACTGTTTTCTGAGTTCCAAATGAATAAGCGTTGCATGTGGTTTGACTCTAGAGTCACCATTTCCTTTTGCTTCAAAGAAGTAATCAAGATAATTCTTGGCCTGGTGCTATCCTCCTTCAATGTGTTTTGAATAATTGAGGTTTTTTTTTTTTTTTACTTTAAAAAAGTATTTACATGTTTTCTTTTTTTTCCACCTTTTTAAAATTTTCATTCATTCATTCATTCATTCATTCTCAAGTTAGTTAACATACAGTGTAGTCTTGGCTTCAGGAGTAGAACCCAGTGATTCATCTCTTACGTATGACACTCAGTTCTCCTCCAAAAAGTGCCCTCCTTAATGCTTGTCACCCATTTAACCCACCCCGACACCCCCCACCCCAATCAACCCTCAGTTCATTCTCTGTACTCAAGAGTCTCTTATGGTTTGCCTCCCTCTCTGCTTTTATCTTCTTTTTCCTTTTATCTTCTTTTTCCTTCCCCTATGTTCATCTGTTAAGGGTTTCAAATTCCACATATGAGTGAAATCATGTAATATCTGTCTTTCTCTGACTGACTTATTTCGCTTGAATAATTAAGATCTTTAATGGAAAATTTTGCAATCTTCTGTCCTAGGAGATTTTACGAAGCCTCTTGGCCCCAAAGGAAGTAATCAGACCAAAAATGATTTCTCGGAAGTTGCCTGAGTGAATCCTTTGAATGAAAGGTATTTTAGAGGCCAAATTTACTCGTCTTCTATTGCTCATTTCCTTGATAACTTTGGTCATTTTCCCAGATTATTCATTAGAAGTTTCTAGCAACTGTTGGAAAGTCTGGAACAGAGATTTGTTCTCCTTTGCAAATGAGAAGCAGCCCCTGGGCACTGATTTCCCAGTGCCACCTGTTCCCAGTGTCAAAGACTTGGCTGCTTCTTGTTCTGGGATTTACTTATCAGGCACCCAGAAGATTAGGTGGAAATGATCCGGTCATGTAGGGTGCTGAAGGTCACAGAATTGTGATTGGGGCTTGCTCCCAGAACTGGCACGTTAGAGGATTGTGTGGGTGAGCATCTTATCCCCTCTCTATCCCTCTCTACAAGGAGAACTGAATTAGTCACAGAGCAGAAGGAACCATGTCAGCCTGCATGGTTTTCTCTGCTTCTGTGGCATTTGTAGAGCCCACAGGGCTCATTCACTCCATTATGGTGAAAGGCCCGTGCTCAGGGGCTCAGGCCAAGCTTGGGCATCTTGACACTGACCAGTCATGCTTGCTAAATGTTTCCTCTCTTCTTGTGTCATTTTTTTTTTTAATGTTTTTTCCCTTGTTTTATTGAGAAATCATTGCATGTGTCATTTTTTCTTAATAGTTGACCTGTGAGGGAGGTCCAGTCCTAAACTGGTCACAGGAAAACCACATTTTTTTTTAATGTTTGTTTGTTTGTTTATGAATGACAGAGAGAGAGAGAGAGAGCGCGAGAGAGAGAGCACAAGTTGGGAGGGGCAGAGAGAGAGAGAGACAGAGAATCCCAAGCAGGCTCCATGCTGTCAGCACAGGGCCCAACGTGGGGCTCAAACTCACAAACCGTGAGATCATGACCTGAGCCGAAACCAAGAGTCAGACGCTTAACCGACTGAACCACCCAGGCGCCCCAGGAGAACCACAGCTTTAAAGAGTGAGCCTCCAGTGAAAATTCTTTCAGTTAGACTGGTTTGTATTTTTACTCCTTGACTACATTTTTTTATAGCCAAAATACAACCAGAAAATATGCAATGATTAAATATCTTTTTTTTTCAAGTTTATTTATTTTTGAGGCAGAGAGAGACAGAGCATGAACAGGGGAGGGTCAGAGAGAGGGAGACACAGAATCTGAAGCAGGCTCCAAGCTCTGAGCTGTCAGCACAGAGCCTGATGCGGGGCTCGAACTCACGGACTGTGAGATCATGACCTGAGCTGAAGTCGGATGCTTAACCGACTGCGCCCCCCAGGCACCCCGCAATGATTAAATATCTTGCTTTCCCTGGAGCAAGACTCAGATTGGTGAGATTGTCTTTCATCCTGTCCCGATTCCATAAATCCCTGTATTTTCCCTGGTCACTCCAGAGAGTCAGCCAGGTGGGAAATGCCCCCAGACAGAGTCAGGCTGACACTGAAGGTGAAAAGAATCAGTGGGGTGTCAATGTTTACAAGACATTCTTATCCAGGAAAAAAGACGTTTGTATTTTGGTCCTGGTTATGGGTAACTTAAGATAATCTTGTTTGCTTACAGCTCAGGCCCTTCTGCAGGATGGCAAACCTTTTAAAGAAAATTTTTAAAGAGATTAGGATTCCAATAATAAAAACATGAAAAGTGCAACGAAACTAGCTTTAAATTATAAAATGTGTAGGATAGGATTTCATTTTTATAAAATAGACAACCCATATTTGTACACAGAAAAGACTGGAAGGCTATACATTGAAATTTTTTAAAAATGTTTTTATTTATTTTTGAGAGAGGGACAGAGCATAAGCTGGGAGGGGCAGAGAGAGAGGGAGACACAGAATCCGAAGCAGGCTCCAGGCTCTGAGCTGTCGGCACAGAGCCTGATGCAGGGCTTGAACTCACAAACTATGAGATTGTGACCTGAGCCGAAGTTGGACACCTAACTGACTGAGCCACCCAGGCACCCCTTTTTAAAATTTTTTTAATCTTTATTTATTTGAGTGAGAGAGAGAGAGCGCGCGCGCGCAGTGCGCGCGCGCACACACACACACACACACACACACACACACACACACACACAAGCATGAGTGGGGGAGGGGCAGACAGAGAGGAGGAGACAGAATCCCAAGCAGGCCCCAGGCTCTGAGCTGTCAGCACAGAGCCTGATGTGGGGCTCGAACCCACAGACCGTGAGATCATGACCTGAGCTGAAGTCAAACGCTCAACTGACTGAGCCACCCAGTGCCCCTGTAATTACTCTTTAAATTCGCATAGCGCATTACTGTCCAATGAAGGAATTGTACTGACACGAACTCATTCAGTCCTCATCACAATCTGTGGGGGGGCAGTGGGCAGATAGCACTATTCCCTTCCCCCTTTATTTCTCCCCAGAGCACTCACCGCCCTCCAACATGCCTGGCATTGGCTTATTTTTGCTTTCCCCACATGAGAACATAACCTTCATCAGGGCAGGGATTACTGTCTCTTCTGTTCGCTGCTGGCATATAGCAGGCACTCGGTAAATATTGGTTGAATGAATTAATGAATCATAGAAGAGTAGTCAGAGAAAGACAAATATCATATGACTTCACTCATGTGGAATTGAAGAGACAGAAGAGATGAACGTAAGGGAAGGGAAGCAAAAATAATATAAAAACAGGGAGGGGGCAAAACATAAGAGACTCTTCAATATAGAGAACAAACAGGGTGGCTGGAGGGTTGTGGGTGGGGGGATGGGCTAAATGGTCAAGGGGCATTGAGGAAGACATTTGTGGGGAGGAGCACTGGGTGTTATCCGTAGGGGATGAATCACTGGATTCTACTCCTGAAATCATGATCGCACTATATGCTAACTTGGATGTAAATTTAAAAATAATAATAAATAATAAAAAAAAAAATTGAACTGAAAAAAAAAAAAAAATGAACCATGGAAGAATAAACTAAAGCCCAGAGAGGTTAGAAGACTGCCTGAGGTCGCACAGCAAGTACACGGAGTAGCTGTTGAACTGCATCTTGTCTCTGTGTGTTCTTATGGCTCTGTCTACACTTGTTCAGGTTTCCCAGGGTGACTGTGGTATTCGAGTGGACCCTGGAGGTACCAGGGGAGGGGGAATTCGGCAGTTGAGAAAGCTGAAGATGAGTTAACTGCCACCAGAAAGAGCTCCCAGAACCCTCAAGATAAAAGTGCAGGCTCTTTGCCAAGGGGAGGGAGAGCACCTTCTGCTGATGGCCAAAGGCTTAATTTCATTTACAGCCTCTCTTTTTCATCCTGGGAACAGTTTTCCCTTGTAATCACCTGCAAGCGATTTGTGCTAATGCACTGAGTCATGGGCTTCCTAAAAAACATAGCATCAAAATGAGGAAACTGCCTGGTGATTACCTGAGCCGGCTGTCTAAAAAGGCAGTCAAGACAGGGGCGCCTGGGTGGCTCAGTGGGTTAAGCATCCAACTTCGGCTCAGGTCATGATCTCTCGGCTCATGAGTTCGAGCCCCGCGTCAGGCTCTGTGCTGACAGCTCAGAGCCTGGAGCCTGCTTCCAATTCTGTGTCTCCCTCTCTCTCTGCCCCTCCCCTGCTCACACTCTGTCTCTCTCTTGCTCTCAAAAATACATAAACATTAAACAAAACAAAACGACTGTTAAGATAATCAAACTTACCATGGATCTGGAAGAGCCCTCAGAGACCAAACAGTCCAGCCTGCCATTTTACAGATGAAAAAGAGGCCCAGGGAGATCAGGTGGCTTGCTGGGGGTTACAGACGCCTGGCTTGGCCCCATAACTCTCTTCTTTCCTCACTGTCCATCACCCCGATGCTCCCAGAGGTAAAATGGGAATTAACCCAAATGCAGGACAACAGTTCATGGAAAGGGATGCCTACCTCCACTGGATCTTGTTAACCTTATAGATAAAACTGTCAGTTATTTTACCAGCAAAATAGGCTTATTCAGGAAGAGCAGAGGAATTGCAATTCAGGACATATAAACTATGGCAAAGTCATAGGCAAGTCGGGAGAACGGAGAAGAACCCTCATTTATAGAGGGTGTTAAGAGGGGCTGTTATAAACACAAAGCCCACTGGAGAAAACTGGGAGTTCAAAGTGTAGTGGCTTTTCATTGGCCAAGTTGGAACAGTCTCTCATTGGCTGGGCTGTTGCCAGGCAAGGAGAAAATCTTCCTCCTGCTGGGGTGGTAAAGTGCAGGCTTCTTCCTGTTGGGAATGCAAAGTAGGTCTCTTCCTGTTGGTTCTGCAACTGAGGCCTCTGGTAGGAGGTGAGAACTGTCCCTTCTGGCCTCCCGACTCCATTTCATTGGAAGTTCTCTTTATTCCGTTTCACAGTTGCATCCCTGGGTACTACACGGTCCACATTTATCTGGGGAAACAGTCACATGAAAATCATGCTATGCCCTGTAGGTAATTAATTAAGAACTACAACTTCTGAGTCTTTTGGACTTTGTTACTCTCTCCACCTCTTGATTGAGAGACAAGAAATTGATTTTTTTAAATGTTTGTTTATTTTTGAGAGAGAGAGAGAGAGTGTGTGTGTGTGTGTGTGTGTGTGTGTGTGTGTGTGTGAGCAGGGGAGGGGCAGAGAGAAAGGAGGGCAGAGGATCTGAAGCAGGCTCCACGCTGATATCAGAGAGCCCAGTGCAGGGCATGAACCCATGAATCGTGAGATCATGACCTGAGCTGAATTTGGACGCTCAGCTGAACCACACAGGCACTCCGAGACAAGGAATTGATTTCAAAACCAGTTGGTCTAGGTATGTTTGCTTCCTCTTTTTTTGTTTTTTTTTTTTTTGAACTGAACTAATTAGTGTGGATCTGGATTTGTCTGAATTCATGATTCTCTGCGCTTTGTCTTGCCCCTGAAATTGCATTCTAATCCTACATGACATTTGTCTGGTTTCCCCAGCAACCATCTCAAAAACCATAAACAGCAGATTAAGGCTTTGAAGGGAGAAGTGAGAGCTGCACAGTCTTGGCTGGGAGGTAAGATCTCAGGTGTTCAGGGGCAGCTGGGTGGCTCAGTCAGTTAAGCATCCCACTCTTGGTTTCAGCTCAGGTCACGATCTTACGGTTCATGGGATTGAGACCCAGTTTGGGTTCTGTGCTGACAGTG
The DNA here is from genome assembly GCF_024362965.1 of Panthera pardus. Taxonomy (NCBI): domain Eukaryota; kingdom Metazoa; phylum Chordata; class Mammalia; order Carnivora; family Felidae; genus Panthera; species Panthera pardus. Next base: position 88,420,369 of record NW_026526666.1, on the reverse strand, counting down.
CAGAACCTGCTTGGGATTCTCTCTCTCTCTCTCTCTCTCTCTGCCCCTCCTCCACTCTCATACACTTGCATGCTCTCTCTCTCTCTCTCTCTCTCTCAAAATAAATAAATAAATTTTAGGGGCACCTGGGTGGCTCAGTCAGTTAAACATATGGCTTCAGTTCAGGTCATGATCTCCCGGTTTGTGAGTTCGAGCCCCACGTTGGGCTCTGTGCTGACAGCTCAGAGCCTGGAACCTGCTTCAGATTCTGTGTCTCCCTCTCTCTCTGCCCCTCCCTGGCTCGAGCTCTGTCCGTCTCTCTCTCTCTCAAAAGAAATAGATAGACCTTAAAAAAAAGGTTTTAAAAAGCCTATTTAAAAAATAAACTTTAAAAAAATACAAAAATAAAAAAAATCTCAGGTGCTCAGGAGGCTAGTTTGTGGCAAAATACCCTCTGCTGACAAAGAAAGGATGAGTTGGAGCATTTGAGTATTTTCCATGTGGAAAGAGCAGGGTTTTTTTGTTATTTTTAAATCTCCAAGCAGCTAAGAATCCATATGGTACATCTGAAACAGGGGTGGTTTGTTGGGTAATTTTGTAAGCAATTTTCATTGACTGATGAAACTGTTTTATATCAACATTATCATCTTTACAGGGAAAAGAACATGGAAGATGGCCACATTTATATCCCACCAAATTCCCTTTAAGTGTTTGTTTTTTTTTTAAGTAATCTCTACTCTGTACCCCATGTGGAGCTTGAACTCAGGACCCTAGGATCAAGAGTTGTATGCTCCACTGACTGAGCCAGCCAGATGCCCCTCCCTTCACATCTTAATCAGCATATGGACGTATATTTTATATCGTCAGAGTTTGTGTGTGCCATTTTCATTCTCTACCTCTATACTCTAATGGATAAACACACTCTTGTGTCTCCTCTACTCTCAAGAAATTGCTTTACTTCCGACACTTCCGACACCGTATGTGTGCTGGGGGGAGGTGGGGTCCCCACATCAAGCAATTCTGCCACACCCACTAGGTGTCCTCTAATGTAACTCGATTCTCACACTATCTACCAGGAGTTAGCATCAAATCCCCCAGGTTAAGGACCCAGTCCCCCAAAACTATTTCCTTCTCTCCACCTTCAGTTGTGAATCATAGGTCCAGATGGTTACCTCTGCTTCCAACTGGTATAAATCAGAGGTTCCCATGGTCCCCTCCTCGGGCTCAATTAATTTGCGAAAGCAGCACACAGAACTCGAGCAAACAGTTTACTTACTAGACTACCTGTTTATTACAAAGGATATTAAAGGATACAAATGAACAGCCAGGTGAAGAAATATATAGGGTGAGGTCTAGAAGGGTCCTGAGCACAGATGCTTCTGTCCCCATGGAGTGTGGGGTGTGACACTTCCTGGAACAGGGACACATTTGTGTTCACCAAATTGGAAGTTCTCCAAACTCTATCCTTTTGGATTATTACTTTTTTAATTTTTAGATGTTTGTTTATTTTTGAAAGAGAGAGAGCATGTGTGCGGGAGGGGCAGAGAAAGAGGGAGACAGAAGATCCCAAGCGGGCCCTGGACTAACAGCAGAGAGCCTGATGTGGGACTCGAACTCACGAACCATGAACCTTCATGACCTGAGCTGAAGTCAGAGGCCAACTGACTGAGCCACCCACGTGCCCCATATCCTTTTAGATGTTAATGGAGGCTTCATTACACAGGCCTGGTTGATTAAACCATTGGCCATTGGTGATTGATTCAACCTCCAGGCCTCTTCCCCCCTTGGATGGGGAAGGACAATAAAATGCCAACTCTGTAATCACTTGGCTGGTTCTGGCAACAAGTTTCCACCCTTGGGTGAACTAGAGACCTTCCAAAAATAATTTCATTAAAATAAACTCAGGTGTGGTTGGAAGGGGCTTGTTATGAATAACGGAAGATGCCCATTTCACCCCTATTATTCTGAAGCGATTTCAGGAATGAGGGCAAAAGCCAACCATTGTAACGAAAGATGTCACTATTGCTCTCATCGGGAAATTATAAGGGTCTGGGGAGCTGTGAGCCAGGAACCATGGACAAAAACCAAAATATATATTTATTATAGATCACAACATCACATCCACACATCTCCACAAATTGCAAATAGTATTTGTATGCCTGGTGCCTCTGTTATGAAGCACAATCGGCTTGGCCGTTCTCCATCACTTGGAATTGTAGTCATTTCTAGTTTTTACAACGTGTGGAATATCACTTGGTAATTTTGTTCCTGTTGCCTGATGTAGCACCTTAGATGCCCTGTTCCTGGTGTTAACCTTACACATAAAACTGCCAGTTATTTCACCAGCAAAATAGGCTTATTCAGGAATAGCAGAGAATTACAATTCAGGACATGCAAGTTACGGCAAAACCATAAGCAACTCCAGTGAACAAAGAAGAACTTCCTTTTATAGAGGGAAGGGGGTAGTTGGGAGGGGCTGTTATAGACAAAAATTTCATTGGAGGAAACTAGGAGTTCAAATGTAATGGCTTTTCATTGGCTGAGTTGTGCCAGTCTCTCATTGGCTGGGCTGTTGCCAGGCAAGGAGAATATCTTCCTTCCTAATGCTGGGGTACTAAAGTGCAGGCTTCTTTCTGTGGGGAACATAAGGTATTGCCTTTCTCTTGATTCTGCAGTCGATAAGGAGTGGTAGAGGGTAAGAGCTGCCCCTTCCGGCCTTCCGACTCCATTTTACATGAAGTTTCCTTTATTCCAGTTCACCACTGATTTGCCCAACAAGTAAATGAAAGCCCGTGGTCAGGCCAGCTCTGTACTGGGAGCCACCCAGGACAGGGGCATGTTTCCTTGCCCGCCCTGGGCTCAGGCTCTATGCGTGTAAAACCCCAGGGAGACTGGAAGGTGTCTGAGTTGTGTCCAGCTCAGTCAAAAGGAGGGTCAGTGATTCTGGTTGTGGAAGCCTCCACTGCTCAGGACATGAACGGACTCATCAGCAACCATCCGGTGGCCTTCTCTGCATCTTTCCTCCCCGTTAGCAATTCCAGTCTGCCCGTCTTCCAGAATATCTCCCAAATCTGACCACCTCACAAGATCTGATCTCTGCCTGCCTCTGACCTTATCCTTATCCTGTCTACTCTGCCTTCAACCCCTACCTGGGGGTCAACCACATTGGCCTTCTGGACTTTCCCTCCTTCCGGAATGCTCTCCTGCTCTAGTGTTCCTTGTACTTTCTTGCTTGTCCTAGTTAAAAAAAAAATCAACACAGTAAATTTGAAGATTTAATTGGCTTTCTTAAGGGATTCATGAGTCAGACAGCATCCCTCCTAGTAAGTAGAGGGGAGCTCTGAGAAGTCAAACAAAACAGAAGGTTTCTATAGGAAGGAGGGTGGGGAAAGGAAGTTATTAGCAAAAAAGATAAGGTATTGTTTCAGGCAAGGTCATTTTCCCTGTAGGGGAAGGGAAGAACAGGGCGTTTTATCATGCAGATTACCTCATCTTTCTTTGGAGAACAGAGAGGGCCCATGTGACAGATTACGTCACTGGTGCTGACCAGAAAATTCCTGACTGATCCTTGAAGGCTACATTTCTGGGGGAGGTTGAAACTGCAATTAGATTAGGTTTAATCCTGAGTTTTGTGACTTGGCCTAGCATAAGTGACTCCATCTTGGGCCTGTGGTTTTCTTCTTAACATCCTTCAGGCTCAGCTCACCTGTCTTCTCCTGGTAGGTGGTCCTTACCCTTCCTTCCCTGAAGGGACCCCTGCCTCCTACTTGTAGTGATCAACGACAGCATGTTATTATTTCTTTCAAAGGACTTTTCATAGATTGTCTTTCTCTCTCACAGTTGCCATCTTTTTGTGCTTGAGTATCAGCTGTTTCCCCCACCTCCGCTGGAAAGTGAGGTCTACAGGGTGGGGCAGGACCTCTGCTGACTCTTCTCCACCTTGCAGAGTGCCTGGCCTGTAGTGAACATTCAGGAGGACTTAATGAATGCATCCCCAGAAAGATGAAGGTTACCTAGAGCCTTTCCATGCTTCTGCCTCTCTGGGCTTGGCTCAGGTGTCTGACCCTGGTCCACTCTTTATGGAGGAGGCTGGTGAAGGGAGGGGTTCTGTTCCTAAATCTAGGAACAGAAGTATGTGCAAAGTCATTCTGGTATAGCAGGTGTCCTATGACTTGGTTGGTCTGGGTTAAGGGAGAAAGCAGAAGGCGGAGGGGGGCGTGGGCGTCAAGCCATGGATGGCAGATGGCTGAAGACCACCAAATCCCATGCAGGGGGGACCTACCCAGAGACGTCAAGGTCCCCTTTGTGTTAGCACATCCCCGTCCCCAGCCCCTATCACTTAGCATAGTAATTCTCCCATGTATCCAGCATTTTATAAATATTATCTCACTTTTTACTTTATTTATTTTAATTGTTTTTGATGTTTATTTTTGAGAGAGAGAGACAGAGACAGAGCACGAATAGGGGACGGGCAGAGAGACGGAGGTAGACGCAGCATCCGAAGCAGGCTCCAGACTCTGAGCTGTCAGCACAGAGCCCAACGTGGGGCTCGAACCCATGAACCATGAGACCATGACCTGAGCCAAAGTCGGGCACTTGACTGACTGAGCCACCTAGGCGCCCCAACATCATCTCAGTTTTAATCCTCATCAGAACTATACTGGGGTAAGGATATTATCTTCATCGAACCAAAAGAAACTGAGTCTCAGAAAGGTTTGAAAAAACATCCTATCGTGGCACCTGCGTGGCTTAGTTAAGCGTCTCTTGGACCTGTCTCTGGGCTAGGTCATGAGTTTGAGCCACGCATTTGGCTCTGGGCCGACAGCGCAGAGCCTTCTTGGGATTCTCTCCCTCCCTCTCTCTCTCTGCTCTCCCCTGCTTGCTCTCTCTCTCTCAAAATAAATAAACTAAAAACATTTTTTAAAAAAAATTTTAAAAAAAATTAAAAAATCCTGTCTTGCAATGAAGTTAGGATCAGAACCCGAGACCACTGACTTTGGAGCCCTTGACCCCTGCACATCCCAGCAAGAGCTTCTGGCAGCATCTGGAAGTGGCCGTAGAGATCTCAGATCCCAGAGCCTGAGCAGACTGTCAGTGGGTGCCCCTCCCTTCTTCATGGCCCCTGCTTTGTGGACAGGTCCCCCTCTCCCGCCACAGTGAAGCTCTTTGAAGCCAAGGGTTGTGTCTCAGTTCTTTGGTGAAGCAGAATCTCAGAATTATACTTCTTTAAAAAAAAATTTTTTTTAACATTTATTTATTTTTGAGAGAGAGAGAGAGACATAGAGAGAAACAGAGCACAAGCACAGGAGGGGCAGAGAGAGAGGGAGACACAGAATCCCAAGCAGGCTCCAGGCTCCGAGCTGTCAGCACAGAGCCCACGCGGGGCTTGAACTCACAAGCGTAAGATCCTGACCTGAGCCGAAGTCCGACGCTCAACTGGCGGAGCCACCCAGGTGCCCCTCAGAATGTACTCTTCTCAATCTTTGTGAATAAATACTACCTGGAGTTTCCTGTGAAAACACGGTGGACTCGGTTCTGCCAACCTGGGAGGAAGTGGGCAAGGCTTGGACGGCATTTCACAGGCGGCCCGTGGCAAAGCCAGTAGGCCCATAACCCAGCACTCTCTGTAAATACTCCTGGTTCTGTCACTAACCTTTGATGTGACTTTGGGCCACTCGCCTCTGCTTCCCAGGCCTCAGTTTCCCTGTTTAGAAAAGGAGAGGGCTTGGGATTCTCCTAAGACCTCTTCCCTCTTTCTGTACATGTTGGTTGAAGGCCTGTGGTGTGTCAGGGTTAGAGTGCCGGGGGTACGGCAGCGAGCCGGTCTGATCGAGGAAACGGGGCAGGTTCCCCAGGGCAGAGTTTTTGACCCTTGCTAGTTATCAAACCTGCTGTAACACCTGGCGGCTGTCTAAACCCCAACCTGCCCCCAAACCTTCCAATCAGATGAACACAATCCCACTTTAAAGATCCCTCCATCCGGCCTGCGGTATCTGTCAGGTGCCTTCTCCCCGCTTTCGCCCTTGGAGAAAACGGACCTGGAAGAGGTGGCCGGCTGGGCTGCGCGTCCCGGACGAGGAGCCAGAACTGGAATCCCAAAAAGGACCCAGGCCCGGGAGAGGCGCGAGGACACCACGGGGAGGCGCCGCCACTCCAGCGTCCCTGCCCTGGCGCCCCCGGGGCGGTCCCCAAGGCCGTGGGGCCGAGGGGCCGAGGGGCGAGCTCGGCCCCTCCCCAGGATCACCTGCGCCGGGTGGGGCGGGGCCGGGGGCGGGATCCCCGGCGGGAAGAGCCCGGGCGGCGGCGCCGGCGCCGGCGGGAGGGCGAGCGGGCGGCGGCGCGGGGCGGGCGGCTCGCCGGGCAGGTAAGGGGCACCGGGACGCACCCGGGTCTGCGGGGGGCACACGGGCGGCCGGGCTCCGGCGCGGCGGCTCGCGGTCCACCTGCCGGCCGCCCTGGGCGAAGGAGAGCCCGGAGGGGGTGGGGGGAGTGAGGGGTTCCGGGTGTCGCCCCACTTTCGTTAGAGGGAGGGCCAGGAGTGTGCGCGCGGGGGCAGCGGTCAGGGCTGGTGGGAGGAAAGTTGATCATCTCCCGTGGGGCTTGGAGATGGGGATGGGGCAGGCGTAAAGGTGCCCGGAGTGCCAGACAAGCTCAACTGAGAGCAGGGAAGCCCCCTTGGACTGCGTTTGGGGGGTTGACACTTCGGCATGGAGGAAGCAAGTCGGTCCTTTGTCCCGCCCCCCAGCACGCCTCTGCGGAGAGCCTGAGACTCCCCGGAAGAAAGGGGAGCTGACCTGGCCGGCCGGGAGGTGGAAGGGGCTTTGAACCGCTCAGGACCAGTGTTTGCTTCATCTGTGAAATGGGCGTCTTGGTGGGTGGGCCCTATGCGGAGGCCCCCACCCCTCCGGGAGGAGGGTCTGCGATTCTAGGAGATGAAAAGCCACGTTAGGGTTCGGATCAGCAAGTTCAGTAGACACGTTGCAGCAGCTGCTGGGTGGCTCGCCTGACAAGCTGCTCCAGAGGAAAGAGGCAGGCAGGGCTGCTGTTCAACCGCCTGGGGACCTGGGTGGGAGGAGGAGATGGGTGTGTCACAAATACTAGGGCTGGTTTAAGGGGACCAAGGAAGCCCTCTAGTCTGGGAGGAGGATCCAGAAGGCTTCCCGGAGGAGATGGGATTGAAAGCACTGTGCTTGGGGGCCGGTGCTCTGCAATCAGTCAACCTGGGTGTCGGAATCCCTACAGCGCCCCTTAGCCGGAGGCTAACTTAGCCTTGGGCCAAAGCCTTCATTCCTCTGTGGTTCAGTTTGATGTACTCGTTAAAAGAAGCTGTCTCTCCGAAAGATTAAGTACTATAATCCATATAAAGCACTCAGTACAGGGTCTGTATATAGTAGGTACTCCACAAACATAAGCTATTAATTTCCACTAGACTGAAGCTCCTGGGGGACAGGGACAATGTCACAATGTCCGTTCGGTTTGCCATTATATCGGCATAGAGTAGGTCTCACTACATCTTTTTTTGAATGAACGAATGATGAATGGGTATGTAGTAACTGTTTGACACGTGGTGAGTAGTCAGCAAATAGTAGTGAATTTAGAAATGGCCAGATCCCAACAGGAGGGTATGGATATAGAAGACAATGGTTTAAGCGGACGGAATAGTGTAAATCAAAGCCCAAAATAACAGATCCGGGATCCCTGCTTCCTATGGGGAGGAGAGGTAACATGATTAGCATATCCAGAGCATAGAGGTAGGGAAGGGCACCCAAAATCCTGGAATCCCAAATCCCACACGGATTTGGTGAAGGAGCCACATGGTAATAGGTGAAGGAGCTGGAAGTCTGGGTAGGTCAAATACCTTTCTCATGTCCTCTCAGTGACCATCTCAAAGTTATGGGGGTAAAGGAAGGAAGGGGGCCAAGAAACAGCAAAGGACCATGGGTACCTGATGGGAGCAGAAGATGAAAAGGGAAAGGAGCCCCCGGGACCCCTCCATGGGGGTGGGGCGTTCCTCACCTTGACCCTGCTGGTGTCTGTGCCACCGATGGTGAGGTGGTCAGAGGGGGCAGTGTGGTGCCAAGCAGGCCAACCGCTGGGTGTGTGTGTGACAAGCCAGGCACACAGTGAGCTGGGTTAGAGGAATGTGCTGTGACTTTAGGGGAATCTGCTGTAGTAGTTTTATATCAACGGCTAATCCTAGAGGCCAGTTCCTGTGCTCCCTGTCGCTCTATGGACTGTGGCCAATCCAGCCTCAGGCCGGGAGGAACTGTGTCTTTGGGAATAGAACCACTCGAAGTGAAGTGAAGGGCCTTTCTCTTTTCTGAAGTCCCGGAAGGCAGATGTTGGGTTTCCACCTCCCCGGGGTGACCAGGAAGATGTAAGAGGCAAAGGTCGGAGGTAGAGGGGAGAGTTTGGGGGGGAACACATCCACAGATCAGAGGCACTGTACCCCTCGAAAGAGCCGGGTTCATAACTTCTCCTCATAGCGCTTTCCATAATTTCCATAATCATTTGTTCAATTTGCAATTTGCCCTGGACAAATCAGTGCCCCAGAGACCCGCGGGGGTCCGAAGAGAAGGAAAACAACACCCACACTGATCCCCTCCCCACTGGTCCTGGGACACAGGGTCACAGTGTGTGAGGGCTACGGGGACCCTTGGCAGTAAGAGAGGGCGCCCTCCATTTAAATTTGTTTTTTTTAATGTTTACTTATTTTTGAGAGAGAGAGAGAGAGAGGGAGACACACACTCCGAAGCAGACTCCAGACTCCCAGCTGTCAGCACAGAGCCCGATGCGGGGCTCGAATTCACGAACTGTGAGATCAGACCTGAGCCAAAGTCAGACGCTCAACCGACCGAGCCACCCAGACGCCCCAAGAGTGCACCCTCCATTTAAAGGTGTGGAAGCAGAGGCCACCCAGGCAACCCCCTAGGCTGAACTCTTGCTGTCAGATGGACCTGGGCAGATGCACACTTTGCAGGCTGCCTTCGAAGGGCCCCTGAAGGTGGCCTCGAAGCCACAGCCTGTTTATTTCTCCTGGACAATGTCCAAGCCCTGTGCGTGCTGCCCCATCACCTTCCCCACCTCCATCCAGCCTGCTGATGCAGTCATTGGCATCTTGGCTTCTGGCATCCCACTCTTTGCTTTGGGATCTGGCAGGATGGATCCCTCTTTGTTTTCCCTCAAACAAATTCCTTATCGGAACCAGAGATCCTAGGGCAGGCAGGAGGTAGGAAGAAGGGGGACTGAGCCAAGGCAGAGAGCGGCTGTGGATTCCTGAGCAGGGCTGGGGTGTAGGTAAGGCTGAGGGAGGTGTGGCAGGGGAGGCGGGAACCTCTCCTGTGGTTTGAACTCCCGGGAGTGGTGGCTGCAGGCTGGCCTAAGGAAGGAAAAGAGGGTGTGCCAGTCTCTCAGACAGAGAGGCCTGTAATTCGGCCAGCTTCAGGGCCTGCTGTGAGCGGCCTCCTGCCTGGGCCGCCACTCCTGAGCCGCTGGGGCCCTTGGTGGGACTGCCACATCCTATGGTGGCTGCTGGGGGCCTTGAGGAAGCGGGGCAGGTGGTGCAGACCCCGGAGAGCCGGTGCGCCCTGCTCCAGGCCAGCCTTGGGCAGAAGTCAGCAGCAGGCCTGGGCGAGGAGCAAGGGGTTGGACCTCTGCTTTGGAGTTGTGGGGTCTTGTTTAAGCCATGACACCTCTCTGAGCCTCAGTTCCCTAATTTATTAGAGAGAAAACTATCCACAGCAGTCACTCAATAGATATTAGCTTCCCTTCCCCTTTATTTATTTATTTAAAATATTTATTTTTGGGAGGGGAGCGGGGAGGGGCAGAGGGAGAGAGAGAGAGGATCTGAAGCAGGCTCTGTGCTGACAGCAGAGAGCCGGATGCGGGGCTCGAACTCACAGACCCTGAGATCATGACCTGAGCCGGAAGTCAGACGCCTGACCCTCGGAGCCACCCAGGAGCCCCTCTCTTCCCCTTTTAAGAAACTTGTGTCTTGGGAACTGTGGAGCCAACCTGGAGGGCAAAGAGCCTCCGAATTTTTGAATTCCTGCACAGTTTACACACCATTCACTCATCCCACTTCTCCAGGGCTACCAACGCCCCCGGCCTGCACTGGGGATTCAGACACACCCCCGGTTTCTTGCAGACCCCCCAGCACAGCACCCTGGCTTTGCTCGGAAGCTTCTGTATATTCCTGCACCTGGGGTATCTCCTCAGTCTCTTTCTTGTGCCGTCAAAAGCAATTGTGTAACTAGTTCCCCACTGCTGTACCTCATCCCATCATCCCCCTCCCCCAGATTCTCTGAGGTTTCAGCCTGCAGGTCACAGAGGGAAACAAAGGCGCGCCCACACGGTGCTAAATGCTCCCCGCATGCCTCCCTCCCTGTAACACCCACAGCATCCCAGGAAGCGAGTTAGGAGAATTCCCTAGTTCCGTACCAAGGTTCGGAGACATGTGCAACCTTCCGGTTGTCACAGAGGTAACCAGTGATGCATCCTGACTTTCCTAGGCGGTTCTGCCTTCAAGGGCCCCTTCCTCCATAAAAATATCAAAAGTTTTATTTACGACTGCATTGAATAATTAATTAATAATTAATTAAATAATTAATATTTAATTTTTAAATTCAAACTTTTAATTTTTAAATTTAATATATTTAATATTTAATTGAGTCTATATTTAAGTAATATATATATTTAATATACAGTTTTGAAGTTTATTTATGTTGAGAGAGACAGAAACAGCGTGAGTGGGAGAGGGGTGGAGAGAGGGAGAGACAGAATCCCAAGCAGGCTCTGCACAGTGTGGAGCCTGACCCGGGGTTCAAACCCACGAAGGTGCGAGACCATGACTTGAGCCAAAACCAAGATGACACTTAACCGACTGAGCCACCTGTTGGTTAGTGGGGAGCCCGCTGTCTCCCCATGTCTCCCCAATGCCCCACTGCATGGGTATATTAAAACATTTTCTTCAACCTAGAAGTTCTTCTTTTCTTCTGTTTTGAAAGAAATGGAAACATTTTTGTGCGCCCTGGAGCTTTGTCTCCTGTGCCCAGTGGCAACGTTGGCCCCAGAGCTAATAGGCCTGGAAATCCAGCCGACGCCCGTGGGGTCGCTGTGAAGTTCTAACTCCTCCCTGCGCTGCTCTTTAGCAGTTAAAAAAAAAAATGAACAAAGAACTGGGGGAAAGGACTGGTTATCTGAAACCGTACCACCTGGAGTGGTATTAATAGTTCTTTCTGGAAAAGGAAACTTGATTCGTATATCCCACACCCCCGCCCCCCCCCCACCCTTCAACCCCCTCCCTGCCTTGCTGGTTTTGGACCAAAACTTTAAAAACATTTTTAAAAATATTTATTTATTTATTTATTTATTTATTTACTTATTTACTTATTTTTGAGAGAGAGAGAGAGAGCGCACTAGTGGGAGAGGAGCAGAGAGAGAGACAGAGAGAGAGACAGAATCCGAAGCAGGCTCCAGGCCCTGAGCTGTCAGCACAGAGCCCTCCATGGGGCTCAAACCCACAAACTGTGAGACCATGACCTGAGCCGCAGTTGGATGCTAAACCGACTGAGTCACCTGGGTGCCCCTTGACCAAAACTTTTTAAAGGTCAAGCCCGCTGAATCCTCCTTCTCAAAAACTCCAGATGCCCTACCTGGGGCTTTTCTCCAGTCACAGACCTTAAGGAGAACTGGTTTGCCCAGAGGACAAAGGGGATTCATTTATTTTTTAGAAATAGCTCCAAGTTCCTGCCTAAGCCCCGAAATCAATATCGTTGGTCATAATAATAACAACCACAATAATTAACACATTTGCGCGCTCTCCGAGTGCGGGGTGCTGTGCCAATCCCTGGGTGCACGTTGTTTCCTAAAAGCCTCGGTAACCCTAAGGATAGATACTGTGATTATCTCCATTTTGCAGATGAAGAAACTGAGGCTTAGGGAGACTGAGTGGCCCAAGTGGCAGGGGGTCTGCTGGTTGATTGTCAAAGCATAACCTCCACGAGGGCAGGGACTGTTTCCCACTGTCTCCCCATCACCCGGCACGATGTCTTGGTACACACGAGCCTTCAATACAGAATGAATGTTTGACCCCAGAGCCTGACCTCCTAACCTCTCCTCTGTCCTGCTCTTTAGGGAAGCTTACCTGCTTCTGGTCCTGCCCTTACGGGGCAAAAATTGGTAGCTACAGCCCAGGGGTGGTCTGGGACGGGTCAAAGCTGGGGGCAGACTTGAACAGAACAGGCAAAGGTGGAGGCATTCACTGCCCCATCAACACCCCTCCTACCACCCCCACCCCCAGCCTATGGAATCCCACTGGGAGAGTCTACCCCCTCGCCCAGGCCGCTGCCCAGCTAGGAACTCAAAGGTGCAGCCTGACAGTCACGCAGGAAGAGTGCGGCAGGAAGGGGATGGCCGAGGGTGTCTGTGTGGCTCTCCACCCTGGGGCCCATCTTTTTTCCTCTCCTGTTAGGCCTTTGGCCCTTCCCCGGGGTTCATTTACAGCCAGATAGCTGGTACCCCCAGGGGAACTTGAACTCACCTGACAAAGTAATTAGACACCTAAGAAATACAGCTACTGTAAAAGAAGGACAATAAACCAAGCTACACGTTCCATCTGAAGCAGAATTATTGAAGCAGAGGGACCAAGATTTGAAAAAAAAAATTTTTTTATGTTTATTGTTTTGAGAGAGAGAAAGAGCACAAGCAGGGGAGGGGCAGAGAGAGAGGGAGACACAGAATCTGAAGCAGGCTCCAGGCTCCAAGCTGTCAACACAGAGCCCTATGCGGGCTCAAACTCATGAATCATGAAATCATGGCCTGAGCCGAAGTGGGATGCTTAGCCGACTGAGCCACCCAGGTGCCCTGGGACCAAGATTTTAAAGTAAAACCTGATCATAATACTTAAGGAGATAAGAGCAGACATTTGTAAAATGATGCAAGAATAAGAAGTCATGGGTGAGAACCAAGTGGAAACATGAGCTATTTAAAATAAAGGACCGAATAGACCGGTATAAATATCAGGATGGATACCACTGAAGAATTCACTAGTCAAGAGCCAATTCGGGTTGAGAATTATCCCCCCCAAAGCAGGAAAAGATAATGAGGTAACAAATAAAAAAGAAAAGCAGAGAGAGATGGAAAGTAGGAGCAGGAGTCCCCAAAGGAGAGGAAAACAGAAATGGAGAGGGGAAATAAGGAATCAGATGATGGAGAGTAAACATTCCAGAATTAAAGAAACATGGATGAACTCAGATTAAAAGGGTTCCCAGAGGAGCCAACGGGAGAAATAAGGGAAAATCCACACTGATGGGGGTGAAATTGAGACTATGAAAGACAAAGAGGAAGAGCAGAGAGAGAGAGATGATGACCCTTACCAAGGAGCCAAGAATCTGATGGCCATTCTATTCCTCACTATGGACTCTTGATAAAGGAAGCCACAAAGTTATTAACAACTGAAAGAGAAGGACTCTTTCCATCCAGAGTTTTAAAGCCAGCCGAACTGTCACTCACACATGAGGTCATAATAAAAATATTCCTAGGTAAATAAGACTGCCAGAGGGGAAGTACACAGACCCACACTGAAAATCTTCTTAGAGGAGATACTTCAATAATGAAAGAAACAAATCCGGGAGAAGCTGCAAGAGCTAAGGGGAGTCGGTGCTTCAGGCCAGGCTGAGTGCAAGCGGCAGGGGTGGTGGTCCTCAGCATTTTAGGTGGGAAGAGGGTCTGTAAACATATTGGAAAGACTGGAGAATGCCACGACACGACGGACTGGCCAGACCAGGGAGCTACATACAGTGCCTGCTCTGATCGGGAAAGTGAGAGAATCCCAAAGCCGCCCCTAACTGTTGAAGTTAAGGACACAGTGGCCAGAGCCGTGCGATCCAGGGTCTGGAAGCTGCTCTGCTGTAACTGCCCGGATCCTGGAACTCAGAGTCCGGCTCCAGTGTTACCGACAAAACTTGCTCATCTTTTCAACAAAGAGAGGGTCAGCCCCGGGCTCAGACACTGGGAGGTAACTGTCCAGCTAGAAAGCTGGAACTTAACGACATTGATCTGCTTCATCTAATTTATTTTGTTACCTTCTGTTGATGGCAATGGACATTTTTTTTTTTTTTCTGTTTTCAGAAGTGATAGGAAATTTCTGTTTCAAATAAACTGGTAACATATTTCAAAGGAAAAGTAGGTCCCGGAATCTCAATACAAAGTCATCATGATTAGTGTAAACACTTATTAAAAGAGGTCAGAGGTGGCAAAGGTGACCTGGGGAGGAGGGGGCGGTTAGGTCTCATGATCGAGGCAGGTTTAGCGGGCTGGAGTTGGGAAGACGTGTTCCTGGGGAGCCAACTGCTCCAAAACTTAGTGGCTTAAATCAACAATTTATTATTTTTTCTCCTGGCGCTGTAGAGCTGAGAGGTTCTCGCTCAGGATCTCTCACCAGGTTGCGGTCAGATATTCAGGCGACTGGCCTGGGTATCTGAGGTGGTTCATGTGCATGGCCACCTGTTGACCCTGGCTGCCAGTTGGGAACATAGTTGGGGCTGTCACCTAGAGCATCTACCTGTGGCCTCCCCGTGTACCTTGGACTTCTCACGGCATGGCAGCTGGGTTCCAAGAGGGAGGTTCCCAGGAGCAAACACGCAGGAAGCAAACCATGGCACCTAAGGGCTGTACCCAGAACTGCCAGGGTCACTCCCACCATATTCCAGTGGTGCTAGCTGTCACAGGGCCCGCCTAGATTCCAGGGAGTGGACAAGTAGACTCTGCCTCTTGGTGGGATGAGTGGCCAGGAGACATTGCTGGAGATCTTGTGGGATGGAAAACTGTGCAGCCAGAATCCGGGAATCCTGGGAAGCACCCGTGAGTTTGGGAGAACGGAAGTGGCTCATTCTGCCTGGGGCAGGAGGAAAGAAGGAGATCCGTGCTGGCGGATCAGACTGAGAAAAGTTCATGGAAGATGTCGGGTGCCAAGACTAAGTCAGAAGGGACCTATGGTATTGGAACGGCAGAGAGACCCCGTGCAGAAGACTAAGGTCTTGGCCGTTCTACACTTTGAATTCCTTTTGCAACAAGTAGGTCCCCAGGGAAGAGGCTGGTGGCTTCTGTTCCTTCGCAGTGACATATCCCAGCCCCGTGATGGAGTGAAAAACACTCTGCCCTCAATCCACTGGGCAGTTGTTGGATGGTTATCGTATGCTGGGTGCTTGGCCAGGCCAGGCCAGGTACTATGCAAGTAAGTCCAACTCATGAACCACTGGCCATCCTGGAAATTCCACTATTTCTATTTTCATTCTGATGCTGGCGGGCTGGGTCTGGGGACCCAGAGGGGGTCCCACAAGACCAGCCTAGAGGGTCCTTCATAAAGGATAGAAATTGAACTCGAGGGGCGCCTGGGTGGCTCAGTTGGTTAGGTGTCTGACTCTTGATTTCAGCTCAGGTTATAATCTCATGGTTCATGGGATCGAGCCCTGCGTCGGGCTTTGTGCTGATAGCGTGGAGCCTGCTTGGGATTCTCTCTCACGCTCTCGCTGCCCCTCCCCTGCTCACGCTCTTCCTCTCTCTCAAAATAAATAAACATTTAAAAAGAAATTAAATTGGCACTTGTTATGAACAACTATTATCTCATTTGACTGTTGCAACCAGGAATTAGATAGAAATCACAAAGCCCAGCTTGCATAGGAGGAAACAGGCTCAAAAGAGGTTCAGTCACAAGCCCAAGGTGACTCCATTCAGCCAGATTCCAAGCCCGGGGGAACTCTAAAACCCCTACGTCTGGCCTAACTCTAAAACCCATAAGTCTGCCCACTGTAGCACACTGCCAGTTCACAGGGACCAGAGTACTTGCCAAGAGAGGGGAAAAACCTTGTGGGAAGGAAAACTCGAGAGTCCCAAAGAGCCAAGCTGCGGGGTGTGTGGGTGCCAAGGTGGAATGGGAGAAGGGGCAGGAGAAGATGTGAAGGGCCTTGAATGCCAGGCCAGGGGAGGGGCGGGGCCTTTATTCTATCTGCAAAGAGAACCGACCGAGGGATTTGTGGCTCCCAGCCCATACTGGAGTCTCTCCTCCCAGGTCACTCTCCCATGAAAGCTAATGTCCACGTCCTCTGACGCGGAGCCAGGCCCTGAACACGGGTCTCCTGACTCCCAGCCCAGAACTCACTCCACACCCAGTTTCCTCCCTGTCTCGGCCTCCCTTGCAGGCTGTGGTGTTTGCTCAGAACCTGAGCCCAGGGCAGAGAGCACAGAAATATTTATTTATGTCACGGCCAACCCTGCCTCCTGGAGGCCCCCAAGGGGTACCTCACAGAGAGGTTCAGTTATATAACCCCAAGTTGACACAGCAGGAAGAAGTTATAATTACTCATTTTTCTCAATCTCGGACACATTTTGAAACTGACTAGCTTAATGTTTTCCTCTCTTCTTCTCCCTCCCTCGTCTTATTGGCCTCGGATTTCCAGGATCTTGGTGGTTCTAGATCAGTTGTTGATTTTAGCCTCGTTCTGGTGAGACGGGGGGTTTGGTGGGATCTTCCTACATGGGGCGGAGGGGAGAGAAATGAATGTATTCAAGTTCTCCTTTGTGCCAAACCCTACCCCAGGGGCTCTGTAGTCATGATCTCATTTCCCCCCGAAACAGCAACCCTATCCAGAAGGTCCCATTCATTACCTTGATCTTACAGAAAGGAACGGAGGTACAGAGAGGTTAAGTAACTTCCCACAGGGCACCCAGTAGAGCCAGGTCAATCTGGCTTTGATGCTTCTGGGGTTCAAACCTCTCACACGGATATGTAACAGGGATTCTTGAGAGAGCAGGGTGCTGGCTTCTCCCAATCCCAGTAAAAGGGGCGCCTGGGTGGCTTAATTGGT
This sequence comes from Panthera pardus, assembly GCF_024362965.1. Lineage (NCBI taxonomy): Eukaryota > Metazoa > Chordata > Mammalia > Carnivora > Felidae > Panthera > Panthera pardus. The sequence goes on along the minus strand of NW_026526666.1, from coordinate 88,403,525 downwards.
TAAGCATCTGACTCTTGTTTTAGCTCAGGTCATGATCTCACAGTTTGTAGGTTCGAGCCCCACGTCAGGCTCTGTGCTGACAGCAAGAAGCCTACTTGTGCTTTTCTCTCTCCCTCTCTCTGCCCCTGACCTACTTGTGTGCATACTGCCTCTCTCTACCTCTCTCAGTCAAAATAAACAAACATTAAAAAAAAAAAAAATCCAGTAGGGGCGACTGGGTGGCTCAGTCGGTCAAGCATCCAACTTTGGCTCAAGCCATGGCCCCACAGTTCATGGGTTCGAGCCCCACGTCAGACTCTGTGCTGACAGATTCTGTCTCCTTTTCTGTCTGCCCCTCCCCCACTCGTGCTCTGTCTCTCTCAAAAATAAACATTTTTTAAAAATCCCAGTAAAATATAATAGCAATACCAATAATAATAAAACTTATAAAGTTTTTAGAAAACTGCTTGGCACATACTAAGCGATCATTACATGCTTATTCTTAACATTGAACCCTCAAAATATGGAACAGACGCTAAGTCAGGTTGCCTGGGTTCGTGCCCCATCTCAGTTGATGACCTTGGACAAGTTATTTAACCTCCCTGGGCTTTGGTGTCTTTCTTTCTTTCTTTTTTTAAAGAACATACTTTAGCTTTTTTTCTTTTTAATGTTTATTTATTTATTTTGAGAGAGAGAAAGAGGGTAGGAGCAAAGGGAGAGAGAGAGAGAGAGAGAAAGAGAGAGAGAGAGAGAGAGGGAGAGAGAACCCTTAGCAAGCTCCACGCTCGGCGTGGAGGCCGACATGGGCCTTGATCCCACCACTGCAAGATCGTGACCTGAGCCAAAATCAAGGGTCGGATGCTCAACCTCGGCAACCGAGTCACGGAGTCGCCCAGGCACCCTGGCCTCGGTTTCTTCATATACAAAATTTAGATGGTAATATGCTTTCACTTCTGGTGGATGAGACAGTCAAAGAAACATAAAGTACTTAGTAGAGAGCCTAGCACTTAGAACCAATGCCAGCTACTATTACATTACTGGGATTCAGACCCAGGTCACTCTGTACCCCCTGCCCCAACCCAAGAATTTAGTGACCACATAGTACCACTCAAACTCCACCCTCCCAGGCAGGCTGCCTTCCTCCCCCCAACCCCCCAACCCCCAACCTCACCCTCCTCAGTGCCCTTTCTCTGAGCTCCGCAGCACTCACAGCCTGTCTTGTGTCTTCGTGTCTCGTCTGCATCACTGTGGCAGCCACATGTGGCAGGAAAGCACAAGCCAGATGATCTGTGCTTGATCCTGGCTCGATAGGGCCATTCAGCCAGCAATTACTGAACATCCTCAGCCCCTTCACTAAGCCAGTGGTTTATTTCATTCAGCAACTATGTGTTCACACCTGCGGTGTGCCAAGCAGTTTTCAAGGCTCTAAGGATTCAAAAGGTAAAAATCAAAACCCAGACACGGCCCCTGCACTCGTGGAGCTGAATCTGGCATGGGACATGAACAGCCATCAAACGGAAGATGCTAACTAACCAGCGGGGAGAGAGGGACGTGGCGTTGTGAGAGTGCGCAACACGGGGATTTGAAGTGATGCTTGGGGTAAAGTATCAGATGTGTCAGTAGGTGAGGAAAGAGTGCTCGGCACGTGCAAAGGCCCTGTGGCAGGGATGGGAGGGCCTAATAGAGAGGAGAGTGGAAAGGTCTACAGGATCCAGATACTGTACAGAAGACTTGTTGACCACTGTAAGTTCTAGAGTGGGGTAGCCTTGAGGTTTTTGGAGACGGCTGTGGCTGCATGATGAAGGGTTGCAGGGCGGAAGCAGGCGGGACCCGTTGGGAAGTCTGGTGCCAGAGCCTCCGTTGTAGCATCCTGCACCGCTGCCCATGTGGCATCATCTTCATTTCCTAAGTGCTTCCTAGGGTGCCAAGAACCGTTCCAGGCACTGGGATGTCACCTCTGGGTGAAAAAGACAAGCTCCCCACTCTTGCAGAGCTTAGGGTCTGGAGAGATGGATGGGTCACAAACAAGACAGAGCTGGTGAAGGAAATTCACGGGGGTAAGTGAGATGATTTCTGGGGGCAGGGTAAAGGGAACATCTCAGAAGAGTGACATGGAAACTGACACAGTCATAAAATTGCATAACCACGTGGTAGTTCAGAACTCCAGCGGGGAAGAGGGGCGGGCGTAACAAACTCGTGAAGCAGCATTTTTTTGGGGGGGATGGGGAGCATGGGACATAAGTTTTCGAGGTATTTGAAGGTTTGGTTTTGAAGTGTAAGTAGGAGTTCACCAGGCAGACGGGGTTAGGAGGTCACCCTAGAGAGAAGCACAAATACGAGAGAGACAAGTAACGTTATGAGGCGTGTACAGCACAAAGGCTTTGGCATTTTTATTTTATTTTATTTTTTTAACGTTTATTTATTTTTGAGACAGAGAGACACAGAGCATGAACGGGGGAGGGGCAGAGAGAGAGGGAGACACAGAATCGGAAGCAGGCTCCGGGCCCTGAGCGGTCAGCCCAGAGCCCGACGCGGGGCTCGAACTCACGGACCGCGAGATCGTGACCTGAGCCGAAGTCGGACGCTCAACCGACTGAGCCACCCAGGCGCCCCGGCTTTGGCATTTTTAAAGTGTGGTCCTCCAGCTCCATGTGGGCTCACATGCAGGGCCTGTGTCGTTTCCTCTTCGTCTCCACTGTTGAGCACCACCGCTAGCACATAGCACACGATTAGTGAGTATTTGCGGAGTGGATGCGTGCACGACCAAAGGAATGAGTGAGTGAGTGTCGGCAGGGGAGGCAGCAAAGAGAACGGGTTGTCCAGTGCAATGTTATGTGAAGCACTCATGTAGTTTTAAATTTTCTAGTAGCCACATTTAAAAAGTAAAAAAAGATGAAAGGTAAAAAGAAACAGGTTAAGGGGCACCTGGGTGGCTCAGCCGGTTACGCGTCCGACTCCAGCTCAGGTCGTGATCTTGCAGTTCACGGGTTCGAGCCCCCGCGTCGGGGTCTGTGCTGACAGCTTGGAGCCTGGAGCCTGTTTCTGATTCTGTGCCTTCCTCTCTCTCTGCCCTTCCCCCGCTTGCGTCTGTTTCTCTCTGTCTCTCAAAAATGAATAAACATTAAAAAAAGAAGAAGGGGCACCTGGGTGGCTCAGTCGGTTGAGCGTCCAACTTCAGTTCAGGTCATGATCTCATGGTTTGTGAGTTTGAGCCCCGTGTCGGGCTCTGTGCTGACAGCTCAGAGCCTGAAGCCTGCTTCAGATTCTGTGTCTCCCTCTCTCTCTGCCTCTCTCTCTCTCTCTCTCTCTCAAGAATAAATAACCATTACTAAAAAAATAAATAAATAAAAAAAAAAGAAGAAAAAACAGGCTAAATACATTTTGAGAATGTATTTTATTTAACTCAGTATATTCCAAATAGTATCAAACAGGTAATCAAAGCTTAAAAATTCCTACTGAGATATTTTCAATTCTTTTTACTTTGTACTAAGTCCTGGGGGGTCCCATGGCTATTTTACAGGCACCACACGTCTCGATTCAGACCAGCCACATTTCCAGAAGTCAGTAGCCACATGTGGCTGCCATATTGGAAAGCACATGTCTAAATGCTGCCAGGCAGTAAGAAAACCTGCTGAGGAGTTTGGACTTCACTCGTCTTAGCTGATGAGAGGCCGCTGAAGGTCTAGGCAGGGGACAGCAGGGTCAGATCTGTTGCCTCGGGTGGCTGTGCAGCAGATGGTTTTGCGAGTGGACAGGCCCATTCTGTCCTCTCTGCTGTGGGAAGGAGGGTCGCGCTCAGGGCGTATCTCACTCCACCAGGCTGTGGTGTGACCCGAGAGGGGAAGATCGGGCCCTCTCCCCAACTAGGAATCCCCCCTCCCTTGCTGAACTCCAGAGCCCAAGGCTCCCGCCCCCGCAATCAGCCACTTCTGTGACTCAGCCTGTCTCTCCCGAGGCCATCAGTGGTCTCTGAACAGGGCAGGCTTTGGCTGAGCACAGCATCTGTGTAATTTGTAGGTAAACAGATGTGGCTCTGGGCAGCTGGGCAAGGAAGCGAAGCACCTATTAGCGTGTTTAGCAACAGCCCCACCTGGCCTAGCTCCCTCGGGGTCTCCTGGGGACACACTGGCCCACGGAGGCACGTGCTCACATACTCGCCTCCCTGCCCCGTGCAGCTCAGTACCCCCAGGAGTGTTGCAGATGCCCCTGGAAACCCCTTACATCCTTCCTGCTCGTTTGTGTATTTCCCTGGACCCCAGACTCACGCTGCCTTGCCTCTTCTGCACGCCCTAAAGGTCTCTTCCACGTTCCCTCCAACTTCAAGGACGGCAGAGCGAGTGCTGGGAGGTGTCTGGTTTGGGAAGCAGAAGACCAGGCCCCAACCCTGCCCTGGTAGCTCTGCGACTCCGGGTGGGTTACGGCCTCTCTGAGCCTCAGTTTCCTTGGGTGAAAAGCAGAATGGGTGCCATACGGATTAGATGAGACTGTGAGCGTGAAAGCCTAAGTACAGAGCTGGGCACAGGGGAGGGGCCCAACAGAAGCAGTCATGACTGCCTGCTAAGTGGCCACCATCCGCCACCCCCGTCCTGGGGACCCAGGCCCCCCGCACACACCCAAGGCCCTGGATTCTTGCAGCCTGCACGCCTGTGGTCTTCCCAGGTTGTCAGCCTCAGGACAGGGCTCACCCGGCATTGAAGCTAGGGGGTCCTGCTTCAGGGGGTCCCTGTGCTCAGCTCTGTGGGTGTGAGGTATGAGGTGTTGGTATTCCAGGACTCTGAGTTCCGTGGGCGACTCTTCAGAGAGGACACCGGGGCCCTCAGGCCTTAGAGACAGCACCCGGGACAGGTCAGCACCGAGAGAACCCTGAAACAATATCGGCCTGGCTTACCCACTGGGCACGACAGACACAAGGCTCATGAAACTTGTAAGGACTCCTGAAATATTTTAATTTCTTTTAAAATCGGGGTGGGGGCTGGGGTGCCTGGGTGGCTCGGTCAGTTAGGTGTCTGACTTTGGCTCAGGTCATGATCTCACGGGTCGGGGGTTCGAGCCCCGCATCGGGCTCCGTGCTGACAGCTCAGAGCCTGGAGCCGGCCTCGAGTTCTGCGTCTCCCTCTCCCTCTGCCCCTCCCGTGCTCATGCTCTGTCTCTCTCCGTCTCTCCAAAATAAATAAATGTTAAAAAAAATTTTTTTTAAATCGGGGTGGGGGGCAAAGAAAACCAACTTTGAGTGCAGAAGAAAATGTTTCCAATTTTTTTCCTCACATCAGGTAAGGAAGATTTAGAAAATATTTAGAGCCCATGAAAATTTATTCTGAGGTGGGGGGAACCCACAAAAGCCATGACGCGGCTCTGACTGATTCTTCGTTCGGATGCTTTTGTCGGGCAGGGTACTTTCTGTCAGTTCTTGTTCAAGCCTTAAGCTCTGGTCCAGCCACACACCTCTCTCTGTTACCTCAGAGGAGGAAAATGAGACGCACAAAGGGTCACTGAGTTGCCGGGGACAGGGAGCTCAGAGGTGACAGCGGTGGGATGTGGGCTTGGGTCCACCTGAGTCCAAACGCTTTTACTTCGTGACAACACACTATTTGCAAGTTCGTCATTTTACTTAATTCGGTCCCCACGGCAGAAGGGTGGGACAGTCCCTCCCATTTGAAAGCTGCGGAAACTGAGGCCTGGGAAGGAGAAGGAAGTGCCTTGCTCGCGGTCACTTGCCTTGTCGGTGAGGGAGTCGGGGACTAGCCCTCTCCTCCCGAACCCTGCCTACGGCCCCGTTGCCTCCACCCTCGCCCCCACTGTGCCACCCTCGCCCCCACTGTGCCACCCTCACCTCGGCCACCCGGCGCGCGCGTATGGCTCCCCTGCCCTCCTTCCCAACCTCCGTCTGCCCGTGTTCCCAGCTACAGAGGGGACGCTCGGGTCTGTGCAGCGTCCACTAGCAAAGCTGGGGGCTGGTACTGCCCCCCGAGAGGGTGGGGAGGAAAGAGAGGCCCTGGGCCAAAGGCCAGAGTGAAGGTTTGAACGAAACCATGGGTCCCCCGGACAAATGCGCCTCTGTATCTCAAGGCCTGTTGTGACAGGCCGGGGGCCAGCTCTCACCGCAGGCGGCTTAAACGGCCGGGGTGGTTTCCTCGCCTCCTGTCCTCTGCAGGCCAGTGCCTGCCAGGCCCGAGCTTGGGCAGGAAAGGGCAGGGGTGTTCCCTCTGGAATGGAGGGTGTGGGAGGCAAACAAGAGTTGGAGAGGCCGAGGGGCCATGTCCTGAACCAAACTGGGAGACTGCGCGAGTCACAAGACGGAAGGCGAGGGAGAGGGAGGTCACCGAGTCCCCGCTCTGCGTCTTGCGGGAGAACAAGTCAAAGCCCAGACAGAACAAGCGACTTGCCCAAGGTCACGCAGCAAGTGCGTAACAGAGGAACTCGTGACTTCCAGCCCAGGGTCCCCACCCGCCGCGGCAGGCGTCCCTGTCAGAGAGGCGGCGGTGGCTCTGTTAAATAGGTAAGGTGGTGAGCTCCACGGACCAGGCGAGAGTGTCACACGTTAACATTACAAAGGACTGAGTTTCCTAGAATTCCATGTGAACGTACAGATACTCCAGACACAGTTTACATCCTACACTCATTAATTACAAACACTTTGAGGTTAGCCCGGCCCTTGGGAAAGGCAGAGAACCAAAAGCAAGACCACTGAGGGGCACCTGGGTGGCCCAGTCGGTTGAGCGTCCGACTTGTGCTCAGGTCGTGATCGCACGGTTCGTGAGATCAGTGAGAATTCATGCGAGTTCAAGCCCCACATCGGGCTCGCTGCTGTTAGCGCAGAGCCTGCTTTGGATCCTCTGTCCCCCCTCTCTGCCCCTCCCCTGCTTGCACACTCTCAAAAAGAAACACTCTAAGAGAGAAAAAAAAAAAAGCAAGACCATTGAAAGGTTGGTATTAGGGACAAGTCCAGATTGTTCGAAAACATACCACATGAACTACCCACGACTTTCCTGTCTCCGTGCCCCTGGTGCCTCACCGGCCCGCAGTTTCTTCATTTGTGAGGAGAGGGCCGCGGACCCAGTCGTTTTCAGGCTGGCTTCCGTGGGGTCCTGCGACCGCAAGGAGTTGCCCCCCCCCAGGACCACCCCAGGGGTGTGGGGAGGGGTGAATGAGAAATAGAGGCGGGGGTTGGAAGGGAGGCGTTTGGTTCCCCAAGCCCTTTGGGGAAGCTTTTCTATCATAAATTCATTCCCCAAACTCTCCCAGAGAAGAGTGGATTTCCTTTCAGTCTGGACCCACACACCAGAAAAGCGGCCAGTTGCCCTTTCTCTGGCTGGCGGAACCCCCTACCCCTCCGTCCTCCCCCGAGTAGGACAGGTGACCGCCAGGCTGCTGCAGGGCACCGCGCTGGGCTCCCCCGGGTCCCCAGATCCCATGTCCTTCTCATACCTTGTTTGTTCCTCCCAGTCGACGGGGCCTGTCCTCCAGGAGCTCCTGGGGAAAGGTGACCGGGGTGGGGTGGGTTTTTTTTGAAGCTTCGCATGGCAGAAAATGTCGTTCTTCTACCCTTCCACTCAATATTTAGTTTGGCTTACTGTACCCTTCCAGGCTGGAAATTATTTTCCCTCAGAACTTGGGAGCCTTGTCTCAGAGCTCCCGGTATTGCTGCTGTCAGACTCTGATTTCGTCTGACTGTTGGACCTTTTATTTGTATTCGACCTTGTTATTATTGTTTTTTTAACCCACAGACATGTATGAGATATTGTCTCTAGGCCCTGTGTTCTGAAAGGTCACAACGATGAGCCCTATGGTGGCGGGTCTGCTTTAGTTACTCGTTGTTCTGGGGACTCAGAGGGGCCTCTCCTTCTGAAAACTCATGGCCTTCGTTTCTGGGAAGCTTTCGGGTGTTCTTTGATAATTTCCTCTTCTCGATTTTCTTTTTTTTAAACATTTCTGGAATTCTTACCAACATGATGTTGGGCCTCCAGGAGCAATCTGTTCTCACCTATTTTCTTTATCTTTTTTGTTCCACTTTCTGAGAGATTTTCCCCTCTTTCAACCCTTCTATTGAAGTTTTTGTTTTGTCATATTTTTCTTTCTTGGCACCCTTTCTTGTTCTCAGAATATTCTTTTCTTATAGCACCCTGTTCTTGTTTTATAGATGTAGTGTCTTTATCTCTCTGAAGACAAGGAAGTTTTCTTCTGCCCTTTGTATTGCCTGCTTGTTTTTTTTTTTTTTTATGTTTATTTATTTTTGAGAGAGAGACAGAGCATGAGTGGAGGAGGGGCAGAGGGAGAGAGGGAGACACAGAATCTGAAGCAGGCTCCAGGCTCTGAGCTGTCAGCACAGAGCCGGACGCAGGGCTCCAACTCAAAAACTGTAAGATCATGACCTGAGCCGAAGTCAGAGGCTTACCTGACTGAGCCACCCAGGCGCCCCTGTCTGCTTGTTTTAAATGCCTCCAGCTGTTCATTTGTTTTGTTTACTGAGTTCAATCACGTTTGAGGCTGTTTCCCCCAAAGGTCTATAGACCCTTAACTATCTGTTTTTATTTAAGAAGAAAGCATTAGAAAGCTCATTAATTTTTTTCTAAGTTTATTTATTTTGAGAGGTGGGACGGAAAGAGAGAATCCCAAGCAGGCTCAGAGCTGGCAATCCAGAGCCCAAAGTGGGGCTCGATCCCACCAACGGTGAGATCATAACCTGAGCCGAAACCAAGTCTTGGATGCTTTACCAGCTGAGCCACCCAAGTGTCCCTAAAAAATTCATTAAAAAAAAAAAAGAAAACATCATGAGAAGCTCTGGGTGTGGGGGTGGGCTTTTCAACTCATGACGCCATTGGCTGATTGGCAGGAACCTGGTCATTTCATTGGAGGATCCTGTAACTTGAGGCAGTATCTGTGTCTGTTCTCTTTGGCTGGTCAGGCTCCCCAGCCCCTCTCTAATTTCCTGCCTGGAGGTTAAGCCTGATTGTCCAGAGTTCTGGCCCAAGGAGCTAAGGGGACTGAGTGAGCCCCACACTTCAGGATTTAGACTTTCCCTTAGCTCCCTTTTCAGCCAGGAATTGACCACCACCAGCCCTAGGTTTCTCTCCTCTGAGTCCCAAAGTCAGATGTGCATTGAATCACCTAGGGATCTTGTAAAAGGTGGTTTCATGTCCAGGTTCTTATCCAGTATTCCTGACGTGGCCCGAGATTCTGCAGTCCTGCCAAGGTCCTCAGAGTTGCCGATGCCGCTGACCCACCAGCCATGTTTGGGGAAGCCAGGGTCTAGGGCAGTGCTGCCCCATACACTGTGTGCACCAGTGGACCCTGCACCCACCAGTAGGGGGCCACAGTGCACATTCGGCACTTGAAATGTGGCTGGTGCGATGAAGGCACTGAACTGTGATTTTATTGAACTTTACTTGGTTTTCATTTAAATTTGGGTGTCCACAGGGGGCTGTCACCTAGGGCAGTGCAGGTCTCACCGTACTGTGCAGGACAGAGAGGCCAGTGGCAGGGAGGATGGGGGAGCGGGGCTGGAGCTGAAACTTTCATCTTTCTCTTTTGAGCCCCATTTGGCACCCTGCCTTTTGGTGGCACTCGTTGCAACCTGTTCGTGAGCTTTCCTGAGCTTCTTCAGCTTCTTTTGTCGGTTTCCCCCCGATCTGCAGGTTTGGGCCACCTCGGCCTTTTCCAGCTGCAGAGTCATCAGCTCGTCCAGCTTTCAAACCTGGGTCGGCCTCTCTCCAATGTGGCTTGTTCTCGCCTTTCCCTTCGGCCGTGTGGATACACATTTGATTCCTTTCCTGTCCTCCATGGGGGTTTGGGGAGGACGCAGAGATGAATGTTTGTTCTCCCTCCATCTGCTATGTGTAACCAGAAAGGCCCTCTGCAGTTTTGTTTTGTTTTCTAAGATTTTATTTTTTTAAGTGATCTCTACAGCCAACGTGGGGCTCAAACTCACAATCCTGAGATCAAGAGTCACGTGCTCTACCCACAGAGCTAGCCAGGCACCCCCTGTCTGCAGTTTTTGAAAGATAAAAATAGATCCCAGGCTTTGTTTCTCCCGGGATAATGCAGAGCTGAATTTGGCTGTTCCCTGTCGTTTCCTATGGGCCAAGAGATTTGTCACGCTCGGTAGCCTGGAGAAACCATCCGTAAGTCACTGCAGAGCCTGGGAGCTGCTGGACAAAGTCAAAGGCTCTGCCTGGCTGGGGCGAGAGAGCCTGGCTCACCCACGCAGGGTGGTTTCTACATCAGAGCAGGGCAGGGAGTGGATTATACAAGACTGAAGGCTTTCGAAGCCCTTGGCAGGGGGGAGATTTGGCAAGGACAGACTGAGAATGGTTGCCAGTTGACTGGGCAAACAAATCATGCAGATGGGACCGAATCCTAGCTGGCAGGGGCTGGGCTGGGGGGGTCCTTCGGGACAGACGAACTACAGCTGGATGTATTTGAAGCTTAGGTTGGAGGTAGGTGCTGAGGCTTACGGGAAATCGGCTTGCGTGGTGGGAGTTGCCCACCTGAGCCCACATCCACGCCCGTGTCCCCGCTGACCCAGGGTCCCCAGGACTCTCTCTGCTCCTCTCCAAAGCATTTCTCACATACTCCTTCCCGATGTGTGCTGGTGCCCACCAATCTCTGGCTACGTGACCCACCTCCACATCCCCCACAGCGGCTAGGTACATCTCTTCAGGCACAGGAGGGGAGGCAGGAGTAGATTGAGTACAAACCTTGGGGCCAGAGAGATGAGAGTCTAAGTTCTATGTATTGGGCTGAGTGATGGCCCCCGTGGGATCCACATCCTACCCCCCAAAATGTGGGATCATGTTCCCTTACATGGCAAAGAGGAGTTTAAATTAACAGTTATGAGGGGCGCCAGGGTGGCTCAGCCGGTTAAGCATCGAACTTCGGCTCAGGTCATGATTCATGATTCATCTCATGCTTCAGATTCTGCGTTTCCCTCTCTCTCTGCCCCTCCCCTGCTCGCACTCTGTCTCTTCTGTCAAAAAAGAAAGAAAGAAACATTAAAAAAAAATTTTTAGGGGCGCCTGGGTAGCTCAGTCGGTTGAGCGACTGACTTTGGCTCAGGCCACGATTTCCCGGTTTGTGAGTTCGAGGTGAGTTCGGGCCCCACGTCAGGCTCTGCACTGACAGCTCGGAGCCTGGAACCTGCTTCGGATTCTGTGTCTCCCTCTCTCTCTGCCCCTATCCCACTCATGCTCTGTCTCTCTCTGTCTCAGAAATAAATAAACATAAAAAAATTTTTTTAAATAAATAAATAAATAAATTTTTAAATAAATTAATGGTTATGAGGTGGGGAAATTATCCTGGATTGCCTGGGTGGGGCCGATATAATCAAAAGTCTTTAGAAGAGCAAGGCAGGAGAGCCAGAGAGAAGGAGGCAAGATGATGGAAGCAGAGGTCAGGGACAGAGAGACAGGAAGATGCTACACTGTGAACTTGAGGGAACTCCACCGAGGGTCGAGCTGGAGGGCCAAGGAATGCCAGTGACCTGCCTGAGCTGGAAAAGACTAGGAAACGAGATTCTCCTCTAGAGCCTCCAAAAGGACCACGGCCCTGCCCTCACCTTGTTTTTAGCCCAGTGAGACTGATCTAGACTGCTGATGTCTAGAGCTGTCAGAAAATTAATCTGTGTTGTTTTGAGTCACTTCCTTTGTGGTAATTCTTTACAGCAGCCCTAGGAAACAAACACCTAGATCGGCCATATGTTAGCACTGAGACCGTGGGCTGGTTGCCTAACTTCTCTGAGCCTCAGGTCCCTCGTCTGGAAGACACAGGTAATATACATGAGGAAGTACATGGGAAGTCCTCGGCGTGGGAGTGGGTATACAGCAAGCCCTGGATGAACTGGCAGCTGTTGTGTTTGTGGTCATCGTCACCGTCGTCGTCACCACTGAGCGTCTGTCCGCAGACGTAAGTACAGACGGGACATTTCCCTTGTTGCCTGGACTTTCTTGGGTCTCAAGGATAGGGAACTGTCAAGACGCGGGCCGATCGCTCGACTCCGGTAGTTCTCGGCCTGGGGCGATCTGCCTCCCAGAAGATGTTTGGAAAGTCTAGAGACTTTTTTTTTTTTTAATGTTTATTTATTTTTGACAGAGAGAGAGAGACAGAGCATGAGTGGGGGAGGGTCAGAGAGAGGGAGACAGAATCCGAAGCAGGCTCCAGGCTCCGAGCTGTCAGCACAGAGCCCGACGCGGGGCTCGAACTCACAAACCTCGAGATCATGACCTGAGCTGAAGTCGGACGCTCAACCGACTGAGCCACCCAGGTGCCCCTAGAGACATTTTTGGCTCTCACACCCCAAGGGTGCTGCTGGCATCTAGTGGGTAGAGGCCGGGGATGCCAGCCAAAGACCCGGGTAGCCCCCGCAACAAAGAGTTGTCGAATGTAAACCGTGCCACGGTGGAGGAGCCCTGCCATCTGCTGAAGGTTCGTTGTGGCTCTTGGGCCCAACTGTTAACGAGTAGAAAGAAGAGTGAGCACAGGGCAGGTGCCCCTCAGAGTGTCCCCAGGAATATTGCTTACCTCCTGCGACGCTTGGCGGCCACGGGCAGCCTCAAGGTGGGAGGTGTGGGTTTGAGACGCAGCTTCTCCACTCGCTCGCTGTAAGACTTCGGGCGAGTCGCTTCACGTCTCTGAGCCTCCGTTTCCTGTCAGCAAAGTGGAGACGAGAAGGCCTGCCTTGTACTGATCAGATGAGAAAACGCGTGGAAGCCCGGTGCCTCGCGCTTTGTCGGTGTCCCCTTAAATGGTCGTTCCCTTCCCTTCCTGACTAGAAGGTCAAGGGGGAATTAATTACTTCCCTCTGACGTATTCATGTAGGGGCATAAACTTTCTAACCTTTTAAACTTCTTCCCCCTTCGGGACAGTGGGACACACGGAGACTTACATGAGGGCTCGGACGTGGTTTGAGGGCTTTTGGGAGCTGGCCCTTGGCTTGGGCCCCACGACCGAGGGGCAAATGGAAGCCACGGGTCACATTCCAGCTCTAGGTCGGTCTCCACCACAACGCCCACAGGTCTCCCTCCTGCTGACTCCTGGCACGGCCCGTGCTGCCCTTCTGGCCCGAGGCAAAAATCCGCCTTGTGACCCCTTTCCTCTGGGATTTCTATTTATAACTTTTCGTACATGGAACTTCCCAGGCTTGTAGGTCTTGGTTGGAAGCTCTTGGGACACCTTTCTTTCCGGTGTGGGCCACAAAAATCAAAAAGGAAGGGGGTTCGAGCCAGAATGTGGCAGGATGGGTAAAAAAGACTTAAAAGATATGGTGGGCTTGAAACCCAGACTTCCAGATCCAAAGGCTACTCACCGCTTTTTCCTTAGGACTTTCGTATGATATTGATCAGACACCCCAGTGATCAGTGCTGGGCGAGGCATGAGGGGGGGGTGATCCCCACTAAATACTGATTGGAGGAAAGATTCTTAAAGGAAACAATTCCATTCTCATCCTCTGTGTCTGAGCTCTGGAGACGTGATCCCCATGGTTTTTCTTTGAATCCTCTTAGCGCGATGTACGCGGTGGGCCTGGTTGGATGAATGACAGGGAAAATGGACAGACGAACAGGTGGAAGGATGAATGTGTTTATAGTAGAGGGTGGGTGGCCGGGTATATGAGTGGATGAGTGGGTAAAAGAATGGATAAATACACGACATAAGAAATTTGCTTCCTAGTTTCAGGGAACCAACCAGAAGGATTCAGCATGTAATTGTGTATGACCCCAAATTCAGGAGAGTGTTAAGCCAATTCAGACCCCACCTTTGGGAGCTGTGACACACAATGGGACAGAGTCACGCAGATAGGGCAGGCGGGGTGGGGGAGATGATGCAAAACCTAACAGGAATGGAGAGTCTAGGTGGTGGCCATTTAGGGTTCAGCTAGACTTGGGTCAACAGAATGTTTGAAGGCTCATTCCTAAGCATCCTGTACGCAATGCTGCTGACAAGTCAGAACGCCTCTGTGTGCTCCTCGGTTTGTTCCCAGTCTCAGCTGCCTTCGAGGAAGGATTCCTGCCTTCCAGCCTGAACTGCACCCACTCTCCTCTCTCTCCTAACATCTCCAGAGTCAATATCTGCAAAGAAGAACGGGCTTTTGGAAAACACTGGTTCTTAAGATAAGCCATGAATGGCTGCAGTGTAATAAATAGAACCACAGATTTGAAAATCCCTTAGTGATCACTAAGGGGGGTCATTTTATAGACAGGAAAAGGACCCAATGATCACTGGGTCATTTTATAGACAGGAAAACCAAGGTCCAGAGAAGGGAGAGGACTTTCCAGAGTCACATGGCCAGTCAGTGGCAATGGGAGCCCTGGTCTCCTGGTTCTCACCCCAAGTTACGAATCTGTGGCACACGCTTCCCCACCCCATCCGGCAACCCTCATGCTCTACCAGTCCCTTCAGGATTTTGCCTTCCTGGCAGAGGTTTTACTGTTCCTCAGTGGAAATGCAAGAGCAGGTCAAACCCTCCAGAAGTCTAGTGAATCCCTCTTCCATTCCCCTCCCTGGGACACCATATTCATGGTTTGATTCTCTGACCTCCCTGTTCATACTTCAGTTTGGCCAAATGCAGCAAACACTTGACCAGGTAGAGGACTCGGGGCTCAAGGGCCAAGGAGAGCAGGGAGAACACAGACTGATGTCAGAAGAAAAAAAGAAGGGGGGCCAGGAACTGACATTTACCGCTCACCCACCATCCACCAGGCACCCTGCTGGGTAATTATATCTCACTGATTCTCACAACCTTACGGGATAAAGGGTGTCATCCCTGTCTTACAAATGGAAACACCAAGGCCCACAAAACTGCCTTGGCTTATAGAGCTGGTCAGCGATGAGGCCAAGATCAAAACCCAGATCTACCTGACCCCAAAGCCCTCTCCGGGTCATGAGCTCCTAGACAACGTGCGCTGTTATGACAGAGCACCACAAGTTCTCAAGAGCCACCCAGAAGGAGCTGAGGGCCCACATCAACAAGATCAAGGTTACCAGGGGGCCAATGCAAAGTCTTGTATTTGAGCTCAAAATGCCATTGGCACAAGAGCGTAGTGGAGACCTGGTTATTGGGCAGCAGCTGATCATAATATCGTCCGCATCGCAACGCAGCTGCTCTTGCCTTCTATTTCCAAAGCACTTTGCAGTTTAGAAAGCCTTTCCTCTTACCAACCTCAGGGCTTTGACTGACTGGAAACGAGCATAAGACTAAGTCCGAAAAAAGTTTGGGGTTGTATCAGTAGGGGGGTGTGTGAACAGTATGCTGTGATTGCCGATAATGAGCTATTTGTTTGCATTAACCCAGGGTAATCTCAACAGACTTTGTGCACAGCCACTGTGCCAAATATATTACATGTTTTATCTCTGTTGATTCTCACAACGGACCCCGTGGAGCTTGCAACTCCTGTTTTACAGATCTGAAGACCAAGAGGTAAAGAAAGTCGACCAAGGCCACATAGCTAGAATTCACACTCAGGTCTGATAAGTATCAAGACAAATGTCATTCTGGACATTTCAGGCCCCCTCCGGAGTTATGTGTCCCGTTTGGGGTGCTCTGTCTAAGGGAGACATTGACACACAGCGAAATGAGGAAACCATGAAGGAAACTGTCATTATAAAGATTGTTTGAAGGAGCTTAGAATATTTATCCTGGAAAAAAATAACCAGAGAACATATCACTGCCGTGTCCAAGGGCAGAAGGCTCCTTTAAAAACAGATTGGGTTCGCAGGACTTTTACCAACCGTTTTTGGGTGGGGTTAAACGGGGTATACTGTAGCCAACTGCTATCGCCACCTATTGGTGGGAGGTAAAATTGCTGTGCTGATACCGGCTGCTGTCATTGTTCTATCCTTGAAGTTTTGCGTTTCACCGTTCATACGTAGAGGTGCTTTTATTATTATTTTTTTTATTTTTTAAATGTTTATTTATTTTTAAGGGAGAGACAGAGACAGAGAGCGAGCCAAGGTGGGGGGAGAGAGAGAGGGAGACACAGAATCTGAAGCAGGCTCCGAGCCGTCAGCACAGAGCCTGACGTGGGGTTCAGACTCACAAACCGTGAGATCATGACCTGAGCTAAAGTTGGGTGCTGAACTGACTGAGCCACCAGGAACCCCCATAGAGGTGCTTTTAAACCCCTCAGGGTGTCATGTGTAAGAGGTAGCACATTTACCTTCGTGGGAAGAGAATTAGGACTGATGGGTGAAAATTACAAGGTGGGATATTTTGGTTTCAACATGAAGGTTAATTTTCTGAAAAAAACATCCCGCAAACTCAAGAGGCTACTTGGGAGTAGTGGGGCTCAAGTCTGTGCAAGAAACCACGTCATGCCGAGTTTTCCATGGTTCAGGAGGTGGGGAGAAATCGATCCCAGTGTTTTGGTGGGTGTAGGACATTCATGGGTGACCTACTCTGAGTTACCATTGGCCAGTTGCATAGCGGTCTGCCAGTGTTGGTCGTGTCTTTGTCATCTTATCCAGGAGGGAGCTTTTAGGCCAGGCCAGAGGGAAAGAGGGTACCACTGAGGCAGAGGAGTAGGGGAAATATTTGGGACCGGTGGGATCTGGCAATGTTTATCTTCCAGATATGGCTCTAACATTTGAGCAAGGGCTAGGGAGAGAGGAATGACTCAGAGAGTAAATGGTCCTGACCTTCCGTCACTTCCCAAACCAACCTCCCACACAGGACCGTTTGTAAACAACCCAAGGGAACAACAGTTCCTTGTAGATTCTGTAAATGTGATTAAGGTTCTGCTGAAGACAGAGGTTCAGAGTGTGCCCAAGGGCAGGGGCCAGGAGATAGGACCAGTCAGGGGTCTGGGGTCTGGGGCAAGGGCTGAGCTGCAGCCTGTGTGAGTTTTCTCATCAAAGTGTTACGCTGATTTAGGCCCTGGGTATTGGGCCATTTGTGTCCTGTGCGTTCCCTCGGAGGCAGTCCAGTGCGGGTTTATGGAGAAGGGGGTGCAGAATAGGACAGCCCCTGGCTTGACTCTGAGCCTGGCTACATATTAGCCTTGTGGGTTTAGGTTAATTGCTTCTCTGCTGTGAGTGTCAGTTTCTTCATCTGTAGAAAGGGCAGTAATTTCGCCCTCCTTACCTGATAGGTATGGGGACTGAATGAGACCTCCCTGCATAAGGCACTGAGCACCATGCCTGGCACACGATTTATTATTATTATTGTTATTATTATTATTAAATTAACCTCTGTCTGTGAAAACCATTCTCCCCCTCCCTGCACCCTCTTTGCTTTTCTATGGCCGTGAACCTGGTCACAGACACATTTGACACTGAAATCCCCCTGCTGGACCTCACTTGGTTAACAAGAATCACTGGGTCCCACACATGAAAACACCCACATCCTTGGCCATCAGTGTTCCACCACCCTCCCTCCCACCTTCTCTGATGTGGCAGGAACAGAGATGTCATTCAGAGCCTCCGGTCCGGACATAAGGCAAGAAATGCCCTGAGATTACTCACTGTTCCCTCAGAAGGAAGAGTAGCCGGCCCATCCGTAAGGAGGTCTGCACCCAGCACTGGGCACCCCCGAGGTCACCTTGAAGGGCCTGCAGAGGAATCTGTGTCCTGGTGGCCTTAGGCAGCTGCACTACTGGTCAGTGTGTGTGTGTGTGTGTGTGTGTGTGTGTACATGTGCACGTGTGCATATTTCTGTAGTTACCTGTCATGACCCCCTCTAGATGCCCAGGTGCCAAGAGCAGGTTGATGCCGTGGGAATTACACAGGCTTTGAAGTTTGCAGGGCCAGGTGCAAATGCCAGGTCTGTATCTTCCAGGCTGTATAAGCAGGGAGAGAGAGCTTGATATCCCCAAGCCTTGGGGCCCTCATTTGATCAAGGCAAGAGGAAAACCTGTTTTGCAATGCATTTGCTAATTGAATCAAGGCATGGATTAAAAAACAAACAAACAAAAACCTGGCAAAAGGTCTTGGCACATAGCAGGCACTTGGATAATGGCTTCTGTCATTTTTGTGCATGTTGTTTCAATGGCAGATGTGTCCACAGGCAGGGGTTAGCTTGTCCAGGGATTACGCCATGTCTCTGTCACTAAGCGATCCTTGACCTGTGGCCACCTATTTGCTTCTCTTCTGTTTTTAAAAGGAATTCGAAGAAAGGATTATTGGTGAATCTTCTCAGCTTGATATTGGTAGGGATAGAAGCAGAAGGTTTAGGCAAAGCATAATAAAACTCTTTCCGATGGGACGGGGAGTGGGGGAGGCGGGGGCAGGTGCCTCTCACTGGGAGTGGGAGTGGGGGGGCAGGGGGTGGGGGAAGACTTTCATCCCATGTTCCCCTACGGGTCCCTGTGTATTTTTGGAAAAAGAATTTTTTCTTGCTTTGACCTCCAGATCCACCTGTTTCTCATTGAGTTCGGCAAATGTTTGCTAATACCCACTACAATCCTGAGAGCTACCATTTATTGAGCACTGAAAGCACTTTCCGTACTTAACCTCGAACCCTCAGCTCCCTTGGGAAAAGCTACCTCGTTTTACAAATGTGCAGCAAACCAAGCTGGGAGAAGTCCAGTCACTCGCTCCAGAACTTCTAACTGGCAGCGGTGAGAAGAGCCAGGCGCTCTATCTGGGAGAGGTAGAAGGATATGAAAAAGACCCCGAGTAGCCTCTACCTTCAGGGCCCCAACAGTGAACACGGAAGGTTAACCAGCAGACACAGCGACTGAGACACATGCCATGGTGGCTACTTGGCAGGGCGCTGCCGTGGGGGCAGAGGACAGATGGCTGATTCCGGCTGGGGGACGGGGAGTCCGCCTAGGGGTGGCTGGGCTCAATCTTGAAGGATGTGTTCATTTTGGAGGGGGAGCAGGCAGTGGAACATGGCCCGCGGGCCTGTTTCAGACAGTCAGGAGACAGGAAGCCCAGCCAGGAAGAAAGGTTGGCCCTTGCGGGAAGGTCAGGCAGAGCCCTGCAGGGCTCCTCGGGAGAGCCCGAGCTGCATGGGTCCTAAGGCCCTAGGGTCTTTGGTAGGAAGAGACAGACAAGAACTGGGGGTTTTAGGCAGGGCCCCATGGCTTAAAGGAGGGCAGAGAAAGTGAAGGCAGAGGGGGTCTTTCTGAGTCTGAGGCCCCCACGGGGCGGGGCAAGCCACAGCCTCCAGAGCCCCAGCCTGGGTGCAGTGACCTGTCCCCCCCCCCCCCAAATGGAGGGACACTGACCCTTTTCCATCAGGAGCTGGGGGCCTGGGGAGCTGCTCTCAGGAGAGGCCCACTGGGGGGACCTGGGGAGGCCAAAGCCTGGGGCAGCCAGTCTGCCGACCGCAAAGACCAGGAACGACGGGGGAGGATGGAGCGGTCCGTTGTCACAGAGGTTGGGCAGAGCTTGGTACGAGGAGGCAAGAGGCTAGGAAGAGGGCATGGAAACAGCCAGGGAAGGGTTTGTCCTGCCAGATACGCAAGTGTGGGCGCTGAGAGACAATTGTGTTTGAGCCCAAGAATGCCGTGATCAAAGCTACGGCCTCTCTCACTAGAATGTGAGCTTCTGGAGGCAGGGAGTCTGTCTCGTGTCTCGTAGTGTTGTTCCCAGCGCCTAGCACAGCGTCAGTCACTGAGTAGGGGTTCGATTCCGGAGGGATCTGGCGGGAGGGTCCGGACGCTTGTTTCTGGGGGGTGTGAGGTACTAGCCGCGTACCTCCAGGCTCACTCCTCAAGTGTAAGACCACGGGGGTGTGAGTTTGGATTCCTGTCGCTTTCGGGGCGAGGGGATAGGACCGTGCACTCGGCGAGTATGTTTGAGCCCAAGCTCCACGTCTTCCTCGCTGTGGGACTTTCGTCGAGTCACTCAACCGCCCTGAGCCTCAGTTTGCTCAGCAGCAAAATGCGATGATGCTTGAGAAGATTAATGAGTGAGCTGATAGAGCGTGTGAAGGTGCCTGTGACAGAGCCCGGTGGTCGCTCAACACGCATCATCTGTCCTCCTGCCGAGGGCTTTGTGCCACCTGGCCTTCGTCCTCTCTCCTCTCCTCCCAAACCGGGCCCGTCCCTCAAGGCCCATTCCAATTTAGCTTTTCCTCGAAATCGTCGGTCACGACCCAATGATGGCTCATGTCACTGGCTGTTTAACAATAGTAGTCAAGGTTTCCCTCTGCTTATTTACTTGTTTATGTTCGCCTCCTTAGATTGGAAAACTTCCGAAAACAGGAACATCATTTCGAGCGTTGTAGGGGGTTTCTGACAGTCCCACCGGCATGGGAGGCGGGCGCCCTGGGTTACGTTCTAACTTGGGGCTCCATGAAGCTTTGGGGGCTTCACTTTCATCCGGAAGATGGCAATAATAGCCTCCCTCACAGAGTTTCTAGAAGACCAATTTAGACGTTCTGTGTGAAACCCAGGAGACATTTGATAAATATTGTTGAATTAATTTAAACTGCTTCGAAACATAAAGTTCTTCACAAATGTCAGGCATTAGTTTTAATTCTCCCTAGGAGATAGCGAAAGGCCTTTTATTTACTTGCTACGAGGAGAAACCGCGTGCTTGAATATTCTCCCGTCATCCAGGTGAAGAACGAAAGAGGCGTTGTACAGGGATTATAAAGCTCACTCTGGTTTTAAACAAAATGTCATCTTTGTTCTTACCAGGATCGAGATGACCACGGCCACCCCGTTGGGGGGGACTACCTTCTTCTCACTGAACGTGACCACCAGAGAACAGGACTTTCTGTACAAGAGTAAGGTCAACTTGGCTTGGCGACCGGGGGAGGGAATGGCGGGAAGAGGACCAGGGGCAGCTCATGGTGTAGAGGTCAAGAGCACGGGCTCTGGAGATGGGACTGCCTGGGTCTCAGTCTCCGTTCGACCAGATGCCCGACATGACCACTGCGTGACCCCGAGCACATGACCTCACCGCTTTGTGTCTGAGTTTTTGTCAGTAAGATGGGGATATCACGGAAGCTACCGCATGAGGTAGATGGGAAGACGAAACAATATAATCCATGTCAAGAGCTTGGAATAGTCTCGAGGCACACAAAGTACCTGATGAGTATTATCATTATCATTACTGTCATTACTGTTATTATCATCAGGGAGTTTGGGGGTCTAGAGGGCAACGGACATTTGACTCTCACGTGAGATGTCTTTAAACGAGTCACCTTAAAATGTAACTACTTTCATCCCACTTTTGTAAGGCGAAAACATCCCATCAATTCACAAAGGAGTAAATGAGTAAAGCTGGGAGTAGTCTGGGGAGACACCTGCCAGGAACGAGAGGTCCCCAGAAAGAAAAACTTGATGACCGCTCTTCAGAACACCACTGAATTGTATTAGGGGAAGTTGGGCCCATTTCTGTCATTTCTGTCGATGCCTCTGCACATGGAACGGGCCTCCCAACACTGAAGTGTTTCCCCGGTAAGAACAGCTCCAGACCATGGTAGTGGCAGGATGTCTGGGTCTCTTCCATGGAGACCCAGAAAACATCACTCTCGGGACACGGTCCCACATTAGCCTGCTTCATGCCAGGTGGGGGGACCTTCAGAAACCTGCTGAAGTATTTCACAACAGTTCTCAAGGGAAATGTAGGGGAGCTAGAATTTTCGTCAGCAAGATGGGAATAATTCTGCTTTCATTTAACTAAAAGTGATGACTCTCAGCTAGGCAATTTTGCCCCCTAGATAAAATTGCCAGATTTAGAAAATAAAATACAGGACACCCAGTTAAATTTGAATTTAAGATACCCAATATTTGTTGAGTATAAGGATGTGCCAAGCAATATTTGGGACACGCCAAAAAAATAATTCATGATTTGTCAGAAATTCTCATTTAAATAGGTATTCCATACTTCATCTGGCCACTCGACTACCAGGGGACATTTGACGATGTTTGGACACTTGCCTGTCACAGCTGGTGGGGAGGGAGAAGTGTCATTGGCATCTAGTGAGGGCAGAGATGGTGCTAAATATCCTACCATGCACAGGACAGTCCCCACAACAAAGGATTTTCCAGACAAGGTTGAAAAACCATGAACTAAAAGTATTATCGCTGGGCTCCACAGGAAGGAAAGAACACCAAGCTATTCTATGATGGATCCCCCACCCTACCCCCTCTTTCTTTCCTTCCAGTCTTACTTCCTGTCAATATTTGCACGTAGTTTTGTTTTTGTTTTTGTTTGGTAAACCTTTTATAAGAGCATTGCATACCTTCCCAAAAAATGCATGAATCCTAAGTGCACAGCTGGATGAATTTTCACAAAGTGAACACGCTTGTGTAACCAGCCCCCAGATCAAGAAACGAACCACCACCAGGTTCCCAGAAGTCCCAGCACCCCTTGCCACACGATCCCCACCTGCTCAAGGGAATCTGCTGTTCTGACCTCTCACAGCAGTCCTATATCCGGAATATAAATAGTATCGTAACTAACATCGTCATTCATCTAGCTTTTTCTGTATTTAGGATTATCCCCTAAGATAAACTCCCCACAATCAAATAGATTGGCCTAAAGTATGACTCCCCCTTTGTGGGTTTTTTTTTTTTTTTTTTTTGTATTTTCAATAGCAATTCTGACAAGCATGTTGATCTTGAACATGGACTTAGAGGTGGACATTGGGCGTGGGCATTGATATTGAAATTAGAATCTGAGATATTAAGCTACAAGGACATTCACCATAGCCTTGTTTTTAATAGGGTAAAATTGAAAACAACATAAATATGCTTAATAGAGAATTGGTAAACGAGTCCAAACAATGGAGTGCTACATAACCATCAAAAGTCATGGAAAAAATGCAACTGCATGGAAAGATGATTAGGATAGTGTTGTAAAACTGTGTATGGAACATTGTTCCATTTTTATCAAGTGCACATTTTCCCACTTTTATGACTACTTCCTTGAGGTGGATTTTCAGACATAGGATTAATACCTTTATTCAAAAAAGACCAGGTAGATAGGTATTTAATATGCATACATGCGTATACATGATCACACTGGAGAACGTCCATATGTGTAGATGATCAACAGTTCCTGGGGCGAAGAGTTCTTTATCCTCCCCCACCCTTTTTTTTGCTTGTATTTATATTTTCAAAATATAACTACAAAAATCACATATTACCTTTGTGTCATCAAGAAGAGGGACAGGCGCTTTGCTTGCCTGTTGACACAGGAAGCTTGATGCTATGTTAGGACTGATAACAACAGGATGGCCTGAGACAGAATTTTGGCAGGTGATGTGCTGAGGACCCTGCCCTCAAGCCCCATTGGGGGTAGGGGTACTCTGCCCCTGTAGATATGCATGTCTCTGTCCTGGGGTCAGCAGTCAGGGTCCCAGGACATCACATTCTCTGCCCCCCTTGATCCAATGAGGATGCAGGATGCCCTGTGTAAGCCCCCGTGCCAGTCTCTGAACACTTCTCTTTATTTCAGTTCACACGTTTGCCATTTCCACCCCTCTCCTCGTAGGTTCCGGAGCCATCGTTGCTGCCATTGTCGTGGTTGTCATTATCATCTTCACCGTGATTCTGATCCTGCTGAAGATGTACAACAGGTACGGGACGCCCTGGGCTCTAGATGGTCTTGTCCCGTCGGTGATGTCAGAATGAATGGGAACTGACACTGTGAGTGCCAGTCGCGTGCCCAGCGGTATCCCTAAGTCCGTCGTCAAGCGCTCTAACCCTTTGGGTATCCTTTTTTGACATCTGTTCTGCTGTAGAAACCTCATGGTAATATTTTTGCATCTGGAGAAATATTTTTTACATATAATAATCAAAATGACAATGATAATGGCCTTGAGCACTGTGGGAAGCCCTCGTATGTAACTTACAGTAATAGAGGAATATTTCAATCCTTTTCTCTCAGGGAGCCTTCTGCTAGGTTGTGTTGAGCAGACTACGTAAGTAGTTGAGGTTTCAAATACTGGAATGCCTGTACCCCCAGCTCCACTTTCTGGGACCAAATAAGACAAAATATAATTTGATTTCATAAAGAATAAATGTTGGGGCGCCCGGGTGACTCCGTCGGTTACGCATCCAACTTCAGCTCAGGTCATGATCTCACGGTTCATGGGTTCAAGCCCCGCGTCGGGCTCTGTGCTGACAGCTCAGAGCCTGGAGTCTGCTTCAGATTCTCTGTCTCCCTCTCTCTCTGCCCCTCCCCTGCTCAGGCTCTGTCATTCTCTCTCTTAAGAACAAACAAACATTAAAAAAATGTTTTTAAATAAAGAATAAATGTTGTGTTATCACCTTATGTGTTAGCACCTCTAAGTCGCAACTTTGCTAGAAGGTATTCTTTCCAGGCAAGAAATTAAAATAGACTATAAACACAACCACATCATAGCAGACTTGGAAGCCGTTAAAAAAAAAAAGATATCATAGAAGAGTTTTATTGATGAGGACAACCATATACAGTATATCGTCAGTTTACAAAAATAATGTGTACGTTATGACTATACATGTGGATTACTCACACACACTCAAGAAACATTCAAACGATACACAGCAAAGTATTGACAACCAGTGTGTCTGCACAATGGGATTGCTATTTGGTTCGTTGGTTGGTTTTTGCAGAGGTGCATATATTTATTTATTTTCGAGGAGGTGTAAACATGCATTGTTTTTATTTATTTATTTTTAAATGTTTACTTATTTTTGAAGGAAAGAGAGAGCGTGAGCAGGGGAGGGGCAGAGAGAGAGGGAGGGGCAGAGAGAGAGGGAGACACAGAATCCGAAGCAGGCTTCAGGCTCTGAGCTATCAGCGCAGAGCCTGATGTGGGGTTTGAACCCACAAACCGCGAGATCATGACCTGAGCTGAAGTCAGTCGCTTAACCGACTGAGCCACCCAGGTGCCCCAAGATGCATTGTTTTTATAATAATGTTAATGTTATTTATAAAACATGTATTATATGTTTTATATTATATATTATGTATATATTTTATATAATATATATCTCATATATATTATATAACATATATTGATCTCTTAATATGTGCCAGGCATGATTCCAAGCTCCTTGTATGTATTAACTCATTTAATCCCCCACAACAACCCCACAAGGGGGTAATTTTATACCCCCCAATTTTGTAGGTATGAAACAGGCACCAGGAAATGAGCTAACTACTCAGCCCTCCGTGACAGAGTTGGGATTCAAAGCCAGTACATGTGGTTTCAAAGAAAATGCTCCCACCATTACATGTAATAATAACACTTAATGAGTTATTATTAATATTTGGGGGGGGGGGGTGGGTATTGCAATTTGGATCCATCCCAGACCAGGAAGTGGCATCAAACCACAATGTCTGCCCTTCATTCCTGTCCATCATTGCTGGCGCTCTGAGTCTGTTTTCTGGAGTGTGATTTGGATGGAGACTCTAGTCACCAGTTTACAGTGATGCCTGGGCTGAAATGGAGAGACCAGGGTTCAGTCTTTGGTCTCTTAAAGGCAGCCAAGGCATTTAACCTCTCTGGGCCTCAATTTTGTCATCTTTATTTTTTTTTATTTAAAAAAAAAAAAAAAATTTTTTTTTTTTTTTAACGTTTATTTATTTTTGAGACAGAGAGAGACAGCATGAACAGGGGAGGGTCAGAGAGAGAGAGAGGGAGACACAGAATCTGAAACAGGCTCCAGGCTCTGAGCTGTCAGCACAGAGCCCGACGCGGGGCTTGAACTCACGGACCGCGAGATCATGACCTGAGCCGAAGTCAGACGCCTAACCGACTGAGCCACCCAGGCGCCCCTGTCATCTTTATTTTTTAAAGTTTATTTATTTATTCTGAGAGAGCGCGGGGGGAAGAGAGAGAGAGAGAGTGAGAGAGAGAGAACACACAAGCAGCAGGGGAGGGGAAGAAAGAGGGAGAGAAAAAAGAATCCCAAGCAGCCTCCGCACTTTCATCGAGGATCCTGATGCGGGGCTCCATCTCATGAACTGTGAGATCATGACCTGAGCCGAAATCAGGAGTCTGGTGCTTGTCCGACTGAGCCATCCAGGCGCCCTGATTATGTCATCTTTAAAGTGGAAGGCTCTCCAAGTGTGATAACTGAGTGAGGATTACATCGAGAATGCCATTGTTTTGAGGAATATTTAGGGGTGAAGTGGCACGACCTTTGCAACTAACTCAAATGGTTCATGATTTAAAAAAAACAACCGTGCGCGCGCGCGTGTGCGTGTGCGTGTGTGTGTGTGTGTGTGTGTGTGTGTGTGTGAATGGAGAGAGGGGGGCAGGAGAGAGAGAAGGCAAATGTGGCAAACTGCTAGCCATCAGAAAATTGTTCCATGAAGGATATTCAGATACTAATTGTACTGTTTGTGCAACTTTTCTGAGCATTTGAAATTAAAAAAAAAAAAAAAGAATTATGTTAAGTCAACAAGATGAAATTTCATGCAGACATTAGAATTAATGATTGTTGCCAGTCACTGCATTTTCTGGCATATAAAATGAAAGACTGGATATACGTTTTGAGTCCATTCTCTTTTCAACTACGTAAAAAGTTCTCAAATATTTCTAGCAATAAACTTAGGAAGCACAATGAAACTGCAAAATGTAACTCACGCTACGACTTTGGACAGAAAAAAAACCATAACGTCTTCATTTCGTCTCTAAGAATAGTCACCTATCTGACACCATTCGTTAACAGGGGAAAAAAATACAATTAAATATCTAATCTAGGTTACACAAAAAATGGAAGGGTCAGACGAGCTGAAGTCTAAGGCCCCTCCCACTTGCAAAATTCTGTAGTTGGCCATCAAGCTATGTGATTTAACGATGACCCACGTTAATCCTGTCAGAGCCAAAATCATTGAGTCCATGGGGCAGAAGACTCCAACATGCATGCGTATCTCGTTCCAGGAAAATGAGGACAAGGCGGGAACTGGAACCCAAGGGGCCCAGGCCATCCTCCCCTTCTGCCTTGGGCCCAAACAGCAACAGCAGCCAACACCCTGCAACTGTGACCTTCAGCCCTGTTGACGTCCACATGGAGACTCGGTGACCCCCACCCTGGTGCTATCTTGGCCACCATCCAAAGAGCCTTCTCCCGTCAAGACCCAGAAGCACATTTCTCCTCTGGCAGCTTCATTATGAGTTCCTTCTGGTCGATAGGGGCATCTCTTATTCAATTCCTGATGCTTCAGGCAACCCCTAACCCTGTCCCGCCCCGCACCACCCTGGCTATGTCCATATCCCTATTCCCCCCCCCCCCCCCTTACAAAAAGCTATGGAACATTCTTTTGCGATCTGATGAGGTAGACCCAGGTTGGGAATCCACTGAAATGGATGTGGCTGTCTTCCCCAAACACAGTTGCTAGACAGACAGACAGACAGACGGATAGCCCAGGAGTCTTCTGGTCAGGAGGCAGGGGTTAGGGCATGCCCCCGAGTGTACAACAGGGTCTGCCACTGGGGTCAGATCAGAATGAGTGCCATCTATATCCACGGCTTTGCAGAGCAAAGTATTCAGTCCCATTAATCAGGCACAGGGGAACTAACTTGGGCTAACTAACCAGAAAACCAGCTTGTTAATTTATAACTTGTTCCAGTACTGGATGACCGCTAGCTAGCTCATGACAACCGGTCGGCACGTTTCACCCTCTTTAAGAAACGCTATGGGAGAAACTAAATTCTTCTTGAAAGGTTTCTACTTCATTTGTAAAGAGTCCGAGAGGGACTAGGGTGAACTCCAGGAATGATGGCCTCTAGGGCAAAAGCTTATTGCTGTGTCGCTGGGCCTTGAATGAGTCTGGGGCTAGTCAGAGCCCCTCTTCTCCCTTTGGGGCTGCGTTTAGCCTGACTCAGCCTCATTTCCTGGCTCTCCTCTATCTGGATTCCCAGCAGTCCTCTCTGTCCGGGTAAACCTTCCTTCCAAGGAGCAGTATTAGAGACTGATAAGATTACAGCCCCGTGTATGTTACCTGCGCCCTTCCCGGTCACCTGCAGAGATTCAGGGCACGTTCTCAGCACCACATTCGCACACCGTGTCTCTGCACAGAGCTGATCTTTTCGACTCTTTAGCCTGGAGAACAATCTGTTGAGAGGGGAAAGCATTTTTGAGATTAAGAAGACTTGTCTCCCAAGACCTGCCCCCTGGTCGTGTGGCCTTGGAAGAGTGACTTGAGCGCTCCATAGTCGGTTTGCTAACCCCAAAGTGGGAATGATGACATCTGCCCCCCCCCGGGGTTACGATAATCAGCCACGGACATAGTGAAGCACCTGGGGTAGTGCACAGCACCCAACAGATGCTTAATAAATGACAGCCAGCATTGTTTATTGCAGTCAGAATATGTCTTAAAATCGATGGGTCCGTTAACGTAGTTGTACTTTTTCTCTCTCAAAAAGCTGGTTTTTAACCAGTTGTGCATCTTACCGTTGAAGGCATCTTGGAAGCAAGGTAATAAATCCTTATCCTGTTCTAGAAAGTAACACACGCTGCCCTTTAACCTCACATTCTAGGAGTGTCTCCCTCTTGGAGTCAGAAATCTCCTTTGAGGGGAAATCGAGGGTCAGGAAGGTAAGAAGACTGACCCAGGGTCACAGAGTCCTGCCATCCCACGATAAAAATGCTCGCTTGAATATGTCTGGAAAAATGCTTGCAAATTCTTCCTCCCCAGACAACATTTGTCCCTACTGTGTTTAAATATCCATCAAGTACCAGGTCCTTGGCAAGATGCTTTCACATAAATTGTCCCATAGGATTTATTTTTCCTAATAATCCTGGGAGGTATTATTTTTTTCTGTTTGCAGCTGAGAATTGCAAACTCAAGGAGAAAGGTACTTGCCCAAAGTCCCACAGCTATTAAGTTGCAAAGACAGGACTCAAACTCACGTCTCTTCGACTCCAAAGTCCCTCTCTCTCTGTTGTACCAAATTATTCCCTAACCTCCTGGCTCAAAACACAAGAGTGTGAGCCAAACAAAAGGAGGACAGGGGTCCATGTGTCTGAGCCGAAGTCAGGAATCTAGCTTCCAAACTAACAGCGGGGACAAAGCCATTCTGGTAGCCTCCTTTGGGCTTCCATGATTGGAGCCAAAGGACCCCTTTCTAAGCCCATGGAAGCCCTAAAGATTCTCATCTCATTTCCCCTACCATTTTCCCCAAGGAGCAAGGGGTAGAATGGCATCCAACCAGGGCAAAGCCATTTCCTTAAGGGCTCAAACCCCAAATAGATACGTTTCCCAGAGATATTCTGCTTTAAAAAAAAAAAAAAGACGTTGGGAATGTTCCAGCCCTAAAACCAAACTCTTCTGCCCATAGTGAAATCTAGTAATTCCGACCAGAGGAATTATCCTCTGGTCTATGTTGTTCTGCTAAATGAAAGCTTGGAAGTGAAGGAGGGGGGAGAGGGAAAGAGGAAAGAGGAAGGCCAAGAAAAGGGTTTTAGTGTTTTGTTTTTAACTAATGGAGATAACTCAGTAATCCTTTATGGGCCCCTGTGTGGAAGTTGAGGTGCCACTAAACACATTAAGTCATGGTCCCCGTTCTCAAAGAGTCTGCAGCCGGTCTCCCGAGACAGGGATCTTGCAACACCGCAGAGTTATTTCATTTCTGACAGGTGCATTTCCTAACAGCGCAGATGCTGCCTTATTGGGCCACTGAGTCAATAAAAGATACTAAGCATCTAAAGAAAAATGTCTAAAAATAAAGAGGTTCAAACCAAACATTCCTTGAGTTGACTTCGATTTCATTTAGAGTTAACAAATACCTTTCCTAGGAACTCCCTTTCCCTGACACTGTAAATAGGGTTCTGCAGGGAAGCCTGAGCTGTTTTGAAACTGTGCCGTCGCTCCTAAAGGCCGATGGAAAGGGTGGGCTGCCAGGCCTTCCGTGAGTTAGGAAACTCGTTAATTTGATTAACTATTAGAAAAGGAATCTCATTTGAAAGCCTGCTGTTAAACACGAGACGAACTAAGGTGTCAAAGTTTGGGGACCGCTGAGAGAGAAGTAGACATATAAGAATGCAATCTAAGTCCTATCTAATAATGATGTTTACTGTTAATTGAGCTCCTCCCTAATGTGTACCAGGTATATGAGTGTGTGTGTGTGTGTGTGTGCCTATATATATATATATATATATATATATATATATAGGCATTTTATACCCACCAGCTCCTCTAAACACAACTCCCATGCGTAGGAGCCATCATTATTTCTATTTTTTTGGATAAGGAAACGGGCTCAGGGAGGTAGCTTGTCATTGGGTGATGCCGTGGACATGTGTCACTCTTTTGGTGGCCATTCTTGCGTTTGGAGCGTCCACTACTTTAAGAGGCAAGAACACCTCCTGCTAAAGCTGTAGAGGACAGACACTCATTTTCCTGGAGTCCCCTGCTGCTAGGGTGAGGGCACAGCGCCCAGGCCTTGCCGATCGGGGGCACTCCCGCCGTGGACTTTGAATCGAGAAGTTGGTGACATCCAGGGATACGCCTC
Organism: Panthera pardus; assembly: GCF_024362965.1. Classification (NCBI taxonomy): domain Eukaryota; kingdom Metazoa; phylum Chordata; class Mammalia; order Carnivora; family Felidae; genus Panthera; species Panthera pardus. Next base: position 88,373,209 of record NW_026526666.1, on the reverse strand, counting down.
GTGCGACATATGCTCTGGGCTGGTGTGTTGGCACGCGGCCTTGCGAGAGGCCGCCACATCAGGGGTTCTGGCGGCAACGGCAGCCTCATTCTTGAGTCCAGGCCAGTGTCCACGGAGTTGGCCACGTGAGCTTAGTTTGACCACAGCAGCCACGGTGTCTGTACCAAACTGGTTCTTTTTTTTTTTTTTTAATTTTTTTTTTTTCAACGTTTTTTATTTATTTTTGGGACAGAGAGAGACAGAGCATGAACGGGGGAGGGGCAGAGAGAGAGGGAGACACAGAATCGGAAACAGGCTCCAGGCTCCGAGCCATCAGCCCAGAGCCTGACGCGGGGCTCGAACTCACGGACCGCGAGATCGTGACCTGGTTGAAGTCGGACGCTTAACCGACTGCGCCACCCAGGCGCCCCCAAACTGGTTCTTTAGTATGACTTTAGGCACCATACCTGACATACCAGTGAAGGTTCTAGCCTTCTGGAAATTCCAGCAACTTGCTCATTCCCTCCTCTGCTTACATCAGCACTCCCTTCCTGCTGCTTGTACCTAAGTACTGTGTGGCTTGCTCATGGCCACCCACCTCGGAAGTGGCTGGCACGAGGACCCGGGTCTTCAAAGCTCTCGCTCTTTCCTTACACATGCTTCCGGCTGAGGCTAAGTGATCAAGGGGTCCACAGAGTGCTATGTAGACAAGGTAGAGTTGCCTCCGATCACATGTATCTCGGAGACTTTGTGACTGTCAACGAGGAAGTATTTAAAAGGACCTGGAAGAATGGGTAGGATTTTTAAAAAAAATTTTTAATGTTTACTTATTGTTGAGAGAGGGGGAGAGAGAGCTGGAGCATGGGGAGAGGCAGAGAGACACAGAATCGGAAGCAGGCTCCAGGCTCTGGGCTGTCAGCCCAGAGCCCAACCCGTGAGCCGTGAGATGGTGACCTGAGCCAAAGTTGGACGCTTACCTGCCTGAGCCACCCAGGTGCCCCCGTTACCATTTTTCAAATAACAGCTTTATTGAGATATAATTTGCATGCCATCAGGCTTACCCTTTAAAAATATACAAGTGGGTGGTTGTGAGTGTATTCACGGAGCTGTGCCGCCATCACCACGAATCAAATTCCAGAAAACTTTCATCACAAACTCCATACCCATTAGCAAATACTTCCCATTGTCCCCTCTCCCCAGACCCTGACAACCACTAATCTACGTTTTGTCTCTATGGACTTTCCTATTCTGGACATGTCATATAAATGCAGTCATATAATATGTGCCCTTTTATGACTGGCTTCTTTCACTCAGCTTAATGTTTTCGAGATCCATCCATGTTGTGGCATGAAACAGGACTCCATTCCTTGCGGTGGATGAATTTTATGCCATTATACGGCTATCCCACAGTTTGTTTATCCACTCTCCAGGTGACGGACATTTGGATTGTTTCTACTTTTTTTGCTATTGTGAATAATGCTGCCGTGGACATTCATTTACAAGTTTGGTGTAGACGTTTCATTTCTCTCGGGCATTTACCTTAGCGGTAGAATCGCTGCATTATGGGATAACTCTGTTTAATCTTTTAAGAGAATGCCAAACTTGGTTTCCGAAGTATGTTTCCACCAGCCCTATGAGGGTTCCAACAGCTCCACATCCTTGCCAACATTTTATTGTCCATCTTTTTTTTATTTGACTGCAGCCGTACTTGTGGTTATGGAATGGTATCTCATTATGATTTCAACCTGAATTTTCCCTAATGACTAATGATGTCTTAGTTTAGATTAATGGTGTCTTTTCATATGCACATTGGCCATTTTATATCACTTTTGAAGAAAGGCCTATTCAGATCCTTTGCCCATTTTTAAATTGGGTTATTTGGGGTTTTTAAATGAATATTGTTGACCTTTAAGAAATCTTTATATATTCTGGTTACAAATCCCTTACCAGATTTATGATCTGCGATCGTTTTCTGCCATTTTGTGGGTTGCCTTTTCACTTTCTTTAACTTTCACGTTTGTAGCACAAAAGTTTTTCATTTTGATAAAACTCAATTTATCTTTTTTTCCTGTTGTCACTTGTGCTTTTGGTATCGTATTTAAGAAACCACTGCCTAATCCAAGGTCATGAATATTTACTCCTATGTTTTCTTAGAAGACTTTTATGGTTTTAGTTCTTAAATTAATGATATGACCCAATTTGAATTAAGTTTTGTATATGGTGTGAGACAGGTATTCAGTTTCATCTTTTGCACATGGATATACAATTGTTCCAACGCTATTTGTTGAAAAGACTATTTTAGGGGCGCCTGGGTAGCTCAGTCGGTTAAGCGGCCGACTTCAGCTCAGGTCATGATCTCGCGGTCCGTGAGTTCGAGCCCCGCGTCGGGCTCTGGGCTGATGGCTCAGAGCCTGGAGCCTGCTTCCGATTCTGTGTCTCCCTCTCTCTCTGCCCCTCCCCCGTTCATGCTCTGTCTCTCTCTGTCTCAAAAATAAATTAAAAAAAAACGTTAAAAAAAAAAGAAAAAAGAAAAGAAAAGACTATTTTAGCCCCATTTAATTGACTTGGTATCCTTGTCAAAAATTAATTGACCATAAATACAAGGGTTTATTTCTGGACTCTGAATTCTATTTCATTGATCTATATTTCCATTCTTATGCCAGTACCATACTGTCTTGATATGTAGCAAGTTTTGGAATCTGGAAGGGTGAGTCCTCCAACTTTTTTTTTTCTTGCCCAAGATATTTTGGCTATTCTGGGTCCCTTACATGTCTACATGAAGTTTAGTATTAGCTTGTCAATTTTTCAAAAATGGCAGCTGAGATTTTGATAGGGACTGCATTGAGCTTGTAGATCATTTTGGGGAGTATTGCCATCTTAATACTATTAAACCTTCTGATCCATAAATATGGGATGCTTTTCCATTTATTTTGGTCTTCTTTAAATTTTTTCAATGAAATTTGTAGTTTTCGTTGTGTAAGTCTTACACTCATTTTGTTAAATTTATCCCAGTGTTTGATTGTTTTTGATGCTATTATAAATGAAATTGTTTTCTTAATTTCCTTTTTAGGTTGTTAATTGCCAGTGTGTAGAAATCCAACTGGTTTTTTGTGTGTTGATTTCATATCCTGCAACTTTGCTGAATTTGTTTATTAGCTCTGATAGTGTTTTGTGTAACATCTTTAGGGTTTCTACATGTAAGATCATGCCGTTGTGAATAGAGATCATTTTACCTCTTCCTTTACAGTTTGGACGCTTTTCATCTCTTGTTCTTGCCTAACTGCTCTGGTTAAAACTTCCAGTACTATTTTGAATGTAGGGATTGGGAGCAGACATCTTTGTCTTCTTCCTGGTCTCAGGGGGAAAACAGCCAGTCTTTCACCATTAAGTATGATGTTAGCTGTGTTCATAGATGGCCGTCGTCACATTGAGGAAATTTACTCGTATTCCTAGCTTAAGTATTTTTATCAGGAAAGGGAGTTGAATTTTGTCAAATGATTTTCTGTATCTGTAAGATGACTGTATTGTTTTTGTCCTTTATTAATATGGCGTATATACTACATTGATGGATTTTCATATGTTAAACCAAACTCCCATTCCTGGAATAAATTTCAATCGTGGTGTAAGATCCTTTTTATATGTTTGTTGCTAGATCCTTTTTGCAGTATTTTGTTGAGAATTTTTGCATCTGTATTCTAAGAGATGTTGTCTATAATTTTCTTCTGGTGTCTTTGTTTTGGGACCAGAATAATACTGTCCTCACAGAGTGAGTTGGCAGGTGTTTCCTCTTCTGTTTTTTGAAAGGGTTGATGTTAATTATTTAGACATTTGGTAGAATTTACCAGTGAGGACATCTGGTTATTTGGGTCTGGGCTTTTCTTTGTTGGAAGTTGTTGCTGTCATTTTTTAATTACTATTACTAATTCAATCACTTTACTTGTAGATTTATTCAGATTTTCTATATCTTCTTCAGTTTGGTAATTCATGTCTTTTTAGGAATTTGTCCATTCCCTCCAGGTAGCTAGTTTGTTGGCATACAATTTTTTATAGTATTCTAATTCTTTTTATTTCTGAAAGATCAATAGTGATGTTTCCTCTTTCATTTCTGATTTTAGTAATTTGAGCCTTTTTTTTTTCTTAGTTCATCTAAAGGTTTGTCAATTTTATTAACTGTTATAAAGAACTGACTTTTGGTTCTGTTGATTGTTATTTCTCTATTGTGTCTGCCTTGCTAACTCGCTTACTGGTGTGTTTTAATGAAAATAAGTTTAAAAAAATTTTTTTAACGTTTATTATTGAGAGACAGAGAGACGCAGAGCATGAGCAGGGGAAGGGTAGAGAGACGGGGAGACACAGAACCTGAAGCAGGCTCCAGGCTCTGAGCTGTCAGCACAGACCCCGACCCGGGGCTCGAACTCACAAACCGCGAGATCATGACCTGAGCCGAAGTTGGTCGCCTAAACAACTGTGCCACCCAGGCGCCCCTAATGAAAATAAGTTTTTAACGTGAATGATAATTTACCAGTGTTTTCCTTTTTTGTATCCTGTTTAAGGACTTTTTGTATCCTGTTTCAGAAATCGTTGCCTACCTAAAGTTTTGAAGATTTTTTTTTCCCATACGTTTTCTTCCAAAAGTCTTAGTACTTTACTTTTCCTATTTAAATATACAGTCCACCTGAAATTGATTTTGGTGTGTGTGCAAGGTAAAGTCGAGATTCATTTCTTCCATATAGACGTCCTATTGACCCAGAAATGTTTTTTGAGAACACCATTCTTCCTGTGCTTTACTGCAGCATGAACTTTCTCATGAATCAAGGGACTGAGTACATGTGGCTTGGGTAGGAATTTTATGGACAGGAATGGTCAGGTAGGGGAAAGAAAAACTTGGGCGTCAAGGAAGACTGTTCAGTTCACTTGCTCTTTCTTGATTGCTTGCATTCATGAGTCCATAGCAGAGCCTGGAGATCCAGCGGTAAGCAAGATGGATATGGTCCCTGACCTCGCAGAACTTACCGTGTAGCAGGGAAGACAAACAATTAAGCAGACGAATACAATTTGGAACCACCAGTTTTGCGACAGGAGGAATTTCAGGGTTTTATAGAAGCCTCTCGCTGGAGTACCTAGTTCAGCTCGGAGTTTGATAGGTAGGGAGCGGAGCTCCCCAGAAGAAATAACATGTAAACTAAGAGCAAAAGATTGAACTGGAGTGAGTCCAGGGAAGAGTGGAAATTTAGAAAGAGAGAGCGAGAACCCTGCTGCAGAGAAGCTTTAGCCTAGCACAGGTCCAAGCGAGCAGTGGGAGATGGGCGGGGAAGAGAAGAGAGGTTCCAGTATGAAGGATCTTCAATGCGTGGTTATTTTAAAGGCAGCGGGGAGCCATTGAAGGTGCTTGAGCATTGGAGTGACAAGATCAGATCTGTGCTTTCGGGAGACTAATCCTGCTATAGTGTGCAGAATGGGTTGGCGTGGGAGAGACTGGAGGCCGGGAGAACAATTTCGAGTCCATTGCAAGAAGCAACAGGCGCATCTGTGTATCTGTTAGTTTTTAAATGCTTTTTCTAAATAGCCCTCTAATTGTAAAGCTTTGTGCTTTTCCCTTTTTTAAGTAGCTCTTCGTGGGTGTGCAGTAACCCAACAAAAATGTCTCCAGGAATGGCCTGGGGCCCACTGGATGGGAGCACACAGCAGGGGCATTGTGTCAGCTCTGTAGCCTTTTGTCCCAAGACACCCATTCCCTGCACAGAAAATTTCCTGGCAAAGAAGAAAACTGCTGTGGTTGAACAGATAGTACTGTCCCGGACTCTGACAGTCAGCCCACGTTTGGGTGAAGCAGGTAGAAACATGACTGACCTTCAGATCTCTAGTGATATGAACCCCTCGGTCTGGGGACAGCCCAGGCACTGTCAGAGAGCGTTCCCTCCCGGCTCAAAATCTCCTCTTGAATGAATTTTAGTGGGGCCCCTTCAAGAATGCTGTGATGCCTTAATTGATCTCCGAGAAATGTAATTACCAACTTATTCCTTCTTGGCAGCTTTCCAGTTCTTGCCTTGGTAGTCACTTGAAAGTGAAAGAGATTTACAAAAAATATTTTACACACTTATTTATTTCTGAGAGACAGAGAGAGACAGAGCACAAGCAGGGGAGGGGCAGAGAGAGAGAGAGAGGGAGATGCAGAATCCGAGGCGGGCTCCAGGCTCCGAGCTGTCGGCACAGAGCCTGAAGCCCACTTCAGATTCTGTGCCTCCCTCCTTATCTGCCCCTTCCCCGCCCGTGCTCTCTCTCTCAAAAATAAATAAACATTAAAAAAAATTGTTTTAATAAAAACAGAAATTATCCTTGCCAGATCTACTCCTTGTTCATCTCCTCTACTCACAGCAGGATGAGGGATGGCCTATCACTCCTTCCTGCTGGAAATACTTTCTCACTTGGCCCCCAGGACCCTTGCCTCTCTTAGTTCTGCCCTCAGTGACCATTCCTTCCCCATCTCCCGTGCTGGCTCCTCACCACCTTCCTTCCTTCCTTCCTTTCTTCTTCTTCTTCTTCTTCTTCTTCTTCTTCTTCTTCTTCTTCTTCTTCTTTTAATGTTTATTTATTCTTGAGAGAGAGAGACACACACACAGAGAGACAGCACAAGTGGGGGAGGGGCAGAGAGAGAGGGACACACAGAGTCCGAGCAGGCCCCAGGCTCTGAGCCATCAGCACAGAGCCCGATGCAGGGCTTGAACCCACAAACCGTGAGATCATGACCTGATCTGAAGTCAGGCGCCCAACTGACTGAGCCACCCAGGTGCCCCCACCTTCCTAACTTCTGAATGACGAGCGCCTCAGGGCTTGGTCTCAGACTTCTTTGCCGTCTGTCCTCACTCTCTTGGTGACTTCCTCTGATCCCGTGATGTAAGTACCATCTATATGCCGCAACTCTCAACTGAGCATCATCGGACCTCTCCCCAGATTCTAGACATAAATGGCCAATGAACCACATAATAGCGCCACTTGGATATCTAACGCGTATCTCAAACAGCCCAAAGCAAACTCTTGCTTTTCCACCTAAAGCTACTTCTCCCCAGTCTTTCCCATCCTGTGAAGAGCAACTCGGTTCTCCCAGTTGTTCAGGCCCAAACCCTCAGCCACATCCCTGATTCTTTTCTTTCTCTCACACCCACCCATTAGTAAATCATCTGCTCTATTTTTAAATTGTGTATCTTTTCCCACTTTGCAACTTGTCTTTTTCCTCTTTGTGGTATCTTTTGATGAACAGACTGTAGTCATATTTATCAATGTCTTTTTTTTTTATGGCTAGCACTTTTAAAACCATCTTGTTTCAAGAGGTATTCCCTATCCCTAGTCCTTAAAGATACTCTCCTGAAGCTTTTTTTTCTTTTCTCTTTTTTTTCTCTTTCTTTTCTTCTTTTTTTTCTTTTCTCTTCTCTTCTCTTCTTCTCTTTCTTTTCTTTTCTTCTCTTTTCTTTTCCTTTCACCTTTGACATCTTTTCCATAACCCTACTCTAAATCACCATCACCTCTGTCCTGGGTCACTGTAATAGCCTCCTCCCTGCTCTTCTGGCCTCTAGTCTTGCCTCTGCACAGTAACCACGATGATCTAAGCTGGATTGCTTCAATCCCCTGCTAAAAAGCCTCTAAGGGATTCTCATTTCATTCCAAGCAAAATCCCAGCCACCATAACCTCTCTCACTTCCTGTACCTCCCTCCCTCACTCCACTCCAGCCACACACTGATCTCCTTAATGCTTCTAAAACATGTCAAACACACGCCCATCTCAGGACCTTTGCACCTACTGTTCTCTTTGCCTGGAATTCTCCTCCTCCACATAGCCACAGTGTGGCTCCTCCTCTCAAAGCAGACTCAAAGGTCACTTTATCAGAGAGGACTTTCATGGCCACCCTTTGTCAAAACAGTACATCTTGTTCATCAACAGTGTCCGTCTCGTGTACCTCATTAATTTTTCCTGATTATCTGTCTTCTTGCAATAGAAGCTCCATAAAAACCAGAATTTTGTTGTTTGCTGCTGTATTCCCAATGTCAAGGGTGGTGCCTCACATAACAAATAATGAGAAAATACTTAACGAATCCATAATTGAATGAATGAATGTGCCTTTAAAAAAATACAGTGTTCTTTTTTTTTTTTTTAAGTTGTATGTATTTATTTTTTAAGAGAGACAGAGAGAGTGAGCAGGGGAAGGACAGAGAGACAGGGGACAGAAGATCTGAAGCAGGTTCCAGGCTCTGAGCTGTCAGCACAGAGCCTGACACAGGGCTCGAACTCACGGACTGTGAGATCGTGACCTAAGCCGAACTCACGGACGGGGAGATCATGACCTGAGCTGAAGTCGGATGCTTAACCCACTGAGCCACCCAGGCGCCCCTTCTCATCCATCATTTACACAGTTTGCCTCCAGATCCAACTACACACACAAAATAAGAGAAACATTCTCAAATATACACCCTTACTCATCTGTATGTGAGGTCTTTTTGGTATGGGGGTGGAGAAGGGGGAACATTTTTATGCCTTGGCGTAGAATTGCTGAGTCATAGAACACACATTATATTTAATTTGACTAAGTACAGCCAGAAGGCCTGCCTTTTAGAAAGGCACACAGTTTCTACCTCCAGGTATAAACAGGGCAAAAGCACACACAGTTTCTACCTCCATCAGCAATTCGTGGAAAATACCCTGTTTCCTCCATATCCTTATGGGCCCTTTGAATTATCTTGGGTTTCTAATTTTTTGGCAATATTATGGTTATAAAATATTATCTAATTGCTACTTTTGTTTGAATTTCTCTGATTACCAAGAAAGGGCACTTAGAGTTTTAGTTCTAGAATCTGTGATATTTTAGATTTTTTGGGGGGGTGGGGTGGGGAGGAGTTCAAGTTTTTAGACACTAATAAAATTGTTTAAGTCATTTATTCGCCTTTACCACCCCCCCCCCCCCCCATATGTCATTGCTTTCTTCTGCATTCAGTTCTCTTCTTTAGGAGTGATTTCAAAGAAGGTTTTTATGTGGCAACATTTCTGAGGCCCTGAGTAAATATTTATTTTACTCGAGTATTTAAATGACAGTATAACTAGAGATAAAATTCTAGTTTCAGAGTTCTTTTCCTCCATTACTTTGGACTATTACTCCATTGTCTTTTTGCACAGCAGCTCTTAAGAAGTCCTTCTGTCAACAATCTAACCGTATTGCCAGGAGTTTCCCCCACCCCTGCTATACTGTGTTATATTTGTAAAATACCAAATAAAATATGTAACATTAAAAAAAAAATGGCTCTGAACACTCTCCACTCAACTCCAGAGTTGGAGCATTACCAATACTGTTTAATAATTTACTTCTGTGTTCTTTCCCTATCTCCTCCTCCATTCTGACCCCGGGGGGAACCACTTTCCTGAACGTTCCTCACCTTAAAAATAATTTTGTCGTAAGGGCATGCTTCCCTAAAACAGTACGTTGTTGAGTTTTGCTAGCTTTTTCTTTTCATTTTTTGATAAATGAGCTCACACTGTGCATAGTCTTTTGCAACTTGTTTTGTTTTTTTCAGTCTCAATTTAATTTTTTTAATGTTTATTTATTTTTGAGAGAGAGAGCGAGAGAGAGAACAAGCAGGGGAGGGGCAGGGAGAGAAGGGAACAGAGGATCTGAAGCCAGACACGGGCCTAGCCGAAGACGGACACGCGACTGACTGAGCCACCTAGGTGTCCCTTTCCAGTCAATTTTAAAGTTTTACCTATTTTGTGCCATGCACCTGTACTCCATTCCATTTCCTTTGAAATTCCATTTTAAAAACATACTGCACCAGACTTCTTAACGTGGAAGAAGTAGTCCAGTCCATACCAATTGGCATCTTGTGATCTTGATTTGCATTTCCCAGATCGCTAAAGAGGTTGATAGACTCTTCTGTGGAATGCTGGCCGGTTCAAGACTTTGCCCATCTTTCCATTGGGTTGTCTGCTTTTTTCCTTACTGGCGTGTGACCGTTTTGAAAGAGCGGATTCTACCTACGAATCTTTTTTCAGCTACAGTGACATTGTCACAAATGTCTTCTCCCGGTTTGCAACTTGTCTTTTTTACTCTGTGGTATCTTTGGACAAGCAAACATGCTTTAAAGTCAATGGACATTTTAAGAATTTAAGAACAAAAAGTTGGCTTTTAATTTTTTTATAAATGCTTGTTTATTTTTCAGAGACAGAGAGAGACAGAGCGTGAGAGGGAGAGGAGCGGAGAGAGAGAGGGAGACACAGAATCCAAAGCGGGCTCCAGGGTCTGGGCTGTCAGCGCAGAGTCCGATGCGGGGCTTGAACTCACGGGCCATGAGATCATGACCTGAGCCGAAGTCGGACGCTTAACTGAGTCAGCCACCCAGGCACTCCAAGTTGTTGCTCATTTTAAATGCAGTCAAGAATGATTTGAATCACTGATCGCTTAGGGCCACTACTGCCCTGATGGTCCAGGGCCTGACACAAAGAAAATTCACCCAAGCCCCTCTGGCTTTCCCTTTCTTTCACCCGGTTTGGGCGCAGACTGGGAGGCATTTGATGACCGGCTACATTCCCTCCTCCAGCTATTTGCTTAAACGCCTACAGATAAGCCATTAGTGATGTCGTGGTCCCAACTCTCAGCAGACAGACCAAACCCTAAAAGTGAGTTCTGTCGTATGCGGGCTGTGTGATTTTAGGCAACGCGCTTCTCCTTCCTGGGCCTCCTTCTGCTCATTTCTACAATTGGGATAGCGATGTATTAATTTTCAAGAGCTGCTGGAACAGATGACCACAGACTGGGCGATTTGAACCACAGAAATTTATTTTCTCACAATTCTGGAGGCTAGAAGTACAAGGTCAAGGTGTTAGCAGGGTTGGTTTATTCCGAAGCCTGTCTCCTTGGCTTGTAGTTGGCCGCGTTCTCCCTGCACCTTTGCATGGTGTTCCTGTCGTGTGTCTGTGTCCTGATTTCCTCACGTAAGGACCCAGTCGTATTGGATGAAGGCCCACCTAGTGACATCACTTTAACTTAATTACCTCTCTAAAGACTCTATCTCCAAATACAGTCACATTATGATGTACCAACGGCTGAGGACTTCAACATGTGAATGTGGGGTAGGGGGACACAATTCAGCCCGCAACAGCCTACGAGGTATTATTGTTAGGACTGAGTTAGCTAATGCGTTTAAAGCACTAATGATGGGGTTTTTGGGGTGATGGTGGGGGTTCGGAGCTGACGGCCAAGAAAGAATTCTTGAAGACGTCTTTGGTGCAAAAGGGTGATTTTATTAAAGCACGGGGGATTGGGGCGCCTGGGTGGCTCAGTCCGTTGAGCGTCCGACTTCGGCTCAGATCATGATTTCGCAGTCTTTGAGTTCGAGCCCCGCGTCGGGCTTTGTGCTGACAGCTCGGAGCCTGGAGCCTGCTTTGGATTCTGTGTCTCCCTCTCTCTCTGCCCCTCCCCCACTCATGCTCTGTCTCTCTCTCTGTCAAAAATAAACATTAAAAATAAATAAAAAAAAAAAAGAAAAGAAAAGCACGGGGGACAGGACAGATAGAGCTGCACCGAGGCTGTGAAGGGTGACTGATTACACACCTTCAGGTTGGGAGGCGGTTAGGGATAGCATAAGTCTCAAAGGAATTTTGGAAACAAGGTTTCCAGGACCTTGAGGGGGTAGGTGTTGTTAGGAAAATGTCATTTATTACTGTTTAGTGAAACCTCAGTCATGAGACCCTTCAGATGTATATCAGGGGCCATATGCCTGGAGTATAATTGCCAATATATACTTGGGGGCTAATGATAAAGGAGGTTTGCAAAGGAATTTTTATGTGTTTAGGGACACTCACGGGATCCTGGGGGCATCAGGATAATGTTAAGCCAAGATTCCCTTTTGCCCCTAGCAAGGTGTCATCATCGAGGCAGCTGAGCTCCTAGAGGGAGGTCACTCTGCCTGTTTCAAGGACTCCTCGATGGGCTGTAGGCAGTAAGGGAACTTGATTTTTCATTTGCCTTTGTTTCTCCCATCACCGTGGCAAGCACCTAAACCCCCTTCCATCTTGATGAGGGTGATATGAGGCCTCCAGGAAACGGAGTCTACAGGTTTCTGGAGAATAGGCTATGGATAAGATTGTCCTTTTCTTGCCGTTTACTAAGTTATCCGTAAACTGAAGGAGACTTCTGTCCTGCATGACTGTGATCTCTGACGCGGGATCGTGGGGCAAGCTGAGGGCAAAGTACAGGCTAAGAGCACCTCCCCGCCAACACCAGGTGGGATACATGTGATATTCCTCAGACACTCCTGGCTGCCCAAGGACAGGGGAAAGGAAAGAAAGTAAATGGTTGACTCTTTTAAAAACATGCCAACACAGGGGCACTGGGTGGCTCAGTCCGACTTCGGCTCAGGTCATGACCTCACGGTTCATGAGTTCGGGCCCCGAGTCGGGCTCTGTGCTGACAGCTCGGAGCTTGGAGCCTGCTTCAGATTCTGCGTCTTCCTCTTTGACCCTCGCCCACTCATGTCTGTCTCTCTCAAAAATAAACATTAAAAAAAATGTTTAAATAAAAAAATAAAAATTAAAGTAAAAATTAAAATTAAAATTAAAAAAATATGCCAACACAGGGGCACCTGGGTGGCTCAGTCGGTTAAGCGTCCGGCTTCGGCTCAGGTCATGATCTCACAGTTCTTGAGTTCGAGCCCCACCTCGGGCTCTGTGCTGACAGCTCCGAGCCTGGAGCCTGCTTCGGATTCTGTGTCTCCCTCTCTCTTTCTGCACCTCCCCCGCTCATTCTCTCCTATCTCTCTCTCTCCCTCTCAAAAAATATATAAACATTAAACAATTTTTTTTTTTTTTTAATATGCCAACACAGTGCCTGAATATAACATCTGTGGGGGAACTTTCTACGTGATGGAAAGCAAAGCAGGCAGTTACACTGTTGTTATTACATGTGCCTGTTGCTGTTATCTTTCTGGCTATATTATAAGCTCCCGGAGGACTATCTTAAAACTCCCCTTGTTATACCCACGAACTACATGGTGAGCACATAGTCAGGGCTCAGTAAAACCCAACCAAACCACAGTTGTCTTTATGATAGCTCTCTTCCTTCTGAGAGGATAGAACGCCATCTAGTGAATCTTGTATTAGACTCAGAAAGTGAGATTCGGAAAATCCCAGACTGTTGGTCCATGTCTTACATAGCTGATATTTATATATGCAAAAGCAACTAGAAATCTCTTATAGTTTGAGCTTGATATTTTTTCATTTATTAGTTTCTTAAAATTTACATCCAAATTAGTTAACATATAGTGCAATAATGATTTCAGGAATAGAATTTAGTGATTCATCACTCACATGTAACACCCAGTGCTCATCCCAACAAGTGTTGGAATGCCCCTTGGCCATTTAGCCCATCCCCCCACCCACAACCCCTCCAGCAACCCTCAGTTTGTTCTCTGTATTTAAGAGTCTGTTATGGTTTGTCCCCCTCCCTGTTTTCATATTATTATTGACAGCTTGATATATTAATGACAAATTCAAGTAAGCTTTTATTTTCCTTTATTGCCAAGAGATTTCTGGCTTTCGTAGAGTTAACCTCATAGTGAATCTGATTAGTTATAGAATGGAAATGCCATAAATAAAAGTGTCATGCAACTATGAATGACAATAAAATAAAATGGAGACGGCCATGAGAAATTCAGCAATCATAAAGTGTCCATTTAGTATTAAAAATGTGCAGCATAGGGGCACCCGACTGGCTCCGTCAGTGGAGCATTCAACTCTTGTTCTCAGGTTCATGAGTTTGAGTCCCACGTTGGGTGTAGAGTTGTTTTTTGTTTTTTTTTTTTAATGTGCATTATAGTGAGTGCAGGAACACTATGGTGCCAAGAAGCTATTATTCCTGCCTGTACTGTAATGCCAGACTTAATTTGACTACTAAAGACTTTAACAATAAAGTTGTAATTACAGCTGTTGTTAAAATTTTATACTTTCCTGATACAAGTTTATTCTGTATCCAAAAGTTTGCTCTATGATGGCAATCTTCAGCTTTAGCAGAATATTGTTTTGAATACTCAACTATTGTGCATATGGCCAAAGTGTGTATTTGATGCACATATACTTAGAACCTATTATTTGTCAAACTCTGTTTTGGGCACTGATGATAAAGAGAGGAGACATAGTTCCCACCTTCAAAGAGTTTTGTGTGGTGGTAGGGGGTCGATGGGGTAGGAGTAGAGATGAACACATACATGATTAGAATATAATGGAAAATATGCTAATAGGTAGAATATGAGGAATCTGTTTGGGAAGGTCTACCATTGGGGTTTTGGGGGCTCAGCAACCCCCTAAAAGATACTTAGATGGAAAAAAACAAAACAAAACAACTCAGATGGCAAGTACTAAGTCCCACTACCAGAAATGCTTCCTGGAAGAGATTACATCTAAATTAGAAGGGCGCCTGGGTGACTCAGACAGTTAAGCATCTGACTTTGGCTCAGGTCATGATCTCGTGGTTTGTGGGTTCAAGCTCCCTGCCAGGCTCTGTGCTGACAGCTCAGAGCCTGGAGCCTGCTTCAGATTCTGGGTCTCCCTCTCTCTCTCTCTGCCCCTCCCCCACTCATGCTGTCTCTCTCTCTCTCTCTCTCTCTCTCTCTCTCTCTCAAAAATAAACATTAAAATTAATTAATTAATTAAACCCTAGAGGAAGAATTAGAGCTGGCTAGTTAAAAAGGATTAAAGGTAGAGGGACAAGGTGGGGAGAGCAAGGCAAAGCCTGGAAGGGAGGGAACAGTGATTCTGGATCAAGGGAACAGAATATGTGCAAAGGTTTCTGAGGAGAGAGAAAGAATGCAATCCTTTCTAAATCTAGAAGTATACAAACTCTTGTACTTACATATTCTTTTTTATTTTTATTTTATTTATTTAAGTAATCTTTACACCCAACGTGGGGCTCAAACTCATAACCCTGAGATCAAGAGTCGCATGCTCTTCTGACTGAGCCACCCAGGTGCCCCTACGTTTGCAACTTACAAATACTTATCCCAGTAGCCAGCCTCCAAGATGGTCCCCAATGATCCGCAGCTGCTAGTATCCACACTCTTGTGCTGTCCCCTCCAAAACTGATTACGAGTAACCTGTGTCACCAATAGGATAGTGTGGAAACTATGGTGTGTGTCTTTTGAAGTTAGGCATTAAAAGACACCATGGCTTCTGTCTTGCTCTCTTTTGGATCATTTGCTCTGGGGGAGGCTACCAGGTCATGAAGACACCCAAACAGCCTATGGAGAAGTCACTGTGGCAACGAACTGGGGCCTCATGCCAATAGCCGTGTGAGTGAACCTTCTTGGAAACACATTTTCCAGGCCCAGTTGACTGTAACCTAGGCCAATATCTTGACTACATTCTCTTGAAAGACCTTGAGCCAGAACCATCCAAAGAAGCCACTCCGGATTCCTGATGCACAGAAATAGTGCATGATAGATAACAAATATTTAATGTTTCAAGTTGCTAAATTTGGGGAGTTATTCGGCAATAGGTAACTAATACACTCACTGATGTGCTCAAAGACACCTTCCAGAGCAAAACGCATCAGCTTTTATCCATCAGGCATTTTCATTTCAGTTATGGGATTATTTTAGTCCGTGGCTTGTTTGCTAAATTTGCACTTGGTTTTTGAGATATTTTGTGAAGACTGTTCATCTGTTTTATCTAGGAAACACAAATGCAGAGCTGAAAGAAAGAAGCAAATGACAGAGACAGATGTAGAGATGAGAACAAAAGCTGAAAGGGGTGAGAAAATCACACAAGATGCACCTCCTGGAGGGATGGTTATCTTCAGGACCAGTGGCTTTAAAGGACAGAGGGGATAGGGACCAGGTGAAACACTTCTATCAGGAACAGCAATCAATGAACAATGAGGAAAAGTGGTTGATGAAATGAAGAAGTCTTGGACTCTGGGCCTAGAGGATCAACACTCAGGTTGGCTGCCCATTAGCTTTTAGAGGCTCAGGACATATTTGAGGACTTAAAGACCAGACCTAGCAAAGAACCACTAGAGGCTCACTGGGGATGGCTTCTTGGCTTTAAGACCCATTTTGATCTGCACAGCATCAAAGTGAGCAGGAGATAGCGTCTGCAAATACCTTCACTGCCAAGTACTTCTACACCGCACCTGCTGGGAGAAGGCTTATTTGCCTCAGCAGAGTTTTCAATGTGAACTCCCCTTATAGAATCAAAGGTTACTATTTCAAAGAACAGACTCACTCATTGGTAGAAATGCCTGTCGTTACTGGTCCTGACTCTTACTCACGCATTTATTCACCAAATATTTACTGAGCTCTAAGAATGTGGCAGATACTCTTCTAGACACTAAGGCTTTAATGGTGAACAAGAAACTCATAGTTTCTTCTTTTCTTTTTAATGGGGGCAAAACGGTAAGCATGTAAACAAAATAGATAACAATGTCAGATACTATTAATTGCTATGAAGAAAAAATAAAGCCAGGTATGATAGAGTGAGTGGGGAGAGGGTTCAGCTATTTTCAGAAGGCTGGTCAGAAAAGGTTTGTTTGAGGAAGTGATATGAGTCACCTCCTAGTAACTCTAGATTTACCAACATACAGACAAGAAACTGACTTTTGAAACCTAACCTGCTCATAATTAGACCACATCTGTAGTTCAGTGTGGCTGCAGCTTAGAAGTGAAGGATGTGGCCAGGAAGAGGATTGGTCCATGTGATGAGTCTGAAGAAGGGAGCAATAAACAAATCATAAAGGGTTTTGTAGGCCACAATAACTAGCTTGGGCTTTATCTAGAGGACAATAGGGAGCCACAGAAAGGTTTTCAAATTGAAGGGTGAAAGGATTAAGACTATCACCTTAGAAAATCACTCTCAATATAGGGTGGAGACATCAACTCTGAAGGGAGGGGAAATCTTAATAGGTTGTGGCTGCAATGGCCCAGACAGTAACCCAAATTAAAGAGGCAATGGGGCAAGAAGGAAAGCAACAGAAATGAAAAGGCAGGAGTCTGAAGAGTATGAATGATGACAGATAGAAAGGTAGGCTCATTCATTGAAAAATGGGAAAAAAAAGGGTTGAGGCAAGTGAAAGAAGATGAAGACATTTTGGGACATGTTGAGTGTGAGGTACCTATAGGACGTCCCAAGTGAATGTCAACAAGAAGTTGCACGTATGGGTCTGGGGCAGAAATTTGTCTCAAATATATAGGCTTGGAAGATGAAATGGTCATGGAACCAAGAGAAGACAGATAGGTCATCTTTGCTGAGTAAAAAGTAAAAAGGGTCAATGGCAGGACTGTAAGAAAGCAACATTTATGGGATTGGCAGCACAAGAGCAGAGAGAGTAAAGATAAAACACAATGACCGATCAGAACCACAGATCACAGTGAGATTTCATAGTTCCACCTGGTCAACTGGCTTGTTCTGTGGAAGCCGGTTAGCTCCCCATCTTTGATGCTTTGACAATGCTGTCATTCATTCAATAAATTTTATGCAGGGGTGCCTGGGCGGCTCAGTGGGTTAAGCGTCTGACTTTGGCTCAGGTCATGATTTAATGACTCATGGGTTCCAGCCCCCACATCCGGCTCTGTGCTGAGAGCTCAGAGCCTGCATCCGATTCTGTGTCTCTGTCTCTCTCTGCCCTATTCTGCTCGTGGTCTGTCTCCTCCTCTCAAAAATAAATAAACATTAACAAAAAGTTTAAAAAATAAATCTTACTGAGCCTCTACGACCTGCCAGACATTGTCCTAGGTGCTAGGGACGCATCAGTGAGCAAGAAAGACAAACGCCCTGACTTTAAGGAGTTTACGTTCTAGTGTGGGGAACACACAATCAACATTAAAGATAGGCAAATAAATATTACAGGGTGGTAAAAGCTATGGGAAAAAGCAAAGTAGATTAGAGGCATCAGGGTTCTAGAGAGTGTGTAAGCAATTTCCAGGAGGATAGTCAAGGTAGACCTCATTGACTAGGTGATCCTTGAGTAAAACCCTGAAATTTACCAAGGAGATATCTGATGGTAGAGCGTTCTAGGCAGAAGTCACAACCAGTGCAAAGGTTGTGAGGCAATAGCAAGCTTAGAAAGTTCAAGCAGTGGGCAGTGTCAGGGCCCCAGGAAGAGGATCACAGAAACAGGGGAGCCATCAGGTAGGATTTTAACCTTTGTTCTGAGAAAAATGAGGGACTTTGGGGAGGTTTGGGGCTTAAGAGCGACATGACTAAGGGTTTCTAATAGGATCACTCTGACTGCTGCATTTAGAAAAGATGCTCAGTGACAAGGGTAGAAGAAGGGAGACCAGTTAGGAAGCCGGTGCGGAGGTTCGGGCAAAAGATGACGGCGCCTCGAGCCAGGATCCTAGCTGAGTGGGTTTCCCAGTAGTCTGGAAGCGGGGTGAAAGAGAAAGAGAAGTCCGGGAGTAACACCAAGGCTCGTGGCCTCAACACAGGAAAGATGTTGCCATCGACGGAGGCGGGGGGACCTTGGGAGGGGCAGGTCGGTCTTCTGGGGGTGCGTGAGGAGTGAGGGGGAAGGGAAGGGTGGGCATCAGGGGTTCGGTTCCGGGACACGTTAAGTTGGGGATGTCTCTCCAAGTGGAAATGCCAAGCAGGAAGCTGCCTGTACCAGCTGGAAGATCGGGAGAGGAGCCTGAGCTCGACTTTGTTAGCACAGCACTCGCATTCAGAGCCGCGGGAACGCCATCCACACGGTGCGGGGCGTGATGCGGGCCAGGGCAGGACGGGCAAGGAGGGCGTGAGCGCGCAGGGAGAGCTAACTTTATAAAATATGGCCAGAGGGACACGCGCCTTCCCGCGCTGGGCGGCGAGCCGGCGGAGCCCCGCCCGACCCGCAGCCCCGGGCCCGGGCGCTCTCGTCCGCTTCCTGCCCGTCGGCGTGGTGACCGGGCGGCCGGAGCCGAAACTCCTCCGACGGGCGTTTGCGTTTTCGGCCAGCTCCCCAAACGAGGCAGCTGTGCGCCGACCGGGGGAGGAAGCCCAGGAGACCGGGGCCACGGGGCGGGAGCCGATCTTAGTCACCCGTGGACTCGTAAAACCAACACAGTCACAACTTCCAGGATGACAGGAGAGGCCGGCAGGCTTCTCTTCCGCGCGCGGGCCGCGCCGCCCGCGTCACTCTGAGGTAACTGCCTTTCTCTTCAATCGCTCCATGGAGCCCCCAGGGCGGGAGGCCTCCTCCACTACGGGTCGAACGATGGGTCAAGCGGCGCTGCGCGAACAAGGCTGCTCCAGTGCCACAAAAGGATTCGCAGGGCGGGGCTACCCAACTCTCTCTCTCTGCCTCCCTCTCTCTCTCTCTCTCTCTCTCTCTCTCTCTCTCTCTCTTTTTCTCTCGTTCTTATTGGCTGCGGTCGCGACACTCTCCTCCCGGCCTGGCTACTCGGGAGTCTCGGAGTCCGGCAGGGGCTCGCCCCCTTGGGCGCGCATGCGCACGCGTGGCGGGTGCTCCCCGCACTGAGCAGGCGCGGCCTCGTGTCGGCCGAAGGGGCGGGTGGAACGGCGCGCGCTGCGTCCCGGCGCTCGGCTTTCCCTGCCGGTCCCGCCCTCCGTCGCGGCGGCGCGGTGTATCTTGGGATAGGGAGCGATCTCCGAGCGAGGCAGCAAGATGGACGCGGGATTCTTCCGCGTAAGTAGAAGCGCGGGGATCTGGGGTGAGGTGAGGGCCTCATCGGTGAGGCCCGACAGGAGGCCTAAGCTCGGGACGGTGTGGCCACCGAGGGGAGGCTTCGAAGATCCTGGCGGCCCTCCGTGCCGGCGGACGCTCCCCCCTGCCCTGCGGCGGAGACCGGTGCGCCCCTGCGCAGTCTCCTCCTCCGGGATCGTCCCCCCTACGCGGCAGCGACGGTCGCCGGAAAATGGCGGCGGGAATGGGCCAGAGCCGTACCTCGGCGCTCGCCTGCCTAGTGGGGCCTGCAGGCCGAGCCGCGCGCGCCGCCGGGTCCTGGGGCCTAGTTGGGCCGCGAGGAGGAAGTCCCTGGGGGGAGGCCGGAGGGAAGCCCTGAGGTGACTGGCGGCGGGAGGATTCTGGAGAGTACGGGCTAGGGGTACCGCCCCAGGAGAGCGTGTTAGAGAGAGGAGAGGACAGGAAACGGCGTTCGGCGGCTTCTCCCTCGAGAGCGGCGCCAACCACCCCCTCCCCCGTCGTCCCTCCTGGTCCTAAGTCTTCGCGAAGGCGCGGGTCAGAGTTCGCGGGAACTCCCGCCCAATTTGATATCCCTTTAGGGAGGGGAACTCAGATAATACGTCGTTGGAACGTTTGAATCTGAGACTCTGAGGGCAGCGGGTGCAACAAAAAGTGTGCACGTGTATGGAGGCAGGGGCACGGGGTAGAGCCCCTCTCCCTCCCGCACGCCGCTCCCCACCCCCCACCCCCGTTTGTTTCTTTCTTTTGAAGTCCGCTGGAGAAAAGGGGCCCCTTACCTACCTAGATTGTCCCGGGGCCACGCTCCCAGCACCTGCGGGCGGGGGAGCCACCTCGTCGAAGTTGGTGCTCGGGGCCCGGACTTTATTCGGCTGGTACTGCAGGGCCCGTTTGCCCCGTATTCCGCTTCTGTAGGAAACGGGTACCTAGGAGAGATCTAGATGGATGGGAAGTGACACTGATAGGACTAGAGTTTGCAAATGCTTTCAGTGCAGAACCGACCCTATAGAGACCGGTGGTTTGGGTCAAAATCCATACTTGGTGTAACATACGTTGCGCCTCTCTGCTCCCTGGGGCGTATTAATAATGCAGTTTGCATGTTTTTAAAGGGAAAGTTGAAAGAGGGGAAGGACCAGGACTTGAGAGAACGTCACTCTGGACACTCTGAAGCCGACGTTGAAATTCTTGAATTGGCTTTAAATGTGCCAATGAGTTTTTCATCAAAAGTCGCAGTATTATTCCCAGCCAGTTATTCGATTTCTTAGGTTGTGCGAAGGATAACTGTAGTTATTTCCATAATGATAGTTTGAATTGAGAGTACTTACCACATTTTCATGCTGTTAATGAACTCTATTTTCTAATTTTCATAAAAGTATCTTGTAGTAAGTGCTCAGTATTTCCTGTGATCCAGTGTAATATTTTGACACAAAAGCCTATTTTGATTTTTCTTTTCTTGTTGTTATGACCTTTAGTGGAAAGGAGTTCCAACAGAAAAAGAACAAGGTGGTTCATAAATCAAAAAAAAATTTTTTTAACGTTTGCCCGTTTTTTGAGAGAGCGAGCCTGAGTGGGGGAGGGGCAAAGAGAGAGGGAGACACAATCCAAAGCAGCCTCCAGGCTCCGAACTGACAGCACAGCCCCCCCCCCCCACCCCCCAACGTGAGGCTTGAGCTCATGGACCGTCACTACCTGAGCCAAAGTCGGACGCTTAACCACCCAGGCACCCCCGGTGGTTGATAAATTTTAAAACAAAGTTTGCTTTTGGTGTTACTAAAAACCTGGACAAAAGGAGGGGGAGTTATATACTACCTATAATTTCTTCAAGGAGTTGACTGGATTTAAACTGAGTTGCAAGAATTTAGGGCAATTACTTTTTAGTACACTGCCAACAAGATAGTAAACTGAATTTTTCATTTAAGATCAAAATGATGGCTTTCATTTGTTGAACTTCTGCCAGTTACTTTACATATATTGAGTTTTTCGGCCCTGCAAAGTAGATTTTAGCAAGTAAGAAAGCATTGTAAAAAAGGTTAAGTAATGGGCTTTGAGTCATGTGGCTTAAGTAGTGGCAGAATTGGGATTCTAATCCAGGTTCTTTACCTTCCTAGACAAAATTTTCCCGATCACTTTCCAAGGGACGGTGGCCAACTCCGTGAACCCATCAGTAGATTTCACATCACATAGCCAGTTATTTTTTTTATTTGGTCCACTTGGAATGAGAAAATGCAGATTAACTAGTGATCACTTGATAATCTCCTGTAGTATTTGTAAGCTCTCATTTTTCCAAATTTATTGCTGAAATTAAGTTAATTATTAGGGTAGACCTGTAACAGATTCCATGTTCTCAAAGTTATGAAAACCAACAT